>NW_026588368.1:724714-730979 GCF_907164565.1 Psammomys obesus | reverse complement strand
CACACACACACACACACACACACACACACACACACACACACACACACTCACTTACACACTTCCTGTCTCTTACCATGTGAATTCCTACACTGCTTTAGAATTCTGAATCAAGAAAGTAATTACCATTTGCCGACTCCCAACCTGGGGACAGAACCATGAGCCAAAAGTCAAAAGCCTCAGGCAGTTTATTTTACTAATGGAGAAGGGCCTAAAACAATGGAGACATTCAAGAAAACAAAAAGTGTGTATTTGCTAGCAGCAAGTAATAGGTTTTTGTTTGTTTGTTTGTTTGTGTTTTTGAGCTCTAAGCAGTGTTTTATTGTGTGTAGGTCTGCCATACACCAAAAACCTGTCACTATTTCATTTAATTAACTCCTATTACTTTGCTCCTTTTTGTTGGCTTTTGACAGGAATCACAAACGTGAGCTGCCCCCACTGGCATCCTAACTGTGTTTAAGAAGATCTCATAACGGTTGTCTTATGCAATATTCCTTTTGATACATAAATGAGTCCACAAGCTTTATGGTCAACTGAATTTTAATTATGGGAGTATCCCATAACCTATGAAAATGGCAAATGTTAAATTGCCAAGGTGCATTTTAAGCTATGTACAGGTGAGAT
Organism: Psammomys obesus; assembly: GCF_907164565.1. Classification (NCBI taxonomy): domain Eukaryota; kingdom Metazoa; phylum Chordata; class Mammalia; order Rodentia; family Muridae; genus Psammomys; species Psammomys obesus. The sequence goes on along the minus strand of NW_026588368.1, from coordinate 730,358 downwards.
AAAAACATTTGCTAATTTCTTTCTTCTTAGTTCTCATGGGTACTGGTGTTAAACTAAGAGGACATCTTTGCTACTGATGACCACTGCCTAATGTATAGGGAATGAGGCAGCAGTTTGGTGCTTAAGTTGTGTTTCTTCAGGCTCCATGCCCTAAAATAAGTGAGTATCAATTTTTGAGTCTCGGTACTCCTTTACTATTAAATTATTATGACAACTTTAAAGAACTTTTTATATAGGCTTAATTTACAGATATTTGTTTGACAAGAAGTTAAAACTGAGAACAACTTATTTTTGGGACAGGATCTGTGTTGCCCAAGCTGCTCCCAAACTTCTGGTTTCAACTGATCCTTTCAACTCAGCCTCTTTAGCAGCTGGGGCTATGTGTACATGTTACAGTAATGTGGTAATTTGAATAAGAATGGCTCCCACAGGCTCAGATATTTGAATGGAACTGTTGGATAGGATTATAGGATTAGGAGGTGTGGCCTTGTTGGAGGATGTGTGTCGCTGGAGGTGGACTTAGAGGTTTCAAAAGCCCATGCCAGACCTAGTCTTGTTCTCTCTGCCTACTGATCAGGATGTAGCGCTCAGCTACTGCTCCAGCATCTGCCTGCACCATGCCATGCTTCCTGCCATGATAATGGAGTAACTCTCTGAAGGTGTAAGTAAGCTCCATTTAAATGCTTTCTTTTATAAGAGTCGCCTTGGTCAGTGACTAAGACAAGTACCAGCATCCAACAGAGAAGTCACATGGGCATATCAGCAAACATTCCACTAGCTACCAGTGTTGTCATTACCCCAAATCATGTAGTTTCTATAACTCTTTAAGTACACTTGTAAGAGTGTGAGAAGGTGAATAAACAGTGTTAACACTATGGAATGATCTAAAAGCCATGGCTGCCTTGAAAGAGTCTCATGAACTTCTGAGGGCCTGGGCTACACTTTGAGAACTGTGCATGTGAAGACACCAATCACATTGTTTTTTTAGCACTCTTATACTTCTGTTATTAATTTAAGGGAGCACACACATCAATGAGGCCCATTATGACATCATCATACACATGTGTCATTATGCTTTTTCCCCCCCACTGACATTTTTTTTTAATCTTTAGAATGTACAGGTGTCTTGCTAAGGGTGGTGTCCCAGGCCTACAGTCCTAGCAAGGTGGGTAGAGGCAGGAAGAATATGAGTTTGAGGCTTGTTTCAAAAAATAAAATAAAATATGTACATGTCTGTTTTTCCTTCCTAGGAAAGCACAGCTTTTTCATTTTTCTAGGAATTCTATCTCCTACATTTTGGGAGGCTAGTAAAATTTATAGTTATATAACATTCATCATTTTCTTGTACTGGTTTTTGGTTGGTTGGGAACTTACCTGAATTTTGATGGTTTTGTTGTTTACTTTCCATCTTTGCCTTCCACCCTGTTTTTCTTGTCTGTTTGTTTTGTTTGGCATTGCAAGGGCTAGAAACTCTGCCTTGTAGATGCTAGGTAGGTGCCCTGTCACCAAGCTACACTTCCAGTCCTCTTTCTACCCTTCCCTGGTCACAACTTGAAGGCTCTTGGATTTTCTTTCTCTTTCTTTTTTGCTTGATCTATTGTGTGAGTTTTAGTGTCTTCAGGACATAACTTATATTTATCATCAAATACTGAAAATGCTTCAGAATTTGAGTTCTCATCTGTCCTCACCAATGCTAACTTCTCTTGAATGTATGACTAGAATTAGGGTGGAGTTACTTGTTTGCTGGTTCCAATTTTCTAGGCACTCTACTACCATGTAGGAAATAAACTACTATGCAGTCTGAATGATCATACAGTTCACACTGACTAATGTATATGACCAACATGACCCGAACACTAAACAGGTTCTTCAGATAAATACGACTTAGAATTCAGCAACTCAAAAACATTGTGTAAACCTTACTCATTAAACACAATGACATGCTCTTATTTACAGAGATCTTAGAATATTGGTTGTGCACAATGATTTAATTTCATAGATATTTCAGTCACACAGTGATTTTTTTTCATTGTTTTTGTGTTTTGAAACAAGGTCTCTTGCCATCCTTCTGCCTCCACCTCCTGTGAGTAGGGACTACAGGCATGTGCCATCATGCCAGGCTCATGAATGGGCTGTAGTGTTTTAAATAAAAGCATCTCTTGCCAGGAGTGTTTCAAGGACTCTTTTTGAAATTTAAACATTAGAGATGTGTAAGACCTTGGCTGCCAACTTAATCAAATCATTTTCTACATGAGGTGACTGAGGGCTAAAGTGTTTGTGTGGCTGGCAGGCTGTGACTGAGAAAGTGGCAGAGGTGACTCTGACTTCTATTTTTTTTAAACCATATTAGATTTCTTTTGGACTAAAAGAACTTTACAGATCACCTAACTAAATTTCATTGTTTTATAGATGAGAAAACGTTTGTAGAATCCACCTAGAACCAAGAAGTCCTAACTCACACCTACCTGGTGTGCTTCATCTTTATTCTCCAGAAAAAGCTCAAGTGAGATAGTATTTATTTCATTTATTTATGTTTTATTTTGTTTGAGATGGGGCTGACTTGAAACTTGCTATGGAGACCAGCCTGGCCTTGAACTCAGAAAGATGCTCCTGCCTCTACTCCTGAGTGCTAACATTAAGGCATGTACCACCATACCCACCGGTATTTAAAAGGTAAATATCAATAAACATAGAATAAAATAAATATTCTACGGCTTTCAGCACATGATAAATGAAATACTATTTTATCCCTGAGTATGTTAAAGTTGTTTTAAACTGTACATAAAAACATGAATGTCTTAATGTATTTTCCTTATAACTGGCAGTATATTACTAACTTTCTAAAATGCTTTAAAATTTTTTTTTTTATTACAAAGGAAGAGCTTAGTTGTTGCTTTTTCCCTGTCTATTATACAAGGCTTAGGCTGATGTTGGCTTAAGGGGACAGTACTTAGCTTTGGGCTTGGTAGGGGCAAGTCTCACTTATCCATAATTTTGTTTTTCCTTTTGCAGTCCTGGGGATAAATGAAGGCTCCACCCCAGTGACCCTATGCCTTTGAATCAACATTTCTACAGATCCAATATAGAAATAGGCTCAATATTACAGCATTAGTCTATGGGTTGAGTGATACACCTACACAATCTGTCAAACCTTGCTTGTATAAGGGATCACACAGCATAATGAAAAACACACCAGGGAAATCAGGAAACTTATGTCCTTGTGCTGGCTCACCATTCACTGTCTTGCTGTGACACCTTGGATAAGTTTTTTCAAAAAAAATTCTGCAAGACACACTTAGATGAGTGCCTCAGAGAATTATTTTGGAGAGGGCAAGTGGGACAGAATATCCCTATATTATTAGATTTTCTCAGGGTTTCATATATTATATTACTTGAAGGATGAGTTCTGCCAACAAAACAAAACAAAACCCCACAACTTTATCTTAGTTTCTTAGAGTCAGTTTGTAACAACAGGAAATGGAATAGGCAAAATTTCAGAAAATTCTTCGATTATTTTTAAAGTTTATTTTTACCTTGCATCCTTCACAAGCATGAACTCCATAGTGGAAGCCTGATGCTTTATCCCCACAGACTCGGCACTCAATGGCCATAAGGGAGTTGGAAGGCTCTTCATGAGGCCTGTTGTAGAGTTGGGTCTTTTCAGAATAATAAGGTGGGGATGCAGGTTCTACTTTGATCGCACCTGTGCATCGGAAAATTTGAGAAGATGGTTATCTCATGACAAACAATCCTAAAAAGGCACTGTGGCTTCCCATGGTGGCCTTCATATTTTCATGCCATAGCTTTACTATCTCAGAGGAGAGGTGCTGGGGAACACGAACAAACATTGGTACTCAGATAGAAAAAAAGTAAGACTTTATCATCTCAGGCAAGTTACAACACCCCAGAGCCTCACCTGCACAAATAAAGCAGGAAGGGAATTAAAAGCAAGGGAATTAAGTGTGCTCCCCTTTCCCCCCACAGACATTGCACAGGTTTAGAAGCAGTGCAGCTTATTTGGCAAGAGGATGGGCTGCATCTGGCATTCATTCTGCTATTATGAGTTTTATTCAAAGGTTGCACTTTAAAAATAGTTTTAAGCCTTCCTTGCAAAAGAAACCAATAAGGAATATGGCTGAGAAAACATCATGGTAAGATCAGCCTGAGATGCCAGGTTATCAACAGGGTTGAGTCAAGAGGTGAACTGAAAAGTGATCTTTGATAGAGAGCAGAAGAAACCTCTGTGAAGCAAGTACTGCATTTGCCAGTAGCTCGGGCCTATTGAATTTCCATATTAGGCTCTAACCCATAACCACAAAGATAGATACAACCACGTATACTATCTATCTAAAGAAAACAACTAGAAATTACAGGAAGTTCTTACTTATTATCAAGTAATGGTTGCCAGTGACACATGGGTGACTCTGGAAAGCCAGCACATCAGCCCACAAGATAAAAATCACGGAAACAGCATCACAGAAATGATACTTTATCTTGAAAAGTTCAGTTCTGGTTTTTTCTTGAGTCTGATGTCTTATATTAATTTATTTAATGGAATGATGATCTGTCAATCAGCTACCATGTTAAAACGTCAGATTATGTCCCAAACTAGGATTCAGGGTAATTTTCACAAACTGCAAATTAGGAAAACAAAACAATTTAGTGGTGATGAGTCATATAAGTTGATCTGCAACTGTGACTTACTAACTAATAAGAGGCAGGAGGAATTCAAAGTTTATAGATGGACTCTCAGTCTAAAATAAAATTGGCACTGTAATCATGCTAGAACATGTTCCTAAGAAGGAAACAAGAAAAGAAAAATAGGAGGGAGGGAAGAGAAGAAAAGGGGTCATTTATGTACTGTCTTCTTTTTGGCCTATCACAGATCTCTAGAGCTTCAAGGGTAATAGATAAACAAATGAGTAAAGATATCTTCTACTTAGAGTGCTAATCTCTTGAGCATTTTTTCTAAGGTTATTTGGAGACTGTCTAATTTCAGTCTTAGTAGTTTGAAAAGAGAACATACTTTGGTATTCTTGGAGCTTCAGGTCATATTTGTAATCAGCAACCATTGGGTCAGCTCTTGCGAACGGAATGTCTTCATAGTGCGGAGCAGAAATGCTGGAGAAATCAACCGTTGTAAAGGGCTTGATGTCAAAGGAATGGGAATGGTCATCCATCACAGAGAGATCCACAGAGCTGATTCCAAAGTTGGTGGGCCAGAATGGCATCTCTGTGTCAACCATGGTAATTCCTGAAATGGAAAAAAGAACAGGCTATGAGTCAAGTTCTGGAGGGGAGAGCAGTCCTCAAGCACATAAGGGAGGGGGTTGAATGAGTTAATAAAGCGTGTTATTCAAACTACCCAATGAAGGATGAGTGTATTACTGCCTTTCAGCACCATCCAGATGGCTTTACAGTGAGAAGAAAGTCAGCCTTTATCTGAGGATATTAGCAATACCCTATAGTGTGTAGCTATACGGAACAAATCCATCTACATGTCAGGCCAACAGGTCTGCTCACACTGTCCTCTACAGCAGGCCATCAGTTGGTTCTTTTTCTCTTTCTTTCTTTTCTTTCTTTCTTTCTTTCTTTCTCTTTCTTTCTTTCTTTCTTTCTTTCTTTCTTTCTTTCTTTCTTTCTT
>NW_026588368.1:678001-724704 GCF_907164565.1 Psammomys obesus | reverse complement strand
CTTTCTTTCTTTCTTTCTTTCTTTCTTTCTTTCTTTCTTTCTTTCTTGTTATTTTTCTTAATTCAAATTTCTTCCACTTTTATTAAGACACAACTGATAAAATAAACTGGTATATTTAAATGATCACCATATGGTGTTCTGATATATGTATGCACTATGAAATGATTACCATAATCAATTTAATTAACATACTCATGACTTTATATAATTATCTTTGTTTCTGTAGTGAGAAAACTTAAGATTTTCTTCCCTAGCAAATTTCAAGTATATAATACAGTATTCCTAACTATAGTCATCTTGCTGTCCAGAGCCTCCAGAGCATAATGGAAACTCTGGCCACTCTTCCCATTTCCTCTATGCCCAGTCCTTGGCAACCAGTAAGCATGTGTGGCATTTGCTTTCCTGCTTCTAGCTTATTTGCCTTAGCACAATGTTTCTTTGGGTCATCTATTGCTACAAGTAACAGAATTTTCTCTTTTTTAAAGGCCATGCAGTATTCCAGTGTATGTCTGTGTGCATGCACATGCATGTGTGTGCATTCTGCATATGTACCACTAAGTTTTTATTTTACTTGTTTGTGTGTGCATGCATATACATATATGTGCATTCTGCATATGCATGTCTATATATACCACAGAGTTTTTTGTTTACTTTTACCTATTCATATGTCTTAGACTCTATGTTGATTACATCTCTTGGTTATAGTGAATAATGTCATAATGAATTCAGGAACATAGAGATCTTGACATACTGATTTTAATTCCCTGGCCTTATTTTCAGCAGTGGGGCTACTAACCACATGGAAATTCCACTTTTAATTTTCTGAGACTTTCTATTTGTTTTCTATAATGGCTGCACAATATACAGTATGCATCACTAAAGAGGTTTCTGTTGCTCCACACCCTTTCTTCTCTTTATGTGCTAACCATTCTAACAGCTGTGAAACAGTATATTTCATTAGAGTTTTGATTCATTTACTCCAGGGATTAGTAATGTTGGAAACATTTTCATATGCCTTTTGACCATTTCTTTTTCTTTTTATAAATAGTTATAAATAGCCTTTGTACATTGTTTTGGACTGAGATCCTCGGTGTCTTGTGATTTGCATTATTCTTGTTTGTGTGTGTGTGTTTATGTGTGTGCACATACACACATGCGGGCATGTGGGGGTTTCACCCTCTAGAACATCGTTCACATACCTTGATATGAGGTCTCATGTGTCCTGAAGTGCACCAGTTAGGCTAGAAGTGGCTGGTGGTAAGCTCCACAGATCTTCCTTTTCCACCTTCCCAGTGCTGGGATTATATGTATTACAATGTCTGGTATTTTTATGTGGGTTCTGGGTACTGAACTCAGTTTAGCATGCTTACAAGCATCTTACTGGCTGAGCCATCCTCCCAGCCCTGTGTATTTGAGGTTTTCTCTCTCTCCTTTTTGCCTCTGCCTTTTAGACACTTGAATTAAAAGTGTGTGTCACCATGCCTGTCTCTTTTTAAAATTTATTTTTATTCTATGTGTGTGAGTGTTGGCAAACATGTATGTATGTGCATCATGTGCATGCATGGTGCTTATGAAGGCCAGAAGAGTGTGTCAGATTCCCTTGGACTGGAGTTACTGGCAGTTATAGACTACCATTTAGGTGCTGGGAAGTGAACCAGGGACCTCTGGAAGAGTAGCAAGTGTGCATTTTGATTTTCTGAGTATAATTTGTTATCACAGTAAGTAAAACAAAACTCCAACCTATTTGGGTGCCAAGTACTAAATATGAACAGTGAGCCAGAGGTTAGTATAGACTATAAATTTTTATGCAATTGTTAAGTCTGACTTTGTTTGCTTGAAATGAGCTCACCATTCAAAGTGGTGCCTAGAAGAGCAATCACAATTCTAAGTGCTACAGAGCTATGTAAATTCGAGACTGTTATCTCTGGTGACAAAGAAATGAACTCATAAATTTTATCTTGGTTGTAGTCATATTAGCACCATTTGACAAAGGTTTGACTCACAGTAGATGCTCAATAAATATTTATCTACTGACTACTAAATGAATGAATGGCTGGAAGTAATGACTGTGAACTTTTAGCAGAGGGTGCTGGGGAAGGACAGAAACAAACAGGCCCATTGAGTGCCTCTCATGTACCAGACACATCTACCTTTTATTCCATGTATGCTAAAATATCCTCACTTTATAGATCAATAAGACAGGACTAGTGCCATTACAGGACTGGCCCAAATTCCATGGGCTAGGTAGGTGTGTATGATTTAAATGCTGACTCAGAAACTCTATCCTTGCAAATAGTCTCTCACTGATAAAAACATTCTGGAAGATGGGCTCTTCTCATATGGATATCTGGGAATGGTTCTCTTGCTTTTGCCCAGCATGCAGAGAGCTAAGGCTTTTTTATTTTTTCTCAAAGGCTACATGAGATGAAGGAGCTCAGCTATGGTTTTCATGAGAAAACAAAGTGCCTTGTAGGTACAAATAAGGAGACTGGCTCTGTGTATGTGCTTCATGGCTGCAAGAGGGCTCATTAGGCAAAGTTTGGGTTCCCATGTCAAATGTCTGCATAATAAGTACCCAAACAACCTGCAGTTATCTATGTTACTGTGTAAACACTGCACACCAAAAGGAGGAATGTGCATTGGCGATAACTTAGAGGACACCCTGGTCTCAGTGACATCTAGAAAGAGGTCTGTATTCCTAATTAGCAGGAGTACCCATCAACTATGGTGTTTGCTTCAAAATTCATCCTCATGGACTCAGCCTCTCTCCCTAGCATGTTTAATTTTTCTATGTCCTTAACCTTTGTTATCAGTTATTTTCATTTAAAATTTGTCCTTTCTTGTCCACATTGTAATATCCTTAAAGTTGGATGTTTCTCATGGCATCTATTGTGACTGATGAGTTAAAGGTGGTGAGTATGCCTCTGCACAGATACTGAGAAGTGAAAATAAGGGTGTAAAAATACCTAGGTTGAAGGAAAAAATTGGTCATTTTGTTTTGTTTTGTTTTTTTGAGACTGAGTTTCACCCTGTAATAGAGCCCTGGCTGTCCTGGACTTGCTTTGTACACCAGATTGGCCTCAAACTCAGAGATCCATCTGCCTCTGCCTCCTAAGTGGTGGCATATACCACCGCACCCAGTGGCCATTCATCAATTTATTGTTTAATTTTTTTTCCATTTGGGGATAGAACCCAGAGCCTTGCACATGCTAGACAAATGCTCTACCATTTCCCCCAGGCTTACGGTTTTTGAGACAGGGTTTCAATAAGCAGTGCAGGCAGGCCTCAAGCTTACAGTCTTCCATCTGAGTACTGGCTTGGCAAGTGTCACCATCAGGTATGGCTTTACAGATTTTAAAAAGACTTTTTAGGTTTATATAAAATTAACTAAAAGGATAGCTCTTATGTAGCACCCCACCTTCTGAGACTCAGGGTATGCCCCTGCCACTGTCTTGCGCTAATGTGGCACACCTGTGACAACTAACAAGCCAGCATGAATATACTCTTATGAACTAAAGTCATATCTCTGTTAGGCACTGTGTGTAAATAAGTCTATGGTTGCTAACAGAGTGTAATGCAATGTGTCGATCATTGCATTATCATACAGAATTATTTCTCTGTCCTAAGCAACTCCTGTATTCCTGTATTCATTTCCCCCTTCCTTTAAGGAATGCTGTTTCACTGAGCTCTACTAGTAAGGACATGTTGTCAGAGAGGCAGGTCAACCAGCAACTTGTATAATAAATCACCATGTCTTAGCTTGGTATTAGAAGTTCTCCATGGCACAGCCCTACTTTACCTTTTCAGTCTTTTTTTCCACTGGTTGCTCCAATGCCTGGCATATGCTACTGCAAGATGTGCCACGCTATCTACCTGCCCTGCATTCTCTCCTCTTGCTCTTTGTAGATGCAGATTCCTGAGGTTGCTGAATTGTTTTCTATCCTTCATTTCTCTGCACCACACTCCTCCTTGTCTTTCGCAGCTGAACACTACTTTCTCGGTGAAATCTTCTGACATGATTTCTGATCTGGTTAAGTATTTATAACATTTGCATTTGCATGCTGTGTGGAATGAAGAGACACCTTATCATCTTGCGTCCAATTAGTCCTTCTGCATGGTCGTGGTGTTCTAAATGCTTGCCAGTTAAAAAATAATGTTATATAGGGAAGAGCAGAATGATTTCTCATTTCACTGAGATTTATTCTTGATGGTTTAGTTTTGCCAATATATAAGCTCCTTTAAAAATATTAAGCTTTGGCATTATAATTAAGACACAGCATGGGCTACTCTACTCTCAACTCCATATATTTAGTCTTTTGAGGACTATCAGGAAGATTAGAATTTGGTAAATTATTTTTTTTTCTTCTTTTATCAGACTGGGCACTGAACCCAGACTTGTCCATACGACAGATAAGTGCTTTACCCTAGCCCAGGCTTCCTAATTTCTCTAAGTGGAGAGGACAAAGAAGAAAGACAAATCATTTGTCTCTTCATCTCTAGGAAGACATATTGCTGAAATTATTGCTTTCCCCTCCTTCTCCTTTTTTTTGTATTCTGGGACACCTTGACCTCAACAGCATTACTCCATGGACATGGTTACTTGGAGGCACAGGATCCAAACATGCTTTATTTTACTTTGACTTAGAGATGGTCCAGGAAAGCTGCTTCTTATTTTGTCTCTAGAAAACATAAGCCTCTGTTGCTGCCAAGCTGTTAGTCAAGTAGGTGTTTTTTGTTACTCCGTGCAATTACCCATGGAAAAGCAAATGGACAAAATATTTGCATGAATGACAGCCCTTCTCAGGAGTAAGTTGTTGTCTTAACTTTCCAGCTGGGTGACATGAGTCCTATTGCCTCAGGACATATCCTTCAATTTCACAACCTTTCAAGAAAGTCTTCAGACAGATTTTGTGTGCAAGGACAGCTCTGTGCTGTTTCTCATTGACCTTCAAACTTGGCTTTCAATTCTGTTATGGTTAATGAGCAGCCTTCTCACACTACTCCAAAATATAATGCATTTCAAACAAAAGCATAATCAATTTCACGCAAGTGTAAAGTGAGTTCTCTAATCGAATAGGCTTGATTTGGGAGCATGGAAGTGGGTCAGAAAGATATCAGATTATGAAATCAAGCACTAGGACTATATGGCTTGCCTTTGGGATATTATGTTGTTCTCCAGGGAAAGAAAAACTTCTACTAGAAATGCTGGGGAGGTCTGGGGTGTGATTTAGTGGTAGAGCATTTGCTTGGCCTGAGTGAAGTCCCAGGTTTAATCCCCAGTACAGGGGATTAAAAAAAAAAAAAAAGGCAAGCAACATCAAATCCATACCACAATTGTTTTAAAAGCCAGGATGTATAGTTCTGTAGAGGTTGGGGTTGTAGCCAGGTGGTAGAGTGCTTGCTCAGTATGTACAAGATTGTGGGTTCAATTCCCAGTACCCAAAGAGAGGAAAAAAAAAGAAATAAAACAAAAGGACATCTGAGCTCATGTTGCATCTCCTCAATATTTACAGTGGTTGATAGTAATAGACCCCCGAGTCTTTGGTAATATTATACTAGATACTATACTGCATTGATCTCTTTTAATTCTCATAACAGCTCTGTAAAGTAGGATACTCAGATTTATGTATTTATATATTTATTTATTTCTGTTTTAGATAGGGTCTTACTGTGCAGCAGTGGCTGGCCTGGAACTCACAGAGATCCTGTTTCTGCCTCCTGAGAGTTGGGATTACAGGTGTGCACCACCTCCATTCTTCTTTAAGAATTTTGAAGAAAATAAAAAGCTGAAGATATATCTCAGTGATGTTAACAGTTGTCTAACATACATGAAGCTCTGAGCTTCAAGCTCAGCTCTGAAAGCTCTGGGAGAAATATAACCCAGATACAAAAGTAATTTGTGGACAATTATTAGGAAGAATTAGGTATTGAGTACAAACAGTCTGAAGCTCTGTGGCCACTTAACCTAAACTAAACATCTCTCTTCATGATCTTCCAGCTCTACACTAAACATCAACACATTTCAACAACTCATGGTGGGCCAGGCATGACACTAGTGATGAACACTAAAGAGTAAGTAAAAAATGTATTCCAATGGGTTTTGAAGCAATGTGGTAACTTTTTTTCAGAGCCTCTGTAGAGCTTAGTAGCTTTGTTAGCAATGACTTTCACGAGACACTTAACCACTGATTTCAATGTCTTCTTGTTTTAGGTAAATATCATGATACTATCATGTATGGCTCCTGCTTGTTTACCCAACCAGCCCTTCTTCATTGATCTGTGTAAACCATGGTATAGTACAAACTAACTTGGAAATTATATAGTTCTCCCATCTGTGAGCCAACATCTAGAGATAAAAATAATCCTGAAATATTACAAGGAAGAAAGCCATTTTGGAAAAATTGTCATTCCCCATTTGACAGTAAAATAAAATGGGCATAATGATCTGCTTATGAATACAGTCAGTGAGAGACTGGGTGGGCAAGAACTCATCTTTTCTGTCTCTTAGCCCAGCATCTTTTGAGCTGTATAGTGTTGTTACTATATTGATATAATATGTTGAAAAAGAGACTTTTATCCTAAGCCAATTTTCATAGATCAAGATGTATTTGGTCTTAATTAATATATACGAGTCACATTAAATTTCAAATGGTCTCATGCAAGAAACCGTTTGTCAGATGGCAGATTGTCACAGAATAAAACGCAGAGAACTCTGCAACAGAATTGTTCTTGCTATAGTTTGAATGTGACATGTACTCCACAGAATCACATGTTAAAGTACTTGGTACCCAGCCAGTATGCACTATTTTGGGTCCTTTAAGAGGCAGGGCCTACCAGGAGAAAGTGGGCTATTGAGGGGTGGGTCTTGAGGGCTTTAGACCAGCACCATTTCATCCTCCAGTCCTTTTCTGCTTGTTTCCTAGAGGGATGAGGACTTGAGGAGTCTGAGCTGCCTGCTGTGATTTCTAGCCATTATGATACTTTCTCAAAACAGGATCCCCAATAAATCCTTTCTTCAGGTTGTTTCTTGTCAGGCATTTGGTCATAGAGAAGAGAGAAGTATGTACTACGCTAACAAAAATAATAACCTAAATTAATGGGAAGGTTAAAGGAATGGTTAATCTACTAGAATAAATATAACTTTATTGATCTGAGTTTTCACATAATAAATAGAGAAAACCCCATCTTATTTGTTACTTGTGTAGGTTGCTATTTGGAACATTAACAATAAAGAAGGATGGAGCAGTGTCTGATACCTGGATTAAAATTCTGCCTTGGAGGTCTTAGTTCATGATCTCTCTATAGCTAACTTTGCCATCTGTAAAATAATGTTACCTTGTTCTGTTCTAAAGAATGATGTAAAACACTAGGATACTTATTAAGCTCTAAATAAAAAAATAGTTGTAATTTTTGTACATATTAGTAGCTAGAGTCTCATCATCATATAAAAGGTGGGCTAAAAGCCTACAGCATGGTCTCTGGGGAACAGGAAGAGGAAGAAACACCAGCAGAGTCCTATTGTTCAAACAGGACTATGCCTAAAACAGATGTCCTGTTTTAAAGACCTCTGGAAAAGAAGAGTGCCTGGCTTTTTAAAGATACTCACTCCAGTGCTTAATTACTCTTTTGTGGCCTGGAAAGTCTGTCTTATCTGGCATCTCCCCAACTGTATTATACATATGCTAGTGATGTTCCTTTAAAAATTATTACACAGAAAAATATCAGGTAGTCAAATAAATTTAGGAAGTACTAGGTTAGGCAAGGTTGGACATGTTGACTGCAAGACTTAGACACATGATTCAAGCTCAGGGAAAGGAGAACATGCAGTATTACAGCTTAATGTTTGAAGGTCAACTGCTTATGAAACTACGATATACTGTTGTTGTTGGAGTTTGTCAATATTACTTTCAAAGTTATTACAATGTAACCATGGACAACTAACTTAACTCCAAATTACATGAAACTACATTGTGAAGGTGAGAGGAGTAGGGAGTGTATTTGAGAAAAGGAGTATGGTAGTAAAAGGATTGAATGCTTATGTTCTACAGTTAGAGGTTAACAGATGGTGAACACAGTATAAAAAGTAGCAGCCAAGCATGTGATTCTCAAGATATAGAGTTAAATATCAGTATTTTTGAAATGGAATTATTGTGGCACTGAGGATTTCTATTTTTTTTAAATTAAAGTCTTTATATTAAAAAGACTTCTAAAAAGTTGATTTTTAAAGATTACATTCGATTACATTAAAAATTAAGTTGGATATCCTTTATCCAACTTTGAACTCTACCACTGAACTGTACTCCAACCCCTTAAATACCTTTTAACTGAAATATTTTCCCAGTAAGTGGTGGTAAATCTATTCCTTGCACATACTTTGTGTTATTAAAAAAGGAATGATCTGGTAAAAATGTCAAAAAATAGAAAAAATAAGCTGAAATAAAAACCAGACATTTGCCCAACAGATGATCCTTCTTGTATTTCTTCACTTTTAAAAACTGTGGAGATATGTGTATATGTACATCCATATTCACACACACATATGTGTGCAGGAGCCTGTGTATGTGCAGAAGCCAGAGGATAGATTGGAATATTACTGTCAGAAATATCATCTACCCTAGTTTTGAGACAGGTTCTCTCACTGGAGCTGTCTGTTTCTGTCCGCTCAGAACTGTGATTACAAATATGTGTTGGCTTTTTAAAAATATGAGTTCTGGGGGCTGAACTCAGGCCTTTGTTCTTTCTAGGCACGTACTTTTATCAGCTGAGCCATTTTCTCAGTTCCTGTACCATTTTTTTCCTTATCTTTGATTAGTATCGTGGGCCTTTTTTTTACTAAAAGAGGAACGAGTAAATTTCATTCATAGAAGTGTAATTTAATAATGATAACTAGCAATTTTTAATCACTTAAGCAGCAGGCATTGTATCTTATGTCCATCATGCATGTACTTTGTGTATATGATACATATAACATGTAAGTCTTGTAGTTCAACATGTTTAAATTATATTGCAGTTAAAGGTGTAATATAACATGAAGTTATAAACAATTATTACCATTTAATGGTGTTAAAAATAGACTTGGGGTTAAGTAAATTGCACAACTTTATACAGTTAATTGACTTTACAGCAATTCAGCTGTGGCTTCTCTGATTTTAGAAAGGTTTGGAAATAAATTTGGTTGTACCATTTATTTATTCAACATATTTTCATTCTGCTGCCTACTAAAAACTAAATTCAGTGTGTCTCTGGCTTGATTTCCCACTGATGGATCTGGCAGAAGATGAAGCAACTAAAATGCATCTCTATATGCACATTTATTTATACAAAGCCAAAATGCTCATAGTAAATGCTTTAATTCAGATCAATAAAGCCCCAGAGAAGCTGTAGCCCTAGCCTCTAGAAGGAAAAGCACATTCAAATTTTAACTCTAGAAGTTCATTTTATCTTGAATGGGGCACATGTTGTTTAGGGAGCTTGTCATGAGTCATGGAGAGAAAGAAAAGATAACCAGACCATATTGACCATCTCCTCTGCTTCTTGACTCAAAAATTCATAACCCTTTCTACTGTGGTCAAACTAGCTCAAGCATGGCTCTTCTGTTAAACTTTCTTTCTTATGTTTTCCAATTGATTTATTATTTATTACAATTTATTCACTTTGTATCCTGGCTGTGGCCCCTCCCTCATCTCCTCCCAATTCCACCCTCCTTCCCTCTTCTCCCCTATGCCCCTCTCCTAGTCCACTGATAGGGGAGGTCCTCCTCCCCTGCTATCTGACCATAGCCTATCAGGTTTCATCAGAACTGACTGTATTCTCTTCCTCTGTAGTCTGACAAGGCTCACCCCACTCCCAGGGGGCACTGAGTCCATATCAGAGACAGCCCCCGCTCTCCTTACTAGGGAACCCACATGGAATCTGAGCTGCCTATGGTCTACATCTGAGCAAGGGGTCTAGGTCCTCTCCATGCGTGGTCCTTGGTTAGTGCATTGGTTTCTGCAGGACCCCTGGGCCCAGATTTGTTGGCTCTTTTGGTCTCCTTATAGAGCTCCTGTCCCCTCCAGGTCTTTCTATCTTCTCCTTCTTCCATAAGATTCTCTATTAGCCATATAATATAGGATAAACATACTAAACTCTATAGTCCTAAAGAAGCTAAACAACAAGGAGGACCCTAGGGAAGATGCTTAATCCACATTCAGAAGGGCAAGCAGTATAGACATTGACAGTGGAAGAAGATAGGGAACAGGACAGGAGCCTATTACAGAGGACCTCTGAAAGAATCTATCCAGCAAGGTATTGAAGCAGATGCTGAGACTCATAGCCAAACTTTGGGCAAAGTGCAGAGAATATTTCTTATGCTTTTAAAGAGAGATTCTAGTAATAATCTAACGGAAACTAAGGCTAACTGCTGATAGTTAGTGCAGCTGAATTGAAATCACTATTTTGTCCAGTATACGCTGGCATCAAGTTAAGAACTGCTCATCCAGAAATGAATGAGGGCACACTATTACAGGTTGCAGGGACAATAAAAAGATAATAAATAGGCTGGGGTATACCTCAGTGGTGGAGGACGTTCTTGGTATGCACAAGGCCCTGGTTTAATCTTTAGCACACACACAACATACGACACAATACATCACACGTAGTTTATAAAGGATATATTGTGAACAATTCTATCCTACAGAGTCAATAACCTAGATGAGGTGAGTCTCTTCCTTGGGCCTATTTTTTTCTTTTTAATTTTAATTTTTTGTTAATTATACTTTATTCACTTTATATCCCCCCATCTTGGGCCTATTCCTCAAAACACAGTCTGCCAAAATGTAACCCCAAAGAAACAAACAATTGAATAGGCCTATATTTGTTAAAAAAATAGAATAAGTAATTAATAATCTTATAAACAGAGGGCCAAGGTGCACCTACTGGTCAGTTTTACCAGCCATTCAAGGCAGAAATCATACCAGTTCTTTGCCAGGAGAAACAGATGTAATAATTCTTGATATTAGGAGGCCAGAATTATCCTAATATCAAAACAAGATAAAGCCATTACAAGAGATAAAACACCGTAAATGAACTTGGTCATAAATAGAGACACAAAAATCCCCAACAAAATATTAAGAAATTGAATCTAACGATGTATAAGAAGAACTATACACAGAAGGTGTCATATCACATTCCTTTAATCTCAGAACTTGGGAGGCAGATCTCTGAGTTTGAGGCCAGCCTGGTCTACATAGAGAGCTCCAGGATATCCAGGGCTGCATAGACAGACCTTCAACTATCAAACACATGAACAAGCAAAAACCCCTATACATTATTTATCCCAACTATGCATGAACTTTCTCATTGATAACAAAAAAGAAAACCTAGGTGAGTGTGGTGGCAATTTCTTTAGATTCAGTAAAAAGGTATGGCCATGAAAGATAAATAGAGCTTTATTAAATTTAAGTTGTCTGCTCTCCATAAAACTATATTCATAAAATATTTGCAAAAAACACATCTGATAAAGGTCTTCTTCAAAACACACAAAACTCATAGGAAAACAAACAACTCGATATAAAAATAGGCCAGAGACTTGAGCAAGAAGATAAGATCTTCAACATCATAAATCATTAGGAAACCTTCAAACACTGACAACACCAGAAGCTAATGAAGCTGTAGAGCATCAGAAATACTTCCCTCATTACCAGGTGAACTGCAACAGGGTCTGTGACTTTGGAAGACAGCATAGCAGTTCTTATAAAAACAAAACGTGGTCCTCCCACACAGTCCAGTGGCCACAATCCAAGTAGACTGAAAACTTAGGTACATACACACACACACACAAAACTGTACACAGATGCTTATTATAGTTCAATGATTGTCAAAATTTGGAAGCAACCAAGGAACCCTTCAGCGGATGAGTAGATAAATCGTAATACAGCCAGACAATGAAATACTTAGTCTTGAAAAGAAATGAGTTAGCAAACCATGAGAGAACATGGAGGAAGTTTATATCACTTAAGGAAAGAAGCTAATCTGAAAGGGATAGATGTCATATAATTCCAACTATATAATATTCCAGAAAAGGTAAAAATTATGCAGACTTTTAAAAAGATTTATTTAAAAAATTTTATGTGTGTGTGTGCATGCACACATGCGCACCTGAATATATATGTACCATGGTGTGCAAGTGCCCTTGGAGGCCGGAAGAGGGTGTTGGAAGTACAGGAGACAAGCTTGCTTTTAATGAGTGAATAAGTTGACTATTATGTGTTAGGTATTTTGCATTCTTCCCCCAACTAGGAATAGAGATTAAACATGGATTCTTTCTCAGTGATTACATACTTTGGCTTGGAGAATACACTAAAACAGAAAAATAAGAAATGGCCATCTCTATTAAGGTCTAAGTCACATGGTGAAGACTTAGCCCTGTTAGAGGGCTTTACTCTCATTTGATTGTTATCAATGAGAATTGCTCTTTACCAAGCACTGTTCTGGGATACAGTGGATGGGAGATATGAGTGGATGAGAAAGATGACCAAGATCTCTGCCTCCCTGGTGCTAATGCTCTATAGGATGGAGCAGACTATAAGCTATAAATACAACCAGCCAATAAGCTATATGATATAGAAGAAGATGAAAAGTGCTTTCAAAATAGGAAACTGGAGAACAGAAATGAGAAAGGCAGTGGGCAGGACAGGGTGGAAAGGCTTTTCTTACTGGAAGGTAAGATCTGAGCAAAGAATTGAGGGACTAAGAGAGACAGTCAGGGGTATGTCAAAGGAAGAATGTTCTGGCATGACACTCATGGAAGAATAGGGGCAAGGGGAGAGACTCCAGGCAGAACTGTGCATGGAGTGTTGATTAGAGCGTATGCCAGTGATGCTGCAGCAGAGCCAAGGGGAAGAGATGGACAGGAGAAGAAAGGAACTGTAGAAGTCTCTGGGATGGGGTTGGCAGTACAGCGCCAGTTGGGCTTTTGTTCATTATCTGTGAATTGAGAGCCACTAAAGGGTGTTGAGCTAGGTATAGTCCTGACTTTTAAACACAATGGATAAGGGGTGGGTGGAGAACAATGTTGGGAGGAAGGGCAGACACATTTAATAAACAAAACCTGTCAAGAGACTGCTCTCTAGTCCAGAGACGGTAGATTGATTAGGTTGGTGGCAGCCTAAGAGGTAGAGGACAGAGCACATTTTCAGACAGATGGAGACAAGAACCATTAGACATGGATAGTCAGAGAAAGCTTCACGAAACAGGCTGATGTTTCTTGGACCAGACCTTGAAAGACAAGGAGGATTTGAAAAGGTGGAAGACTGGGGAAAGCAATTAAGGACATACTAAACTCAGAGGCAAGAGAAAGTGTGGCTGTATTCTTGTAAAATGAGACTAGTCTGAAAAGAGTCAGGTAGGCCACTTCCTGGGATATGGTGGGAAGGAAGGTAAAATATATGAAGTGTAATCAGGCTACCAAAAAAAGCAGTGGAAGCCAGGCAAAGGTGTGGACTTCATAGCACTATGATGTCTTGTGAGCAGCAGGCACTCAACAGTTAGAAGACTGACAGAGGCAACTTCAGGGATGTTCATCTGCCAAGTCTAGAGTAGATGTAAGAGTTTCTTACACACAGGAAATCTGGCATGGACTAAGGAGGGTTAACTCACATATAACTGATAGTTGACTGTTTCAAATCTACTTTATAGTGTTAACCACACATGGAGCGCTCCACATGTTGGAACCTTAATCTTGTCTTGGCAATCTCTTGTTCAAATAAAAATTACCTGAGTCTAAAGCACTGCACGTTCAAATAGCCATGTGAGCCCAGTTGTGAGGTTGTAAGAGTAGGATTGCAGCTTCTATTAGTTGCATGTGCAATTGCTATGTCTTTCAATTAGCTACAGGTGCAAAACTGCACACAAAGGAAAGAGTAGCACAGTAGAAAGGGACAGAAACCCAATTCTATTAAAAAAACTCCAACACAAATACTCAGCATGAAGTAGACGGAGAGGAAGCATTCATTAACGCCTATGCCACTGTACTGTGTCCAAAGACGCTAAAATAATGAATCTATGGGTCAGCTCTGGTCCCCCAAGTTAGTGAAGAATTTTCTTAGCCCAGATTTCTTCTGAGCCAAGAAATGTGTACCTAACAATATACTATGATTTTAGAGTTTCCCCAGCATTACTTCTTCAGGGTAAAGGTATAACTTAGGGGGTGAACTTACAGACTCAGTAATCTCATAATATCAGAGCTATGAATGTATTATTTGTTTAAGGTATATTTTACCACTTTGAGAGGATAACTGCCGTCAGGTTGCTTTTAAAAACCAACTATACTGTGCCTATTATCCAGCACTAAGGAGGAAAAGACAGAGGGTCGGTTTAAAGTTTGAAAGCAAGGCCCTGCCTTAAAAAAAAATCTTGCGTTTTGTTGTAAATTACATTTCTTTCATGTTTTTTAAAAATATACTTTGTTTCACAATTTGAGGAGAATATAAGAGAACTGACTATTTTGGAGAAGCATTGAGAAGACATCGAGTCTACAAATTGACCTAGTCCAAGTCTTGGCATTGAAGAAGGAAGTTAAAACCAGATACATTAGAAGCACAGACAGACTAGAGCCATGCTAAGGAAAAGGTTAATACCAACAACTATAAAATTCTTTTTAAATGAATCGTTTTTCTTTCTTTACCTCTAGGGATAGAACCAGGGTTTTTGTGCATGCGAGGCAAATGCTCCAACTTCTCCCCTCACCTCTGTCACCTTCCAGGTCTGAATTGCTATTGCACGAGAGATTATGAAATTCAGAGTTGTATCAATAATTTAAATCTTTCCTGGACTTTCACTTCAACAAATAAAGACTATCACAACCTAGAGAAGTTTTTTTTGTTTTTTTTGTTTTTTTTTTTTCTTTTTAAAAATGTCTCTGAGGGGGAAAAACAGAACAATCACTGCTTCAATTTAAACTCAAAAGAATGATTTCAATCTTTGGCAGTTGAGTATCTTCAGAGACGAAATGTTAATGCAGTGGGAAGTAATTTTGACAAGTTAAACAAAACAAAACAAAGCAATCCAGGAATCCAGGGCTGGAGATGAAGCTCAGTGGTAGAGTGCTTGCCTGGCAAACACAAGCTCCTGGGATTCATCTTCAGTACTATAAAGGTTTTTGTTTGTTTGTTTTTTGCTTGCTTTTTTTTTTTTTTTTTAAAGATGAGATATAAAGCTGTTTCCTTAAAGTTTGATTAGGTTCTTCTTAAAACACTCATGGGGGTTTCCTAAAGCTGCTCCTTTTAGCATTAGTGGTATAGTGGTGAGCATGGCTGCTTTCCAAGAAGCTACTTTTTATTCAAATTGTTGCCACTTATTCTAGTGCAATGAAGATAACTTCAGGTTTTGTTTTTCATATTCTCTAAATTGCTTAAAATATAAGATACTTTGCTCTCAGAGCCTTTATATGATCCTTTAGTAAGCAATATGACAAGACTGAAACAATAAGCTTGATAAAGGGCTCTAGGTCTGCCTTCACAAGCACTGTGCTATACAACCTTCATAGTAACCCTGTTAACATTCAGGGACACAGAAAAAAAATTGATTTGCTCTATTCACAAAACTTGTATGTGGTCAACGCAGGACTGACTGGTTCTTTAAACTTCTGGACAGGTGAGAACTTCAGTCAATTATCTGTTTCTAGTATACCATTATCTAGAGCTCCTTAGACAGTTTAAATATCTCCCCATAAAAATGGTATGTAATCAACACTGCTCCTATCTCTGTAGGACTCTGGTTTCGAAGGGCTCTATTGCAGCATTTGTCACGTCTCTAAGACACATTTCCATTGCTCAACCAGCTCCAGAGGACAAGCGTCATCATCCTTCAAGTTCTGGTGCACAGCCGAAAATTATAGAATCCACACAGGACTGAGTCTGGCACTCAGAGTGGGAGGCATATTGAGCATGAATCCGAGGAAGTGTCCTTTCCATTGTGCCAGTTTTTATTAGTGGAAATCAGAGCCAGCACAAGGTTACTTGGGGTTGCCTGCAGAACTCTTGAAAAAGAAAAGGAGATGAAAGGGACACAGTGTTCATGGAGTCATGGAAAATGTATAGATGTCCTTTTGGGCATAGCAGCTACAGGAGTGACTTTAACTTCTTGGATATGATCAATGCAGGTAGACCTCTTGGACCAAAATAAACATGGGGTTTTGTGTTTTGTTTTGTTTTTTCCTTCAGCAGCAGTGCCCAGGTGCTATACCACCACCTATCCTATTTTGCCTCAGATGGGGAAGAAGGAATACCTAACTAAGCTTATGGTGTAGGCCAAAGACAGAACCTCTATACCATGTCATCAATGCTGGCCTTGGATAGCTAACGATGATTGTATGCTTGATTTCTTTCCAAGTTTACCTGTTTGTTTTAGCAGCAGTGGAATAAATAATGATCATCCATAAAACACAACAGAAGTAACAGACAGGTTGTTAGACTTTAATAGCTCAAATTTTTAGTAGAAAAACATTTATAAATAAACCAGATGACCACAGAAGCCAAAGTTCAAATTATTAGTAAAAGTTGTAATATTTTATTATAATTTTATGATTAAATTATTAAAATTGTATTATTAAAATATTATCTCAATATTTTAATTACTTAAAAAATAGACACTATGTTACCCAGGCTAACCCCAACTCCTGTCAATGACCAATCCTTTCAGCCCAGTCTTCCAAGTAGCTGAGACTACAAGCCATAGCAGGACACCTGGCAAATAACTTTATTTTGTACCATTTTAACAAAGAAAGAAAGTCTTGGGTTAGTCTAGAGGAGAGATTTCAGACTCAGAGAAATTATAGTTAGGACAAAGTCATGGCATAAAAATAAGAGATTGGTATAGAATTGAATCAACTAAGCATCTCTTGATATAACCAGCATCTGCCCTCTAGTCACCCTAAAGTATTCATTGTGTTACATCCTAGACAAGTTCTTTTCAAATAGACAAAATTACTGAAGCTGGAATCAAGAACATAGGAAGCCAGGATATTCTGCCCCAAGGCAGGCTAAAACTAAGATGGACAGTGATCATTTTCATTGCTTACAAGAAAAATAGAATATTTTATAGAAGATAATGAAACTAAACTTCTGTATAAGAAACTCAGATGACATATATACCGAGTCAATGACAGGGGGTCAGATCAGGAATAGACAGTGCACTCAATCCTGAGTTGGATTCTTAGCATTACACACACACACACACACACACACACGCACGCACGCACACACACGCACGCACGCACACACACACACGCACGCACACACACACACACGCATGCACACACACACGTACATATGCATATGCACAGTAAAATTTCAGTAAATATTTTTAACTATAAAAACTAATGTTTTTAAAATTGTGACAAATGTTTTTAAATTTTAGGCTTCCAGAAAAATTAAAACTTTAAGCTATTCATTTTAACCAACAAATGACTTCATTTTTAATGATTTAATGATTTCACACTTTCACTGTAAAACATGTCATCCTATTCAACAACTTGTTTTATATGCAATGTATGATTGAAAAAAAAACAAATGGAAACACTAGAATAAATAGGAAATTATACAAAATAGAAGAAGCTGTGCTTAAGAAACCCCAGTAGAAGGAGCTATAGAAATAGAGAATATAACTTTTTGCAATGGACAAGAAAAATTGTTGGAAAAGGAGAATTTTGTTCCTGTGCAGCAAGTCTGAGTAGTAGTAATGGTAAATTATTTACTCAGTATTCATCTAGTCTTCGAGAGATCTTACTTTCTTTGTATAAAGTGACTTAGAAAATATATTCTTCAATTAGGCATTCAATTAAAAATTCTAAAAAATAATCTGACATGCAAAAAAAAAGAATCTAACATGTTCCTCTACTCTAGGAGTGTGCGATTCTTTGGGAAAAAGAGGATGCAGATTGCAAAGTACAATAAAAAATACTTGAAGAATAAAACTTCTATAAATGAATAAAAACTGCTTTGAAAGCTAACACAATAAAAGGGGGAAACTGATTCCTCAAGAGCTCTAAAATAATCACACATTTTTGGGATATGTATGCAAATGCAGGTAACAAAAATGAGCAGGTCTGGTTTTGGATAGCAAAATACCTTTAACATTTATAATTCAGGAGCTGGAAAGCCATGCACAGAGATAAGCTATGGATTAAGGGTTCTATGCTGAGGGTTCTGAATACATTGGTAAGTGACCACCATACAAGTGACCAAAGGATTAAAATACTCTAATGAACACAACGTGGAAGACAAACAGTTCCACCCACACATGAGTGCCCGAAGCATCCCCGGCAGCAAAATCAGGAGCGGACTTTACCTTGTGAAGTGCTCACAGGCAGTGCATCAGCAAACGCACCATGCTCTGGATCAACAGGAGAATCTCCCAGAGTTTCACCCATAACAGCATAAAACAGCTTTGGCGAACTGACACTGGTGCTTTGTCTATGTCTTGCAAAAGATCGATTTGTTAAAGGAAAAAGGCTTGTGGTCATACAGCTTGTGAATATGCTAATGAGCCAAGACACCGGTTTTCAAATATTTGGGAGAGGTGGAAATAAACACAGAAAGGATCAGGCCTGAATTGGCTGGCACTGTCCTGAGTGAGAGCCAGCTGTGACAAAATGGTATGTCATAATGTTGTCTGCTGCTTTGGCAAGACTTGGTACATTACAAGGAAAACGTTGCTACACTGTCTCGCCAGTGACCCACACGTTTAGTGTCTTGTGAGGGGTGTGAACTGTACAGTATTTGGAATTATCAGAGCAGAGATTGTTTAATTTTTGATTGCTTTTTAATTGCAATAAAATATACATCAATTTAAATAGAAAATTTCTTTTTAAATAGAAAATTTTAATCTCTAAGTTATGAAATATGAAATACTGGTTAAAACTTATTTGGGCAAAGTTTTTCTTAGGTATCTATCTTTGGTTGACTCTCCTAGTCACATATCTGAAGAAAATTCTGGAATTCAAATACATTCGTATTTCAGATTTTGCTACGTACATGCTACCTAATGATACTATTTCTAAGGTGATTTATTCAACAAGTTTACAAAAGCTCAAAAATGTTACTCCTATGCAAATTCTGTAAAACTGAACAGTTGACAGAATAAAGGCCCGGCAATATTTCAATTTTTTATATGAGAGTTTGTTTTTCAAATTTGTTTATCTATCAATAGCAACTGCAGCAATGCTCTGACGGTTGATATTTGAATGATAAGTGCTATGTCACAATGAAAAAAATTGGAACTCTCTCTGAGAATAATGCATTACCAGAAGAAAAAAAAAACAAAACAAAACTACCCTGCTAGGTTGGCAAGGAATTGTGGTCAGTTTTGTAATCAGGAAAATGCTGGCTTCTTGCTTAAGGCCTTTGCCCTTTTTGGCAGAAAAAACACTAGCCATGCCAAACTGCTAATGTGGGAGCAGCCCTTGTCACATAAGTGGCCTAATAGAATTCAGTGACCTGTGGAGTTTTAAAGAGCCTCTACACAAGGCAGCGTATCAGATGGCGATAATTCCCAGAGTTATATTCATCCTGATACCCCCAAATGGAATAACCATAGATCTAGTTAATCTATGTTGAGTAACCATTCATTCTTCAAGGGGACTAGCAAGAGTTTCTCTGTCAATCATGAAGCAATAGCTCTATGGGAAAATGCTCACTGGGTTTAAAAAGCATATGGTAAGGTGGCAATTACATCATTTAACACCCCCCCCCAAACCATTACTAAAGTAATTCAAGTTAAAATGAGTTTCTCAGCAGTCCAAATGATGAAGCTAATGATCACTGTGTAGGATTAATTTTAGCTCTCTTTAATTTGAATTCTTAATAAAAGAATTTCTCTTTCCTTCTCAATGCTTAGAAACTTCCTTAAATTACAAAGTAAGGATGGAATCACAGACACAAGGACACAATACTTAAGGATGTGATTGAATCCAAAATTCTTGGTGGAACTCAGGTCAAAATAATCACTGAATCAACCACTAAAGTCAAGAACAGAAACAAATTTTAACAGAATGGAACAAAAACTAGAATTCCATTTTATCTATAGATACTCCCTGGTATCTGTGTCTAGAAAGCGAACTTCAGCTTCATTTCCTTTGAAGGTCAATATGTTCCTTGGTTCCCTTATTCCTGTCCCCAGACCTTGATTTAACTTTTAAAAATAGTTGAGAGGGAAAGGTGTAGCATAGTGGTAGAGCTTTTGCATGGCATGTGTAGGCCCTGAGTTTGATCCTGAGTACCCCCCCCCAAAAAAAAGGGGAACCTTCTTAAGATTGCATGGGTATTTGAAATGCTAACATATGGCAGAATGATACCATTTTAGGAGTCTAAAGAGATGAGAAAGGGAGACCCCTGGGTAATAACTGTGTCTTCTAAATTAAAAAGACAGGCAATGCCAGCACTAGAACTCCAGTGCTCAGGCACCATAGGGATAGAGGAAGAGGATGCTTATGGGCGATATTAATGAGTATCTGCAACATCCTATTTTCAATACCAATGACTATGGTGAGAGTAGCAGCTTGTCTTTCAATACCTTCTTTCCCATGTCTACATATTCCCTCAATGCTGATGTAGCTCATTCATTTCCTGTGACTCAGTGTGGATATTCTCCATCTGGTTTCTAAGGTCAATAGCCTCACCTAGTTCTCAAGTTCTGTTTTAGTCTGTTATTATCTGGGCTGGGCACCACACAGATATAGTCTTTCCAACCATTCTCCAAGGGATGGAAGTTTGGACTCTGCCTATTGCTTCCTTTTCCCAAGACAACATTCAACTGGAGTATCTACTAGTTACCTAGGCTTTCTGAGCCTCTCCTTATTGTGTGCATGTTACTGAACTTCACAAATTATTTTAGCAGGTAATTCCACAGCACCTGAATCTGGTAACATCTGCTCCTAGGATTATATTTTGTCATTTGTTCTTGCCCTAAGCTAGGCTGTCTTTTTACTTGAAAACAAAAGCCTCTTGGTCTTTATATTTCATGTATTTGTCCAACAAATATTTATCAACAATATAAGAGATGTTAAGCCTTAAGCTTGGTGCCAGGGTGCTAATAAACAAAATGGGCATGTTCTTATGGACTTAAAAAATAGCCAATACACCTCAGTATCCAAGTGGGTTCCCTATTAAGGGGAACAGGGACTGTCTCTGACATGAACTCAGTGGCTGGCTCTTTGATCACCTCCCCCTGAGGTGGGGACAGCCTTACCAGGCCACAGAGGAAGACGATGAAGGCCATTCATGATGAGACCTGATAGGCTAGGGTCAGATGGAAAGGGAGGAAGACCTCCCCTATCAGTGGACTTGGAGAGGGGCATGGAAGGAGATGAGGGATAGAGGGTGGGATTGGGAGGGAATGAGGAAGGGGCTACAGCTGGGATACAAAATGAATAAACTGTATAATATAAAAATAAAAATTAAAAAGTCCAATAAACAAAAGTCACAGTTTAAATAAATATAGAGCCTGGAACAGAGCAGCTTCAAACAATGTTGCTTACATATCTGCTGGCACATTTGAACCATGCAACACACAAAACACCCAAGTTACTAACAAAATTGTTATACCGTGTGGATTGTTTAAGACAGCTGGTCTTTGTTATAATTTGTTGTCCTACCACACTGTTGTGCTCTGTTGCTTAAGAAATTTTTTACTCCCATGGACATTTAGATAGGTGAAAATGAATGGAGTCAATCTCATTTTTTTTTGTAATTATCCATGTATTTTGTTCTGAAATATTGGAAAGACTTACAAATTTTATTTTCTATCAGTTCCAACATTAATCTACCCATTAAGCATTAACTATTACTGTAGACAACCACAATAGACACGATAAGCCAGTTTTTAGCCTCAGTGAGTTCACATTTAATTACACGTACCAAAATGACCCAAACATAAAAGAGTGATCCTCTAGTTTACTTAACTTTGAAGATCAATTAGCATGCATCTATAGCAGAAAAGTAATTGCTTTAGTAAAGTTGCTATTATCAGGGGACAGTACTAACACCAGAGAATTCATAAAGTCATAAGAATTATGACATGTAGGTGAATGAATGTCTTCATCTTCATAACCATAATAATCCTAGTGTCTTACTATTGAAATTCATAGTGAGATTTACAAAGGAGTTTGCAGTGTTATCAGCATTTTGCTCCACAGTGGAGAAGCTGATCAGCACTGATCCTGTGGAAAGCTGCCTGAAAGGGTAATTTTACGTCAAGAAGAGACCAGTGGGCATCAGAGAAGACTCAACTTGTGTGACGCAAAGTAAGTTTTTTTTTTGTTTGTTTGTTTTTGTTTTTTGTTTTGTAGTGCAGAGTGAGATGAATATCTTGCCTAAGGTTTTGGAAACAGAAGGAGTGTGGATTTGGTTGTGGGTTCAATATTACATTCTTGATAGGAAAAAGGAAGTAGATAATGAATTATACAACAAAGAAGATGGAAAGCCTATTTTACTATTTTAATACATGTGTTGCCAAAGTGAGACTATAAAGCTGATTTAATTCTTTTCCTGTTTGTGATACCTGAAAACATACTGATAGTTTGCTATTTGAGACTGGTTGTGTTTGGGGTTATTTTTGTTTTGAAAGACAGACTGGTCTCAAATTCATTTTGTAGTTGAGTATGGTCTTGATCATTCTGCCTCCACCTTCCAAGTGTTAGGATTTCAGGAATGTACAACTATTCCTGGCAAGGCTACTCTTCAATATCTAATCTTGAATGTTAATTATGGAAATCTCTAATTTGCTAAAAAAAAAAAACCCTAAATTTTTATACATCAAATACCCTGTAACACATTTGAAAGGTGATTAGATCCATAAAAGTTGTAAAATTTTTATTATCAAAAGACCCAAAATTCATTAGTAAAATTACAATATTAATATTGTTAGCATTACTCAGTGTTATATTGATTTATGTAAAAAAATCTTTCCATAATATAGAATTAGTCATTTAATATTTAATAATCTGGAATTTATCAAGCAGATTAAATTTGGATTTTTAAAATTTCTTTGGTTGGTTTCTCTTGTATAAAATTACATGTTTGTGGCTAAGAGTGGTGGTGCACGCCTTTAATCCCAACACTTGGGAGGCAGAGGCAGGTGGATCACAGTGAGTTGGAGGTCAACCTTGTCTACAAAGCAAGTCCAGGACAGCCAAAGCTATACAGAGAAACCCTGTCTTGAAAAACCAAAAAAAAAAAAAAAAAAAAAAAAAAAAGTTTGTATTGTTGTAGAATAGTATTTTTTGAATATTCTCATTTAAAAGTTGCTTTATTCTGTTTTATTGGTACAGATAACACCTATGCTGGCTCCCAAAAGTTTGGAGCAATTTGAGAGCTGATAGCTCTCTTCTCTCCAGAGCCTAGCACAAGCCTTTGGTTGGCATTCAGATAGAGTGGGATTGTTTTTGTTGATGATGAGGATGGTGAGATAACAGCTGCTTACCACATTTCTGTCTCGTGTGTCATTCAAGAAGTTTAGAGCCTAATAAATGGGTAACAGTATCATTTATTTTTCTTGTTCTAACAAGACTTCAGCTTCCTGGTGATGCCTCCAAGAAACAGGCAGACTGAATGCCCAACTCCCTCCTGTCTTTATCCAGAGCAACTGCCTTTTTCCTAGCTCAACTGAAGCTGGCTCAGAACCTTATCTTCAAGTGGCTGGTTGCATCAACTCCAGGTTTCTTCACATCACAAGAAGTGATGTGCCAATGGAACACAGGCTTTGAGAAGAAACAATCCTGGTCTTAGATGCCATTCCTGTAAGCCTGATAATCACAGAGGAAGAGAACAAGGAAGGCATTGTCCAGTACATTTATGCCATTTTGTTCATAGGCACAACAATTTTCATTAAAAATTGTAATTTCATTAATATTGTTAGAATATAAAATTTTAAGACAATTAACACAATAAAATAAATTACATTGCAAAATAAACTACATTATATGGTTTTAAAAAAAAGTAACTCAGTGAAATGATATTAACTTGGGTCCAGTAGCTCCAGTGGATAAATAATGGGTGTGTATTTCAAAAAAGTATAGTCTCTGATACTGCAGCAGAGAACACAGACACTGAACCAGAAAGCCTAGGTTTCAGGCTCATGGCTCCATCACAGATTGTTGTCTCAACTCTAGGTTGCTCTTCTCTGGAGTGAGAAGAGGGCCTCTTTGCAAAGCAGAGTAATCACTTCTTAAAAAAAAAAAAACAAAAAACAAAAAAACCCTCAAATTTTACTTTTCTTTTTAAAAACACAAATCACAACTTGTTAAGAGGTGACAAAACACAGAAACACAAAGTATTAATTTTTAAGTTAAAATTCCCTACAACCTTTCATTCTAAGGTAGTAACTATTAATGGTTTCTGGTAGATAATTCTAGTAGTTTGTAAAATGAAATCCAGACATAGGCTTTGGGTCCCACCCTTATATCAGCATTTAAAAAATATGCTAAGGTTTGAATTTGTTAATGTATTTTTGTTTGTTTGTTTTTAAGACAGAGCCTCACTCAGGGTCTTCATAGGCTGTCCAGACTGGCCTCAAACACCCAGGTCAAGTTATCTTCCTGCCTCAAGAGAATAATTAAGGTCTTTTTAGGTTATGATGCTAAGGTACATAATCTAATGTCTATACTTATTTAAAATTTAACAGGAATTCTTTTTATTATATTAATATATAAGCCAGTATCACTTGTGTCCTCTCTGCATCTAACTGGTAACAAGGTGTCTACATAAAAGGCCTTTCATACAGAGAAACAAGGCCGCATAGTAAAAATTCTTAAGAGGGGAGAAAACAGGGCAACATAGTAAATTAAATGACTCAGGAGAACAAAGCAACTGAAAACTTCCTTGTCTCCTATTTCCTTCAAAAGTTAACTTCTGTAATATTTGAAAAAGAGCCTAACCTCTCTAACTATTTTGGAGAGTTCAGCTAAACACTTAAGTTACTATGCCTTTGAACCAAAGGCATCCTACCTAAACTGTGTTAACTTGTCTTTGCATGTAATATCTAACATCTGAAATTCTGCTGTAACTGGATTTTAGCATAATAAAATACACCGGCCTATATTACCAACATACATTGATGTAAGAAATCATACCCCTCTCAAGGATGTATCTTTGTCAATCTTGATTTTTACCAATTACTTTTTCAAGATTAGTTGTATGGATATTTCTTAGGTAACATCCTGTCATAGGGGAACCACAATGGCAATCCACAGGTACTACAGCATTTCAGAGCTGCAGAACTAGACATAAGTTTAGTTCTGTAAAATGAGCAATTTTCTAGTACTGTGACTGCATTACAGAAAATGTAGGGACTGCTGGAAACGCCAACTGACAAAACTTTTACCAGGACAATTAACACACTCAAACTCTTAATTTTTCCTATAAGAAAAATGAGCTTCAAAGGAATTAAATGATTCAACTAGGTCATTACTCAGATAGTTAGTAGCAGAGTTTGAATTACAAATAGTTTCTTGATTCCAGTTCAAAGCTACAAACTACACTCTAATCTCACTAAGATAGAACAATAAAACATTCAAATACATGTTGCAATCCATTATCCTTAATTCTACCAATCATAGCCTATCAGTCGGAATGAATCTTACTATCTGACTCACTTAAGGTGGATGAATTAGCCATGGAAATCAGAGTTCAAAATAGAGTTCAGACTGGGTACTCTCCAGACAGAAAGTGCTTCACAGCACCTTGTTAACAACATGTGATAACATTCAGAAAGCAGTTTGGGAATTTATTTTGCTGACATGTCTTCTTGCCTCATTTATAGATTTTACCTAGATTCTAGGGTTTTTCTGACGCCAACAGCTCCTCCCATGACATAGCCCCCTTTTCTTATGAAAATAAGAATATTACTATGAGAAAAATTTCTTTGTGATAATAAATTTTTAACAGAAAAGTATCTTAGAGCTACACAGAATTTTAATTTCTAATTTGAAGCTGGGAAGTTATCTAAAGCAAAATAATAGCAACTACTTGATAGAGCTTTGGTATGGAGCTCAGGGTAATAGAGGTATAGATCAGAGGTAGAGAAGTTGCCTAGCATGTGTGAAGATCTAGGTATAATCCTCACCAGTATAGAAAAATGGGGAAAGAAGTCTGCAGAAAATCAGGGTTTGAATTTCAGTGCTGGAATTGAGAAATATCTTTACTTTGTGGTGTCTGGTTAAATTTTTGTTCCCTCATCTAAAGAAGGGTTATTAGAATTCAACATGATTTAAATAAACCAGTGCCTAGAATGGAATAGGCTCCTAAAATACTATGAATTCTTATAATCAAAACCTTGATCCTCATGTTTGATTCTTGATTAATAAACAGAGCGATCACCAAGTAACACACCCACTGATCCTGTATTTTAACCACATACATATTTCAGTTAGAAACTGCACTTGTGGAACATGGAATCCTCAGGATCAAGTAGAAATTTCATAAATTCACTTAGAAACGGACACATTCTGTTTATGATAGAAAACAGAGATCTGATAGAGAATGAGACAGAATTGTAAAACATGCCCACAAGAAATGGAATTTTGATGATAATAGAATAATAAGCAGCATAAAATGTATTTTTATATCAATTTTTCTATTTGGGTTTATTGATCAGATAATAGTGTTATTAGGTCAGCTACCTAAAGGTGCATCTCTTTAATGGTCTTTATTAGACACACTATAAATTTTGTTACAGTCTAGGTCTCTAAGTTTGAATTTGTAGAATAAACTACATCAGTTTCTGAAAGCTAGTAGGCTGTGAACAACAACAACAAAACCAACAAGTAGCTTTATAATCTAGATGCTATATTTATTGAGCGCCTGCTCTGACAGGTGCTGTGCTGTCCTAAGACACAAACTCTATTTAGACTTTGTAAAAATCCTGTGAGCTTGAGAGGGTACTCCACTCTGGGCCAGTTGGCAGGATTAGAAATGGGAGCTCACACACCACATAGCACAGTTAAAGTATCATATAACCATAAGTAAAATCATGGGTAAGTCATTTTATAAGCATTTGACAGAGGAAGAGGACTGGGCTACAGGGCAGGTGGTGAGAGCACAGTTTCTGTCCAGCTGTAGGCATAGCTGTGAGCAATAGTGTACTGCCATTATTTTATAGGTAGGGAAATTAAGTCTCAGGTCTCAGAGTCAGTAAAGGACCAAGAATGGATTTAAATTAATTGAAACTGGGTACTCATGAGGTTCAGAGGATGAATAGCAGCCCTCTGAGTAGAACAGAACTGGAAGGAATCTGAAAAGAATTGAAGAACAAGGAGAAAACTTGAGATGAGCCCAGAGAAATAGAAGCTGTGGGTGGTGGAACCAAGGTGAGACTGAATGGAAATAAAAAACAAATTGAGAATGAAATTAGGGTAATGATGACCCACAGCACAGGGCACCTCAAACAAGGGTCTGATACAAAACTCCAAGGAAGTGGGACAGTTCAGATGGGCTTAAGAAGCCCAACAATCAAAATAGTTTAGAACTGCTCTTTAAACAATATAACCCCCACATAGCACAGTTAAAAGAAATCTCTGTGGTATAGATATTGAGTGTCTCAAGAAAATGCAGGACAGTTTACACTGAACACACCCTTGGTCTTGACTGCTTGCTGCTCTGAGAGAGGGTAAAGTATTTCCTAGTCTTTTTACCTTCTTCCCTCACAATAGACATGCTTTGTCAAGCCAGTACTCAGAGCTGAGGTGAGAGAATCATAATTCAAGGCCAGATGGGGCAAAATATTAAGTTATCATTACAGAACTAACCCGCATTTTAGGAAATTAGAACATGCAGAGTGCTGAGTGACGTAACCGTAGTCCCACTACTCAGAAAACATCCATCTTGAATTCTTAGTGCTCCTATTGATCTTTTCCTGTACATATGTACATCAGCATATTCACATAATAATATACACACATTTATAATCCATGTAGCATTTGTTGTTAAAATGGCTTTTGTATTATACTGGCAGTAACTTCCTTTTTAAAGTCAGTAATGTCCATGTTTCCCTTTAAGTTTTCATTTCAAACAATACGCAGTCCCTATTCAAATTTCCCAGACCCAGATGTTCATAGTTGGTTTGCTCCCACCTCAGCATTATTGATAACGATGAAATGATTGTATGACCCTTAAGCCCTTTTAACTCTAGCACAATTTCTATTTTCCCTAGCCTCATCAGTTCCCTCGGTGTTAAGGCCACAAGGCCAGTGAGGACCTACAATGTCCCACTTTCTGGATTTGGCCGGTTATTTTTTGTATAATTTATATCACTTCTGTATCTCCTGTGTTTCTGACAAATTGGATACTAATATAAGGTTTATGTGCTAAGTCATACCATAAACGCTGGATACTTGAACATTTCACTGTGGCACAGCAGAAGACAGATGGTCACTAGGCCTGGTAGCCCAGGCCTGCAATGCCTGCTACTCAGGAAGCAGAGGCAGGAGGATTATTCATTAAAGGCTAGGCAGGGCAGATCAATGAGACCCTGTCTCAAAATAAAAAGTAAAATAATGACTGGAGATAGTGCTCAATGGTAGATCATCTGTTTATGATGATCGAGGCTATAGGGTCCCACCCATTTTAATCTCTCATTCTCATTCTCTCTCTCTCTCTCTCTCTCTCTCTCTCTCTCTCACACACACACACACACACACAGAAAGACAGACACAGAGACACGTTGATGCTAAGATCAATTACTAATTTGGGAACCAAACTCTTATCTTTTGGTTGTGAGCCTATCCTTTAATGGCTACACTATTTCTTCAGCCCATCAACCATCATCACCAATTTGGAATGACACTAGTCTGACCTCTGTATTATGTAGTTACTTTTTCCCTCCTGGCAGCTAAAAGGCAATATGTGCAGTTACTACATTTTTTAAAATGCATGCAGAAAGGGGAGGGAGGGTGGGATCGGGAGGGGAGGAGGGAGGGGCTTATGGGGGGATACAAAATGAATAAAGTGTAATTAATAAAAAAATGTAAAAAAAATAAAATGTATTTTAAAAAAGATTTACTTACTTACTTCCCTGTATATATGAACATCTCTGCAAATGCATGCCACATGTACATGGATGCTGTGGAGGCCAGAAGAGGGTATCAGATCCCTTGGAGCTAGAGTTACACTTGTGAACTAGAGACACTTGTGAACCACCCATGTGTGAGCAAGGAACTGAATTCAGGTTCTCCTCAAGAGCAACACTCCTAAGTGCTAAGCCACCTTCCCAGCCCTGGAATTTGCTTTCAATAATCATTCTACTTAGGGTTCTTATAAACTTGATTGTCTTTTCTCCAAATCAACAGCTTGAGTTTATAAAAATGAATTTTTCCTAATCCTATCATTTATACATCACTCAGTTGACATTTCTCTGTAGGAGAAAATGTACTTTCAGTAAATTTGCGTAATCACTGTGAAATGCAGTTCCTACTGGGAAGACTAAATGTTTAATTTTCTCTTTTATTAAAAGCTAGATAATTTCAATGCCCAACTTTCCTGATTAGGTATATCAATGTCTCCTATTCATTGAATGCTTATGTTACAAAACATATATTTTTTTCTATTTCATGCTGGTTTTAGAGAATTTTTATTTCTATTTCATTTTTCTCTTATGACAGTTACAAGTAAGACTTGTGTGCCTTGGTTCCTCAAATTTCTAATCTTTTCTTTCTATCACACACTCAAAAACATTTACCAACCCCTAAACAACAGAACCCATGTTTCAGTTTTACCTAAGTTTCCATCCACAGGGATTTTCAGATTTTAGCAAGCAGTTTTCCTAAATGATAAAGGGGAGTTAGCAAATAAACTCAATTGGTTCTTCCAAAGTTATCTAGAATGTCATCACAGCTTTGCAAAGTGGGTCCAAGATTCCTGACAAGTTTGTATACTAATTAAAACACATTCCAACCATATGCTTTATTCTTCATTCTCCAGGTCTCTGCAGATAATACCAAGATCTAGGAGGTAGAATATTTTGTTTAAATAAGTTTCATGCTACGTGCAACATGAATTTCATTTTAATAAACTTCACTTGAAATATTTAGAAAAATTTTTATTAAAACACAAAAAGGAGGGGGATCAAACAGGAAAGCAGACAAAAGAAACAAGTTTCTCAACTCTAAAACAGGTGTCATTCCCCTCACCTAAAACAAATATAAAATTGAGCCTTTAACTTAGTCCTCTAATTATGTTTTTGTTATCTATTGCACACAGTCAGATGAACAGCTCAAAATGCCTACAGTTACTCTGGGCAAGTTGACAAATATCCTACACATTGAAATGAGAAGTGGGAAGGAGGCCAGATTGCTTAATTGTTTGTTACTTGGGAGTCTGAAAAGGTGGACAAGCCAAAATCTTTATGGGGATCCAGAGTACAGCTCCTTCCTTAGGCAGCTGGAGAAAACAATGGGCCAGATTCTCACTCTGTAATCACAGAGGACAACTCCATTGTATAGCCCATTGTTTCTTCCATGTACTGCCTGAAGGGGAAGTGTATTGTTATCTAAGGGAGACCTTCCATAAGAGAGTTACATAGGATGAGAACATAGCCTCTGGGAGAATAATGGAGATGTGGCATTCAGTTCAGTAGGGAACTTTCAGATAAACATTTTGGGATCTGTGTACTTAAAAGACCCAAGCATTAATATCAAGAAGCTGTGGTGACCAAGAGTGAATTGGAAAATCAATATGCCAGGCTGAATTAAAGGGCTCTGAAGTGCTTACAGGTGGGTAAGTGAATAGTTGGAGCTCACAGGTAATAGAAATATCAGGATGAGCTTTTCACATGTCTAAGAAATCCT
This sequence comes from Psammomys obesus, assembly GCF_907164565.1. NCBI lineage: Eukaryota > Metazoa > Chordata > Mammalia > Rodentia > Muridae > Psammomys > Psammomys obesus. Next base: position 693,890 of record NW_026588368.1, on the reverse strand, counting down.
AAGCACATATAGCTGGGGAAACTAAGACACAAAGGGGTGCTTCATTTACAGATTGCACAGACAATGCATTTTATGTAGTGCAGGGTTAGTGATAATATCAAAGCATTCCAGCTAGGATTCTCCCATGATGTTCTAATTATTAGATATGTTCTCTGATTTTACTAAGATAGTAATGTTTTTTAGGCTGGGCCTACTTCGAGGAGAATGAGTACTAACAGAACGTATTATGAATCCCTACAGCTCTTTATAAAAAGATTTCTTCACACAACCATACTGAGTTATATTTTGTTGTGTTGTTTTGAGACAAAGTCTCTCTTTGTAGCTCAGACTAGCTCTGAACTGATAACAGTCCTCTTGCTTCCTTTTCCCAAGTGCTAGGGTTATAAATACGTACCACCAGGTCTGGCTCTGTGGTATATTTTAGATTTCATATCATTTGCCATTCAATTTGCTAAGCTTTACACCATCATCGTAAGTTAGCTTTACAATATTTTCAGCATCCAAATGCATATTGTTTCATATTTAATTCCAGTTTCTACTGCCAATCTTAAGCAACCACTAATCTGCTATTCTTCCTCTAGAGAATGATTTCTTTCATCACACAGTGTATTCGGATGAACTCATGTACTGTAGAATCCCATGTGTCTGGCTGTTATTTCCTAAGTTTTAGTATATATCAACCTCTAGTAGTCTGTGCACAGACAAAGCATATTTTCATTATCTGTGTAGCTCATAAACATTTAAGTTGCCTCTCATTTTTGAGAAAAACAAACAAACAAACAAACAAACAAACATTTTTTCTATGAAACAAAATCTGTGTTTCTTGGGGTCTTGTTTGTTTCAGTGTTGGGGGTTGTACCCAGGGTCTCATGCATTCTAAATAAGCATTGAGCCACCAGTCCAGTTCTACAATTTTAATTTTTGCTTCATGTTGCTGACATGCACATTCATCTTTTAGATTTTCTTGCATGATTTCATAACTAAATTCTGAGAAGTTTCAGTGTTACAATTTATAAACTCTCCAGTACCCAGTATTACTACTTTCTTTACATAATAAGATTACAAAGAGGACAAAGGTAGACTTCTAATATGTAAATAATTGTTTTGCATTCATTGAAGGTCAAATGAGAGCTGGTGTTGCTATAGAAAGGAATGCTTCACAGCAGAGTTCCAAAAGAGAAGAGTCCAGGGACAGTGCAATTGTATATTCAGCAATGATAGCAGAAAGGTGATAAAAAGATGCATGGAGTAGAATTCCCATACTTGTACTTCTTGTGTAAATGTTAAAGGACTTACAACTTGCCACTAAACCTGCTTTAGTTCTATAGATACATATATGCAGGAACTATAATAGCAGAGCTTATATTAATAGCTAAACATGTTTATTTGATACAATAAAAATATTGTAGATACTGAGAATCATGAAAAATTCTTCTCTTGAAATTTCTACTTGAATAAATAGTGAAATACAATGTCATAAAATCCTTGGCACCAACTTACTGCTTATGTATGGATGTATGTATTTATCTATTGTGTGTTTGTTTTAATGTTTGCCATCTGTGTGCAAATGTCCTCAGAGGCCAAAAGAGGGCATTGGACCCCATAGAATTGTGTTATAGGGAGTTGTGAGCCATGTAAAATAGGTTCTGAGAACTCTCCATCTTCTAACCCTCTTATTTCCTAAGTACAGAAAAGATGATACGATTTATGAAGAATCACATAACAAGTTAGTGACATTTGTTTTTAGAGTTGCCTAAATGCCATGGTTACAAGAATTTGTTTTAAGTTGTGTTAACCTCAGTGAACCTTTCATAGTTTTATGAACAAGATATCTCCTGGAATTGAAATGTGAAACATTCATTTTCTAAATCATATTTTTTCTCTGTTAATGGTCAAATGATGATTATAACCCAGTTAGTTTTAAGGCTGAAGAGCTGAGTAACTTGTGCCTACGGTCCCAGGACTTGGAATGCTGAATCAGGAGGACTGTCTACAAGTTTGTGGCCAGACTGGGCTGAAAAATGAGAATCCCATTTCATAAAGAAACTAAAAGAAGAGGAGGAAAACGGGGAGTGGTGAGGGGGAAGAAGAGAAGGAGGAAAGAGGCAGAACAATATAAGGGGGAAAGTGAAAAGCTGGGCTCGACCATCAGTTACGTCACTAAATTGGTCTATGAACTGAGACAAGTCACAACAGCTTGGTTTCAATTCTTCATTTTTCAAGCAGAAGATAGGGAGAGGACAGAGATCGATAGCCTCTAACACCTTTTTTGAGTGCTTCTATTTGCTGAATTTTAAATGCTCTTGGCTCTTATTCCTAAATAAAGTTAGCCTAACTTCTGCATAAGATTATTAGTCTTTTAACATGCACACAGCCCATCCTACTCCCACACCTACTGCTACTTCTTAAGATGTGGCTTAAGTTTTATTCAAAAGAATTTATCTCTTTATGCTTGTATGCCTATGGTATACAGAATATTTTCAATAAATACTGAGTAGATGCATGAGTAAATGTGTATATTCCTGTATTATATCATCACTCAGGAATAATTTCTGACTTCATGACCTCATTTCTGCTATAATATTTAACTGCTATATATTTTCTTGGTTGGCATCCAGTAATGAGCATTCATTAGATCCTATCCTTTATTAATCACTCACTGTGTGGAATTGATGTCACACAACTTAAACCTAATTTATCTCATGTCTGTTTTCTCTCCGATTACATACTGTTAACTCCTTTGAAGACAGAGAAGAAAGTGCATTTAACTGTAATGATAATTATTAATATAGTATTAGGTATTTAAGACTAGATTACTTATTGGGACTGTTAAATCCCACACAGATGATATATTGTCTCTCAAGGTCTTAGCAAAGTTCTCTAGCCAAACTTAAACATCTCTAAGAAGCTCTGCCCTGTGTTTGCTTTCAGAAGAGGTGCTGAGAAAGACGGGTTTCTTTCTTTGAAACTTCACAAATATACCTAAGGACTGTTATTCACAATATTCTTCCTCCTTAGCCTAACAAAATAACTGGTTGCTCATAACAAGTTTCTTAGTTTGGATTCTGATACTTGCAACAAAATTCTGGAGTCACACAAAGAACAGTGATAGTGAAGGGTTTAAGATTGGGTTCTCTGAGTTCCCAGTGCTGTTTGGCAAGTCACTGGGTGCTCAGGCTTTGACTTCTTCCTATTAAAAAACAGGAAGTAGGCCAGGGGTGGTGGTGGTGCATGTCTTTAATCCCAGCAGAGAAGCAGGCAGATCTTCTGTGAGTTGGAGGCCAGCCTGGTCCAGCTTGGTCTACTGATCAACTTCAGGGCTACACAGAGAAACCCTGTATTAAAAACAACCAAACAAACAAACAACCAAACAAAAACAACACAAAACACAACCCCCACATAACAACAACAACAACAACAACAACACTCAGGAAGTAACACTGTCTTATTGTAGAGAAAACATTAAGATGAAACATGTTACCAAATGAAAAACTTTACAAATTTTAAAACTTCAGCTAGGTAGGGGTAATGCTGTACTCCCGTGGTTCCATACACTCTTGAGGCTAAGGTGAGAGGATCACTTGAACCCAAGAGTTTGAAGCTAACCTGGGCAACATGGAAAGGTCCTGTCTGAGAAAAACATAAACAAAAACACAGACAACACAGTAAAACCAAACCAATAGAATATACTATTTTCTTCTGTTGTGACCAGAACACTAAAACCATTTCCCTTAATATTATAATTTTAAACCTTATTGAGTAAATATGAAAATACGCATGCAAGACTGGGATGTACTTTAGTGGTTGAGCCTTTGCCTAGTATGCACAAGGCCCTGGTCTTCATCACCATATGCACAAATAAGTAAGCAGGTAAGCAAATAAAATGCATCTGCTGAGAGCTGGAAATAGCTGTGCTATGATGCTAACAGCAGTTACTTCTGGGTGATGGGATTCATTATGAGGGACTCTGCTCTGTGTGCTTCTGTAGACTTTGCAATAGCAGCTATTACTTTAATCACTACCTCACTTAAAGATACCGTGAAAAAATTACTAGAAAAAGAACTGCTACTGACCTGGAAGGCTATCTGAGGAAAAGCACAGACATGGTTAGCCTCACACAGCTGATTTGGTAAAACTAAGTTTCTGTAGATTGCTAAGATAAGTACCAGTGATGTTTGGTTAAGCTTTTTCAATGACTGGATTTACCAAGGTCAGCGCAAGTCTTTGCATTTTTCTATAAAACTATTATCTCTTATTTGTTTTCTTCTCTGAAGTATTTCTATTAGAGAGCAGCAACATTGGTCCTCAGAAAGTATGAAGAGGTGAAAGACACACTTGGAAAACAGACAGAAAACTTAATGTTAGCCTTCCATAAAAGATATCACAGCTCCTGAACTTATTGCTGCCATGCCTCTACCTGCCCTCAACTCCCTAGAATGCTCCTGTTATGCTCAGAGTGTATCTAAATCAGTTTCCAGCCTTCATCCGATTTCTGAGATTTTTATATTTTGTTATTTGCTTTGTTGCTCAGGCTGTCCTGGAACCTGGCTCAAATGACCGTCCTGCCTTGACATCCTGAGTGGCCAGGGCTGAGAAAAGAAATGATACCACCTATGGCCTTTATTTTACCGAGAATGCTGATCTGTTTTTTGTTTCTAGCACTGTCTTAACTTAAATATCACTCTCCCTTAATTCATTCCCATCATTCTACTTCTTAGCCTTGTTGAGTAATGAATGTCTCTGAGATAAAGGGATTCAATTAAGATGATCAGATACTTTATCAGCTCCCAGGCAGGACACATATTAATGAAACAAGGCACTGTTAGCAATGCATATAGGACCTTGGGCATGAACTGAAACTGTCACAAGCAAACCAGGTCATCACCACTTTATGATTAAGCAAGGTGAGGAGATGAGGAGAGGATAGGTGTCCTGAAGCCTTGGTCCTTAGCAACTAGCAACTAGCAACTAGGTCATTGCTGTTTTAGTTGTTTGTCCCTTATAACCTACCTCTCCAGACATGTATCTCATTGATCCAAGACTTGTAGCAACACTTTTTTTTAAGAAACCTGTATTAGAATGTAGTATTGTAAAATTTCTTCTCTCTCTCTCTTTCTCTCTCTCTCTCAACACTAAAGATTCACACAGGGTTGTTTTGCAAAGGAGGGTGGGAATTGCACAGTTTTTGCCCTAGGCTCTCTTGCAGTAAAGAGTGTTGTATCTGGCCACTTCTCAAGCCACCAGATGTGAAATAATTAATGCCCACTTAGATTATGAATCTCATTTTAATATCTTTCAACATAAATAACAATAACAATATTTAATTTGTGCATTTCAAGGCTTCCAAAAGAGGAGATACATTAACCACACAGAGACAATACTTAAAAAAAAAAAAAAACTTGACAAAGTGCTTAGCGAATACAAGAATGAGTAAAATTGCCAGTTTCAATAAAGATCATAGCATAACATTGGGTTTCATGTCTACAATTAACCCAATGATCAACACCCAGGATAACTCAACTCAGTAAATTCTTAACACTTGGGGAGTCTGAATCATATGTTTCAACTAAGGAAATGATTGTGTTTTGGTGTTATTTCCAGCTCTGCCAAGGACTTTTAAATATGACCCAAGACAGCACACATCTTTAAAGCACTGGTCTAATGTATTTCTAATATATTGTGCTGTTGTTGGGAGAAGGAAGGAGGGTTGCTGCCTGTAACCCAGAACCCAGAAAGCAGAGGCAGAAGGAATGCAGCAAGATTGAGGCCAGCCTGTTGTCAAGCCAAAACAAAACACAAAGACACACTCTGCACAAATGACAACAAAACTCCTCTAATACATTTCAAAGTAAATCTTAATAGCTAGATCCTAATGATACACTATATCAATCAGAAACTTCAAAACTTCAAGTGAATCTATTAAACTATCTTGAAAGAAAACCAACAATTTCTTTTCCTGCTCTTTTTTTTTTTTTCAATGATGGATTTATACAACACGAGAGCCATAATTTCCAATTAGGTGAGTACAGTTCGTACCATTTTAATAGAATACTAAATATTCTATTAAATATTCTAGAATATTATTTTAATAAATAATATTAAGAGTTGGGAAGCCAGGGCATGGTACAAACTTGTACTCTCAGAACTTAGAGGATAGGGCAGGTTCGGGGTTCAAAGCCACATAGGCTATATAGTAAGACCATCTAAAGGAAATAAAAAGTTAGATTTGGTAATAAACAAAATGAAGAAGTAGAAATAAATAAAGCAGTAACAGCATTCAATGTAAAGAGTTGACTGATAGGTAAAGATTAAAGTAAGTAGACCATGTGAACAACTCAAGTAAGAAGAGATATCGAAGGCTTACTGGAGACTCATGACAAGAAGACTGACTACAAAGTTCAAAATGACTAATTGTGATGACATAATCCTTTAGCAGTAACAGAACATGTTTTATATATAGTACCTATTTAATATTGAGAAGTACAAATTATTCCCATTTTGCCAAAAGTCGAAGCTCAGAAAAGCTAAGTAACTTGGCCCAGATCACTGAATCAGGAAGTGAAATATATACAAAAAATATTTAACCCAAATTATCAAAGATGTGTCAGACCAACCTAAAACAAGACACACGGAAACAAAACAAAATAACAACAAAAATCCCAGGCACCAGCGGCTGAGGCAAGAGGCTTGGTGGAGCCTAGGAGTTTGAGGCTAGCTTGGGAAACACAAAGATGCCTTGTCTCAAAATAAACCAAATTAAAAACTGTTCACTACTTACAAGACACTGTGGGAAGAGTGTAAGTCTGCCCCTCAAGTATCTGTAATCTTGCCAGAGAAACAAGTGACAATAAAGTGTAACATTAGGCAATGATTCATGATTTGAATAAGAATTGAGCCAACACCAGAGGAGATGTCAAAAGGTAGACCTGGCTAATTGCCAAGCTAATGGGAAGATTAAAAAATTTCACAGGGATTCAGAGGAACATGTCAAGTGGGATGGTTTCTGGAAAAGTCCCAGTGGGATTTCAGGGAGGGCTTGCATGGAGAGCAGGATCTAGATTGTGTGGGTATGGCTTCTCGAGGAATGACTGTGCATTGGTGTTGCTTCCCTATTCCTATCTTCATAATTTGATAGAGCCTTACTATTATATGAATAAAGACTGACTAATAACAGAAGGAATGAACACATGTAAAAGAAAGATGGAATGTCTGGAAAGAAGAAGTAAAAGTAAGATGAGGGGTGGGAGAGACAGTGCAGGTAAACAAATTATTTTGCTTTAAAGTTCTGATAAATGATTTAGCCAAGGTGTGTGCATGAAGCAGTACAGGTTTCCAAACTTTCAGTGAGGTACACAGATAGAGATACAAGAAATGTATCACAGTTTGAGTTCCAACATTGCTTCTACAACGAGTGGTATAACTGTGTGTAGCTCAAATTGGTTGAGAACATTTCACTTAGGCATGTACACAAGTAGTGTCCATCAACCTTGTGATGTAAGGAAATCAGAACCCCATTTCAAGGTACGTTAATGCTGCCATGTTCTGAACACATTTTTAGGAAAAGCTGTAAGTTCAGTTACACTATCTGTTTTACCGTCCTTTCCCTTCAATTCTCTTTCTCCATGCCTTCCACCATCCTGTTTCACTTCCCCACATATACCCCAACCAGTCTCCTCCAGGAGGCTGGCTTGGATTTTGGGCCTTCTATCACCTCATGTTTGTCTACCTTATGAGTGAACTATTTCCCTTCTGCAAAACTTTTCATTTCAGTGGCTGGGGACCACATAGCCTGCAAGACAGCAGCACTGGTTCAGCAACTTTTTTTTTTTTCACACCTTTAGAAAAAGTGGACAGATGCTAAAGGAGGAAAATACAGGTTGAAAAGTGGCTTAATTCTTTAAAATGCAGCTACTAGCGTGTTTCCTAAAATAATACTTTATGTTTTTTATATTTACAGTCAAATGTCATTACTCAAAATAAAACTATGATAGTAAAAGTTCCAAACTCATCAATTTGGAGCTATCTAAATTTAATCTGTATTTCAGTTTGTCCCATAATATTTACTAAAATAAAAAGGTGGCTTACTATGTTGAAGAAAGATTTTACACAACTGCAAATAAAAAGAACCTTCTAGTTCACTGAGTTAAGCAGAAATTTAATTTACCAAAATTGCGGACCTGGGGTGGAGCACAGTGGCAGAGTGAGTATTAGCATGTTGGAGGCCCTGGGTTCATTCCCAGCACCTCTCTACAAACAACAACAAAAAATAGTAGTTTTACCAAGAATAATCTATTCCTTGAATGGGTTGGTCAACCTCATCATATGATAAGACTGTCAAACAAACTGGAAAACTGTTCAACTTGACAATCATTGACATAAAACTACCTAACTCAGCATGTAAGGTTTGAAAATAAGACAAACATCTATTTGACATCCCCACTCAAATATCTCACATGCAACTCTATTGAGCCCTACCTTCTAAATAGTTGGACCCATCTCACAGCTGGTCATCTGTAAAAGGTCATACATGTCTGTGCTAACAGCTGTATTCTTTGGACTCTACCTGCTAAGTATTTACATTTGGCCCCTTCTCTGCCTTCTTACCCTTATAATTCAGGCTAGCCACCTCTCACCCACACCTTCCCCTGGCTTCCTATCAGGTGTCCCATCTGCTCTTATCTCTTCCAGCCAATTCTCCTGCTACAGCCAGAGGGATCCTCTAAGAATGCCAATTAGAGAACATCACTCTCCCACTTCCAGCTTAACTTCAAGCTGACTTCTGTCTTAAACCCAAACTTCCATTTTCTTTGAAGCCTCAACTGACTCCTTTCTTTTCTTTTTTAATAGGCAGGCACTTTTACTTACAGCAGGAAAGCTTCTTTTCCATTATGTTTTTTTTTTAATTTTTATTTTTTTATATTAATTACAGGTTATTTACTTTGTATCCCAGCTGTAGCCCCCTCCCTCATTTCTTCCCAATCCTACCCTCCCTCCCTCATCTCCTCCCTGCCCCTCTCTCAGTCCATTGATAGGGGAGGTCCTCCCCCCCTTCCATCTGACCCTAGTTTATCAGGTCTCACCAGGATTGGCTGCAATGTCCTCCTCTGTGGCCTAGTAAGGCTGTTCCTCCCTCGGTGGTCGGTGGTCGGGAAGGAGGTCAAAGAGCCCGCCACTGAGTTGATCAGGACAGTCCCTGTTCCCTTTACTAGGGAAGCCCACTTGGATGCTGAGCTGAGAAGGACTTCTAGGTTACATCTGAGAAGGACTTCTAGGTTATCTCTATGCATGGTCCTTGGTTGGAGAATCAGTTTCAGAAAAGACCCCTGTGCCCAGATATATTTGGTTCTTGTGGTGCTTCCATCCTTTTCAGGGCAGAGTGCAGGGGAATCATATGAAAGAAGGGGAAATTGGTAAGATTCCTTTCTTTTTAAATCAGTAAGAGAGCAGCTTTTCCCACCTCAGAGCCTCCACATCTCACTTTGTCCATGCTGTTCTCACAACTCCCTAAGCTAACACTCCATATCAATTTGTGAGTGTATAAAAACTGCTCCTTCAACAATGGCCAGATAAAGTCACCTCTGGTTCTAAACAATTTACCATGCTCCTTTCCTCCTCATGGCATCCATTATTCCATGACAGATAACTTGTCTTCTGCTTTCTCCACCACACTGTGGACTCATTGCAGTAGCACAGCAACAAAGAACAATGGAGAGTAGAGTTTACTGTTGGCCTCCTCAATGGCTGATGAAGACATCTACCTGTGTTGTGCTGGGCAAGTTACTTAACCAGCCCCATTTTTTTTTATTTGTGTGTATGTGTATATATATGACACTGTGAGCAATGCCCATGGAGGCCAGAAGAGGGTTGTTGGATTCCCTGGAACTGAAGTTATAGGAAGCTGTGAACCATCTCATGTTCTGGGGACTTAGTTAGTACCCTCTAGAAGAGCAACCAGCAGTTTTAATCACTGAGCCATCTCTAGTCCCAAAGATATGTTCTTAACTTGTGGAATTTAGTCTTTATAGTGACTTGCTATGACACAAAGACAGTATTTTTACATTCATGTGTGGATCTACAGGAATCTGTGGATCCCCATTTGAGACATCAATGGCCTCTTTAAGATCTGAAGTTTCATCATCCTGAGAAAAATAGATATTTATCTTTCAGATTTCTTCCCAGTGAACCAGACCCACACATGGGCTTGTGAAGCTAGGTTTTAGAAAGAACACCAGCAATCCCACTGCACTGAGGAATCCATTCAAAGAGCAATAGACCCTTAGGTAATGCTTTTAGGCAACAACATGAAAGCACTCAGCTTTTTTCATTGTGTTGGCCAGTGGTGGCTGATGAAGACATCTACCTGCATTCAGAGGGGATGAGGGTTTTACCATCTGGAGAAGGATGTGAGAAAATTTAAGCATGAAAGGAGAACAAGAGAGAACAAGGGGAGAACAAAGCAATTAAAAAGTGGGCAAAGGACTTGACTGGACTTTTTCCCAACGAAGATGCATAAACAATTAATGATAAGACTCTAAAAAGTCATTAAACATCAACAAAAAGCAAATCAAACCTATGGTGAGGTACCACTTCACATCTGACAAGATGGCTGCTATATTGCTGCAAAGGACATGGAAACCTTGAATTCAAATATATTGCTGGTTGGAATATTGACTGCTGACATGGTAGTGTAAGTCAGCTTGGCAGTTCTTTAAAAAGTAAGACACAAGCCAATCATGCCTATAAGTACAATAATTTAGAGACTGAGACAGGAGGATAACAAGTTTAAGACAAGGCTGTCATAAAAACAAAACAAAACAATAACAACCTCCATGGAATCACCACATGTCATTATTTAGATATGGCTATTCCTTCCCAAAGGCTTATGTGTTGGAAGTCTGGTCTCCAGTGTGGTGATATTAAGTGGTGGTGGGACTGTTAAGAGGTGGGGCCCGGGGTGGGGCACAACTTCAGAAGTGACTCTGGTACCTCTTCTGGGACCCTTGCTAGTTCTCCCAGAGAGTAGTTACAAAAGAGCAAGATTTGCCCTGCCCAGGCTTCAGTGCAGCCCCTGCCCCACCATCTCCTAGTGTTATGTTAGTACTCTTTAAGGTCCAGCTGAAGCCAGAACTATGCTCTGCAGCTTTTAAGATTGAGAGCTAAAGCAAGTATCTTTTCTTTCCAAAGTATCCAACCTTGTCTATTTTGTTGTATCAATGAAAAATGGATTATTTCATCATGCAATTCAGTGACTCTACTCCTAAGTCTCCTAAAGAACTGAAAGCAGAAACTCCAAGATACACCTGAACATCAATAGTCCTTGCAGTGTAATTGGCAAAGGAAAAGGTTAAACAACATGAACGTTCATTCAATAGATGAATAAATAAAATGTGATCACACATAAAACAGGGTTATTCAGTCACAAAAGGGAATGACATTCTGATACATGCTATGACACATGAATGAGCCTTAAAGACATTGTGCTGAATAAAACATACCATGAGTAAAACCACAAAAATAGTATGGATCCCATTGATATGAAATAATTGGGATAGACAAATTTTTAAAAAGGCAAAAAGCAGAAGAAATGTAATGCTAAAGCTAGGGATGAGCAATGGTGGGTTATTGTTCAGAGCTTGAGTTTCCATGACAGAGAAGTTTTAGAAATAGATACGAGACAGCTGTACAACACTGTGAATATCATTAATGTCCTGAGTTTAATTAAAATGATATTTTTCTACAATAAAAATGAAGAGCTTGTTGTTTGCTGATTGACCATTTAAACTGAGTGAGTTTAAGAGAATCATAAAGTACTTCGGAATCAGCAATGAGGTCAGGCGCAACTCTATGGCAGAGTATACATCCTAGCACAAGTTGGTCCAAACCCAGCACCACAAACAGAATCAGCTCACACCAAAATCAGCTCACACTTTTACTCTGACCAGGCAAAACATGAACCATCCTTACTGGTAAATCTTACAGGTCTCAAGGTAAAACTACAAGTCTGAACATCCTAATCTCTGAGGATTCTTTTACCCCTCTCTAGGGGAGGTAACAGTTGAGACTGAATGACAATCAGAAACAATGAAAAAAAAAAGTGACAGCAGGATCACTTCACTTGGCACACTCCAAGAGCAGTTCTCATATTCTCCACTTCACCATCACTTTTAGTTCAGTTTGCTTGCTTTATTGGTTAATGACAATTTCAACTTTGATCTGGGATTGACACCTCAGTTGTGATAAGACTATGTCTGAAGGGCTTACCCACATCTAAGTCCACCACACCACAGGTTATTTACCATTACCTCTTTGCTGTGGAGGAGGGATGCCCTTCTCAACAGGACAGAAAATCATTCCAACGAGCCACCCTTCTAACACTCTGTGGTCTTCCTTCTCTTTGGGTTTGGGCTCCTCACTTTAGAGTTTATGTCTCTAGTTGCTGGGCTCTTCTTCCCCTCTTCCAACTCTGAGGCTACTTGCCTAAACTGAGTGGAGAACGGTGAAGGCGACTACTCAGAGCAAATATTCTGTTCTTTAGACTTCTTTTTACTGGAGTTCTTACCATGTGCCCAGAGGCCATGTGCTAAAATTATCTAAATATAAACAAAATGCTGGTTTCCTGAGTAAGGTCTCATCTGCCAAGATTCCACTTAGATTGCTGATTTATAGGTGTACAGACTCCTACAAGGAAGGTCACCACGGCTCTGTCCTTGGGAGGCAAATGAACCACTGAAATCCCCAGGCCAGGGAGGAAGAGGCAGCTTGGGTTAAAATAGTGAGTTTCTGTCTCTTCTGCCAGTATGATTTTTTTTTTTACTCCACTCCTCAAACTGCAAGACAATTTTTTTCAAGGCTATTTCTATGTCTATCACAGCAAACTGGCCACTCTTCTAAAACAATGTGATAGCCCATGTTGAAAAGAGGCTAATAACTAAAACTGAACACGCCATTACCAATTACCAAGTACTTTTGCAGGCTGGCTGCCTCTACCAGCCTTCTCAGCAGCTCCCAAATGAGCCTTCAGTTTGAAGTTGCCTGGCTGTCTTGCCTGGGGTTTTAGTTTCTACCCAAGAACCAAAGAGCCATTTATGAAAATCTGCATTTTTCTTTATATAAACAAATACTTTAAATTTCTACCTGGGGGAAAGGGAGTTTCAGAGATAAACTGCCAAGCTTGAAACTCCATAATGAAAAAGAGACAAAGATGTCTTGAAATCACCAGATGGCTGGAACTGGCCTGTGAAATGTTCGACTCCATTCATTCCTGATCAGAAAAGTGGAATCAGTGGTCTCCAAGATAATGTTCTGTTACAGCAAAAGTATACAAAATGGGTTTGGACAAATATTCTTGCAGTCAGTTTTCTCATTTCCAACATTAACCACAGGGCTCTGTGGACTTGGTTGAAACTGTAATTTTCCCACTGTGCAGAGTATTGAGGCTACAAGCTAGCTTCAAGCTGAAGTGGTCTAGAAAAGGTTACCAGGTATCACTGGGCTGTTGTAAGTTCATATGCACTGCCTCTAGCTCTCAGTTCATCTTGGCAAAATATTTCCAATACAAGTGCAATAAAATAAACTTTGGGGTTTTTATAACTCAGTCCACCACATTTGGGGGTTGGGTGGGGTTTCAAGAACCCATAGGAAGTAAAAGTATTATAGTGATGTTCGGCAACTTTTGGCTAGCTGGAGGACAACTCAAACCATGGGTTTAATGGGAAGCATTATTAAATTTGGGATGGCTTTTTGTGGTTTCAGGTTTTTGTTTTGTTTTGTTGAGACAGGGTTTCTTGTAGCCTTGGCTATTTGTAGACCAGGCTGGCCTCAAACTTACAGAGATCTGCCTGGCTCTGCCTCCCCTAGCGCCGTGCCCAGCTTCTGTTTTTTAACCAACACTTTTTTAACCAGCACTTACTAGATTACTAGATTTTTTTTTCAGACATACATTTTTGTTTTCTTAGATAATCTTTCCATGACATAGCTTTTATGATTCTTATAATAGAATCATTCTTGGCAAATTTTAAATTAACCAAATGTGAAAAAAACTAAGAAGCAAATTAACTTTTAAGTTACCACACCAGGCATTTTAAAAAATCTTTTCCCATTAAATTCAGTAAATTCCTGAGTTTAGTTCCCTTTTAACAAAAGTTAACATGGCAACCAAATAAAAAACTCAATTTAAATCATGCAAAACCAGTTAGTCATGAAAAGCAACTATCTAGACATGATTAACAAGCCCCTAAATTTTCAGGAAAGGGACAAAGAGGAGAGAGCAAAGAAGAAAAAAATAACACAAAGCCTCTTTGTGGGTGGCATTTTACTTTGTAGTTCAACTTTCATTCATCTAATAAATATTTACTGATTAGTTACTAAGTGTCATATACTATACTGAATGCTAAGTATAATAGGGACTGTTGATTTTTGCTTCCAAACACATTTTACAGTTAGGAAAATACATAGACATTTACTAATTTTTGCTTCTTTGTTTTTAGTTTATCTGAGACAAAGTTTCACTATGTAACTCAGGCTAGTGTGGAATTTCCTGAATAGCTCCTGTCTTGAACTCAATGTGAGATTATAGGTCGATGTGCCATACCTAGCTTCTGAGTTGTGTCTGAGGGGCTCATCTTTCAATGATTTCTTCAATTGATAATGAAGACATGTAGTCTGACAAGTCTTTTTCCAAGATGAAGTTCAGTCACTTATCTTCACATTGCTCTGGGCTTTTCTATCAGCGGTTCTACCTTGACTTCAGTTTCAACAAATCCAGAATTAGCCCATCTTCTTCCTCAAACACAGCTCTATTCTCATTTCCTTTCATACCTTTATCTTTGTACATCAGTCAAAAGCTGCTGGGTATGATGCTGCACACCTTTAATCCCAGCACTCAGGAGGCAAAGGCAGGCAGATCTTTGTGAGTTCAAAACTAGTCTAGTATACACATTGAGTTCTAGGCCACCCCAGGTTATACAGTGAGACCTTGTCTTAAAAAAATTCTCTTTGCTATGTATTCAATCTTCACACTGTGTCACTAATAGTGAGATATCTTTCACTGGTCCCTTCTGAGCACAGTATGAACCTGTCACTCCCCTACCCCAAGTTTTGATGCTCCCCACTGAATCCCGGAACAAGTACAAATCCTTCACTCTGGGTATACTGATACCTTAAAATCCTTACCATATCACTACAACATCTGAATTCTTCCTTCCTGGGTATCTATGCCCTTCCTGGAGGGTTCAGGGTTAACAAGCCTAGAAAGGCAGGTGCTGAGCATCTTGGCTCCGTATGTATGCTTTCTTCTATTGATTTTTACCCAATCATACACCAAGCTCTATAGTGTTCCCCAATCATACACCAAGCTCTATAGATTAATTCTCTCCCTTTCTAGGGACTGTTTCTGAAACAAAACTGTGAGCAAGGAATATAACATAATTCCATTCTGTCCATCACAGCACTATATATGTAAAGGAGGCCACCAGGCTTTAGAAACAATATAAATAGCAACAACAACAATCTCACTAGTAACAACAAATCCGGCCCAGGCTTAGAAGCTTTGCTATAGAAAGCTGAAAGGCCATAACTGGTCTGTGAATTGACTGTTCCTTACTTCTAATTATAGAGATTTAAAAGTGCTGGTAAAGTCCCTATGTGGCTTTGTTTTCAATATTTGCAACAATGAAATGTAAAGAGTAGAAAAGTGTAGATTGTCAGGCCATGTGTGGTGGCACATGCCTTTAATCCCAGCATTCAAGAGACAGAGACAGTCAGGTTTCAGTAAGTTTGAGGCCAGCTTGGCCTAAACAGTGAGTTCCAGGCCAATCAGGGCTACATAGTAAGACTCTGGCCAAAAACTAAACTAAACTAAACTAAACTAAACTAAACTAAACTAAACTAA
>NW_026588368.1:646250-677991 GCF_907164565.1 Psammomys obesus | reverse complement strand
AAACTAAACTAAACTAAACTAAACTAAACTAAACTAAACTAAACTAAACTAAACTAAACTAAACTAAACTAAACTAAACTAAACTAAAATAATTGCAGACTAAATACAGAATAAATATCTCTTATACAACAGGAGTGTTTTGAATTTTAGGTATTTGAATATTTGCATTTATATGCTGAGATATCTTAGATGACAGACTCAAGATTATGCACAAAGTTCATTTATGCTTCATGTACCCCTTAGACCCACAGTCTGAAAATAATTTTATACAATATCTTTGGTGTACCTGTTTTTTGACAACAACCTGTCACATGAGATTAGGTGTGGAATTTTATATTGTGTGGCATTATTGTACTGTGAGGTCTGAGATTGAGAAACAAATGCAGATATATGTAAATAATCATAACAGTTAGCTCTTACTGTAAACTGAGTTCCAGGAGGCAAGTGTTGGAAGTTCACTGTCTTCATGAAAGATATGGATTACAATATGTGAAAAGACTAAGACCAAAAGGAGACAAAAGGCATGTACTGTGCTTTGCTTTGTTTTGTATTAAGGAGAGACTCAGGAATGATAATGCACGGTCCCCCAACTCAATAAAGAAAGAAATTTCTAAGACATTTTTCTAACAATACATCATCAGGGAAAAAACTGGCATGTTCTAGAAAACAGTGCTTGCTGTAAACACAGTCTCTCTGTACTTGGTACAGAGTCTCTCTGTACTTGGTATGGTCAACTTTCAAAATTCCACCCTTTCCACGGATGACTTGGACTTCGTGGTAGGTCAGACTGGGGTTTGTAGGAGACTATGGATATGAGCAGGATACAGTGAATTGACTGTTTTTATTTCTTTTTGGGGGGAAGGGAGAGTGAAACTTATGGTAATACTCTAAGAACTATCCTATAATGGTTTTTAAGCTCTTCAAAAATGTGTCCTTACTTGATTCTAGAAATAAACACCTTTCTACTCAATAGATAAAGAAACTGAGGCCTGAAATCTTTGAGAACTAACCAGTTTCCTGAAGAGACCACAGTTGTTAACTCCCTGGGCAGTGCATTTTTCTGGAAATATATAGTAGCTTCTAGAGGTCAGATAGTAAAAAGCTGAGTATGAGGCCTATCTACGGTATCAGGAAAGACCATTCTCACTGTCTGTAATCATACTACTTCCCAATAACAATCCTTATAGTTCCAGTGAAAGTAGCAAAAACATATTTGTGGTTTATTAGTCATGCTAAATTTCTCTGGATATTTACTGTAGAAAACTAGCAAGAATAGATCTTGTCAATTCTATTTAAGCTTCAGCGGTCACTTCTGGATACAGAAGTGCTTCAGTTTTACAACACTCTCTGGAAGAAATTCAATAACACATTGTTAATACTTGACTCCTCAAAATTATTTCAAAGCTCCATGGGAATTTAGATTTGCACAAGTTATTAGGATATGACCTTTCCCTTAGATTTCTTATTTTAGGATTGACTTAACATGCTATTTCCCCAGTGGGAGCTGCTGTACTTCCTTCGCAGATAAGCAATCACAAATTATAGTGAGTAAACTCAGGGAAATATATATTTCTGTGGTGCAGATGAAAATGAAATCTTAAAAGGACACCATGTTACATGTTCTTGGATTTGAAAGGAAAAGCCATGTGGCTTGCTAACAAAAGAAAACAAAACTCATGCCATTATGGTATTTCCCTGAAATTTATTCCTGATTGTTTCTTGTCCTGGCTACTAAGTCTTGTGACTTTTAAAGATTATAAAAGATGTTTACGTCACTTAATTTCCTATGACCTGCCTACTGGGGGTATAAAAGGTTAAAAACATCAAATAATTTAAATGATTTCAGATCATAGGATCTAGAGAACAAGGAGTCCATAAACTTAAAGGAAAAAAAGCTGAAATAAAATGAAAGATCACAGCTGCTTCTCCTTTGCCCCACTGAATAACAGTAGCTCTTACTTATAACTATGTGTGATTTATATACATAATTTGCAACATACAAATGATTGGCAGGAACCAAAAGACAGGTGCTCACAGGCATGCACACACTTACACACTCATTTTTATTTTTTAAAGACAAATACAATTGAGGATATGGGATAACAAAGAGACTTAACCCCTAAAAGAGTTAACAATAAAATGGAATTTCATCCATAATTTAAGATTTTCCTATTCATTTTAATACATTTTTAACTATGTTTCTATTTTAATATTTCCTCATATGCTTTCTTCACTCTAAAACTATACTTCCAAATATTTAAACCATAAAGTTAAAATAGTTGTTTTAAGGTACCAGGACCCTTATCCCCTTAAAATAATTAATAGTATTTATTAAAGATTTACTTATTTTTTTAATTTATGCATATGAGTGTTTTGCCTGCATGCTTGTATGTGCCTGGTACCCAAAGAGGCTAAAAGAGGGCATTTGATTCCCTGGAGCTGGAGTTAGAGACTATGTGAGGTACCATGTGAGTGCTAGGAATTGAACTCAACCACTGAGCCATCTCTTTAGCCCCTAATAATAATTTTAATTATTTAATTAAATAATCACATAATTAATAATTATAAATAATTAATAATTAAATTTAACAAAAATATTTCTGAGACATGATCTCCCTCTGTAGCTCAAGCTTTCCTTGAACTTGAGATACTAACAGTCTCAGCTCCTGAGTCCTGGGATTGACAGGCCTGTATTATCATGCTTCACTAAATAAATATAACTTGAAAGTTGAGTTCTATTCTACTTTGTTAGATGTACATTTTCAGATGTTGTTATTCTTTCCTCTGAGTCACAGCACGTGAATTTAGTCATTAGCACCTGTAGCAGGGTCATAGTTTGTTTGAACTTGCATAGCTTTAGGAAATATTCAGCGGGAAATAATCTTTGCTCTAGAGTAGTGTAATGGAAGTTTTGGTTTCTTTAAAAACTCAGTTATGTTAAGTAAATATGTTTTTGTTTTAATCCCAAGTGTGGGATTTTAGTTTGGGCTTTAGTTTGTCCACTGCTGAAAATTGTCTCCTGCGAGGCATGATCCCAGCACAGAAAAGGGCATAGTCTAGGACTCTGAGGGATATAAATAGGAGAGCCCAGAAAGAAAAGTGTTGCAGTTTGGAAAGACCAGAGATGGACTGAGACAGACGGAGCAAAACATTTCAGTGCAGCAGCCTGGAGAAGACAGCTTGCTGCATTTTCTGTTGACAGAGACTGGTATAGCCCCCAAAGAACCCATGAACCATAAACAGTCCAGAGAAATAAAGAGGTCTGTGCCTCCTTTCCCTACTAACCTTCTCTCTCCTACCTAGGGTTGGTTGGAAGGCAGAGACTTTAAGAAACTCCAAGTAAAACAGAGTTAAAAATGAGAACTACAGAGTAGATTGTTGATTTTACTGGTTGGTAGTGGTTGCTTGTTCATTTGACTGCTTAGGATGGGTCCCAGAGCTTGAACATACTAGGAGGCAGCAACACTCTACCACCTCAGCTATGTCTCCAAGCCTGCTTTTTTTTTTTTTTTTTTTTTTAAGATAAACAGCAGCAACAACAACAACAAAAATCGCTTGTGTTATCTCATTCCTAAATTACTGGTAAACTCTGTACTTCCCCTATCCTTCCACTATCACCTAATCACAAGTAATACAGGTAAATGCTAATTCATTTAAACAAGCTGGTTATGATGACACATAGCCCTGTAATCCTAGCATTAGGGAGGTTGAGAACAAAGAAAAAAAGAAGTCATTCGAACTTGTTTTGTTCATTTGTTACTAGAGTACCCTAATGAAGCAAGAACAATATAATTGCCCTAGCACTTCCACTAACAGATTACTCTTAACTGAAGAAGACAACCTTGAAAATTAAATAAAATAGGTGCCAGAAAACATTTATGACATATAATAGCAAAAGCAGTTATTTAATAAACAAACTGAACAGCACCTGAAACCTGGCTTAGTAAATGTGAGACTGCCACTAGTCACTCCAATAGAGCCCTATTGCCATAATAATACATCTGAAAGTCAGGCAGAACCTAGAGAAAATGCTAGTGTTCCAGCAACAGAGTCAGATGAGACAAGTGGAATGTATAATTGGGAAAACAAATACTTTTTAACACGAACTAGAAAAACTATGAGAGAAAAGGTTTTATGTGTCTTTCTGCTTCTGTGATACCTCATTCAGGATAATCTTTTCTAGTTCCCACCATTTGCCTGCAAATTTCATGATTTCCTTGTTTTTAATTGCTGAGTAGTATTCCACTGTGTAAATGTATCACAATTTCTATATCCATTCCTCAACTGAGGGGCATCTGGGTTGTTTCCAGATTCTGGCTATTATGAATAAAGAGGCTATGAACATGGTTGAGCAAATGTCTTTGTTTTATACTTGAGCATATTTTGGATATATGCCTAGGAGGGGTATAGGTGGATCTTGAGGAAGCACTATTCCTAATTGTCTGAGATAACACCAGATTGATTTCCAAAGTGGTTGTACAAGTTTACATTTCCACCAGTAAAATGGAGGAGGGTTCTCCTTTCTCCACATTCTCTCCAGCATGTGTTGTCACTTGAGTTTTTGATCTTAGCCATTCTGATGGGTGTAAGGTGAAATCTCAGGGTTGTTTTGATTTGCATTTCCCTGATGACTAAGGATGTTGAGCATTTCTTTAAGTGTTTCTCTGCCATTTGATGGTATATACTCACTTATAAGTGGACATTAGACATAAATTATAGGATAAACATACTAAAATCTGTGCACTTAAAGAAGCTAAGCAAGAAGGAAGACCCTGGATAAGATGTTCAATCCTCATTCAGAAAGGCAAACGGGATAGAGATCGGAAGAGGGAGAAAACAGGGAACAGGACAGGAGCCTACCACAGAGAGCCTCTGAAAGACTCTATCCAGGAGGGTATTAAAGCAGATGCTAAGACTCATAGCCAAACTTTGGGCAGAGTGCAGGGAATCTTATGAAAGGGGGAGATAGAAAGACCTGAGGGGACAGAAGCTCCACAAGGAGAGCAATGGAACAAAAAATCTGGGCAAAGTGGTCTTTTCTGAGACTGATACTCCAACCAAGGACCATTCATGGAGATAACCTAGAACTCCTGCACAGATGTAACCCATGGCAGCTCGGTCTCCAAGTGGATTTCCTACCTAGGGGAACAGGGGCTATCTCTGACATGAACTCAGTGGCTGGCTCTTTCATCGCCTCCCCCGGAGGGAGGAGCAGCCTTACCAGGCCACAGGGGAGACAATGCACATAGTCCTGATGAGACATAATACACTAGGGTCAGATGGAAGGGGAGAAGAACCTCCCCTATCAGTGGACTGGGGAGGGGCATGGGAGAAAATGAAGGAGAGGCATCAGAGGGGAGTAGCGAGGGGGCTACAGCTGGGATTCAAAGTGAATAAATTGTAATAAATTAAAAAAAATGTTTTGTGATTGTAGTATTTTATTTTAAAATATTTTCATAGCCTTTTAAGAATAAAAATGTTTTAGAATAAAGTGATAAGAGGGAAAAATGAAACAAATAAATGTGATAAAGGTACATTGTTTGTATGTTTGAAAACCTTGTGATGAAACTCATTCTTAGGAGAGAGGTGGGAAATGGGGGAGGGAGAGGGTGAGTGGTACACAGGCCTGAAATCCCAGCACTTGGGAGGTGAGACAAGAGGACTGCCACGAGTGTAAAGACAGTCTGAGCTATATAGTGCATTCTAGACTTGTATAGAGTACATGAAGTCCTCTCTTACAAAACGACAAAGGGGCTAGAGGTATGGTTCAATGGTATGAGCATTTGGTGCTCTTCCATAACACCCAAGTTCAGTTCCCATGCCCACATCAGGCAGTTCACAACTGTTTGTAAGTCCAGCATCCAGCTCCAGGGGATCCAACACCTCTGTTTTCCACATACACACCTACACATAATTAAAGTTAATAAAAATGAATCTTAAAAAAACACACACAAATGAAAACAGAAAAGACTGTAAGCCTTGACTACAGCTCTGGGTATACTTAAGAGTCTGGAAAGCCCTGGGTCTAATGCCCAGCACAATCAAACTAAGAAAAAGAAGGAAAACACAACAAACCCATTAGCTAAATTTCAAGGTAAGTGATTTTAGCTTCACATGTTGCTGTGAACATACCAGCTGCCCACCCTTTAAGATTTCAATGCCGTGTGTCATCAGTATTTCAACCCTGAGGCTCTGAATCCAGGGACAAGCAGATCAGCTAGGCAGAGCTGTATGCAGAGACAGGCCCCAGTACTACTTGTGTCATGTGAAGAAACCGATGAAGATTGTTGTGTCCTATTAGCAATTTACAGAATTGTGATTCACTCCACCCAGCATAACCATAGTTAAATCTCTGTCATAAAATCACTGGGAGCAAACAAGTTTAGATATCTTTAACCTATACTTTTTTTCTCCCCTCGCCATCATTTAACATATTCCTTATGGGGGCTTTTCTTTGTTGAATAGATTCATCTGCCTTAGTTGTAAATTAACCCACAAGTATCTCATTGGGTTTTTCTTTGAACTTCACAGTTTATGGCACAGGGGCCATTTAAACTGACAGTTGGCAAATTATGTTCAGAAAATCACCCCTGGGTTTTAAGAAACCTTCCCAAGGGTAAAGGTACCGTAGCAAAGAAATGGAATGTAACTACTGAAGACATCTGTAATTTTTTTATTATAGTAATATAGACATACATTTACCATTTTAACTATTTTCACTTGTTTCAAGTCACTTTGAAATGTCAGTTTAGTGGTGTTAAGTACATTCACAATGGTGAGTAGGCATCACCAGAGCTTTTTCAGTTTGTAAAAAAGAAACTGCTCCCATTCCAAATTCATGCCTCATTCCCAGCCCCCAGCCTTACAAGTCCTCACTCTACTTTCTATGAATCTAACTGCTTTAGGTACATCTACTATTCTCCCTTTCACCTAAAAACTGTTGACTAATGTAGTTTACTAAGTTGGTTAAACATGCAAGCAAGTTAAAAAAAATTCAGGGTCAAATTCCAAATACTTAGCATTTAATTTTCATGGCAAATACCTGAATTTAGACCATTCCTTCAGATGCCAGAGTGCATATTTGCCTCATTTTGAAGTGTTTGGCTCTCTATTTTAAACCACTTTAGGCTTTTCTAAGGTTAAACAATTTTCAAAGCAAACAAAGTTGTTATTGATTACCTTTAAACATTTAAGCTCTCTTATTGTTACTTGTACACACTGCACTCCCTGACATTCTGACCAATATCAAATAGTCTTTCCCCATCTTACTGTTTGAATATAAGATTCTAGGTAATAAAGGTAGGGGATCAAGAACTTATGGATGAGATTTTAAAAAGAAATCTCAGTTCTTGTTTGAACATTTGAATCCTATCTTGTCCCCAGCTGGATTAAACAATTTTCTAAAAGGTACTTCCCAGGAAAGTACACATTTGTGAAAGTTGGGATCTATTTTCCCCCTATGCCCAGCTACTAGTGCTGGGTAACAGACATACTTGCTAGGTAGATGTTCTAGCCCTCTGCTGTCCTGTACACACTTGTGGAGTTTTCAGCACCATTTTCTAGGAGGCTGCAAGTAACTGGTTGTTACCTGAAGTAAATTCAATAGAGACAGGTTTGTAGAGAAAGGGGTGGGAATGCATAGGAAGAGAGTAAGTGGGGGCACTCCCACTTCTCAGTGGGAGAAGGCTAGTTAGCCTGCATTTAGCTGGGTTTAGCATCTAGCATAATTAACAAGCCACTCTAGGGAGAGGGGAATGTACTTGCCTCATACCTCGGCTTGTTCATGAATTACAAACAGAAACTCTACTCTTATAAATTAGTGAAAACCAAGAGGAGTGATTATTTGGTACTTTCCATGTGACTTTTTAAAACTTCCAATTTAAATGGTTAGGGATGTAACAGTGGCAGAATGCTCACCCAGAAAGTACAAGGCCCTGAGTTCAATCCCCAGAACTGCAATAAACTGAATGAATACTAAGTAAAACCACAACTAAAACATTTTATAGCTGGGAAATGATTTAACTTAAGGCTTACATAAAAGGTAAAAAGACAACAGATCTCCTTCTTGTGCATCTTTCCCCACAGTTCACGTATTCAAACTCTTGCACACTCATCAAAAACAATAAACTTATAGAATAATATTTACCCCTTTATTTGGATTTCTCCAGTTTCCCCCCTAGTATTAGTTCCTCTTCAGCTCCAGTATCTACCACATTCATTTGCCATGTTGCCTTGCCTTCCTAGGTGTGTGACAGTTCCATTGCTGTTTGTATTTTATGCCTCTGAGGCTATTGAAGCATGTTGATCAGGTATTTTTAAACTGTCTCTATTCAGGGTATATCTAATGCTTCCTCATGATTCAGCTGAGGTCATGGAGGTTTGAAAGAAGACCAAACATGTCCCTGTGTCCCTCTCAGGACACCTCACAGGGCAGACAGCTCACTGTGTCTTACTACTGTTGATATTGGCTGCTTGGCTACGGTTGGTGTCTGCCAGAATTCTGCACTGTAAGTCTCTTCGTTTGTATTTATAATTAACACACATTGGGGAAATACTTGGAAGCTGTGCAAATATCCTGTTTCTCCTTTATTTCTTACCCACCCAAACTAAAGTCAATGCTCATTGGTGGGTCCAGCCTGCAGCAGCAGTTGCTGTGGTTCTCTGACTACTTTCTGTTGCCTTCACTCCTCACTAAGTTCTTCTGAAAAGAAGTCATTCTCTCTATATCCATTTATTATTCATTCACTCTGTAATTATTCACTCGGGGAGCTATAATACAGTCCCACAGTTAGTGGTTTTATTGCTCAGATTGTCTCAGCTTTGGCTACTGGGGGCTCTCTTTCCACCCTCCTGACTCTTACGGAGAACACCCTGGCTTCTGGCACCACATAGGCCTCCAGGCTTCTGCTCGACTGTTTTTGTCTCAGCTTTGGAATCAACCCCATCTACAAAGAGCTCCAGTTTCTTCTGAGAGAAAATGGCATCTGAACACCACAGTTTGGTTTGCTACTGAAGAGGCTCTTATCTAGGTCCTCTCAAGGGACAGAGCTAAGGAGCATGCATACATGCACTGACACACATGCTCATGCAGTCTGTGTTAATTTATGAATGTATTTTATCTGACAGTTCTTTTTCCAATGCATCTGCATGTTTCAGAAAAATGGACCAGACTGTGACTTTCGTTATTGATTATAATCAATTGTCCTAAAACTACAGAAAGCTTCAGAGTGACTTATGTATCCAGGGAAAACAAAACAAAACACACACCACCACCACCACCACCACCACCACCACCACCACCACCAACAACAACAACAACAACAACAACAACAACAAACCATACTTAGTGACTAAGAATTGCCTCAGCACACTAGAATCAGGTTCTGAAGGGATGATAGATTTCACGGAATTTTATCTACAGGCTCTGAAACTATACGCCATGCTAGTTAAAGTCAGCAATTTTCCTTGAAAAGAACATGTTTGGTATATATGGGCCTACTTCTGTCTGACCAGAGATTAGGGTTGCATGGCCTCTGAGGGCCAGACAAGATATATTTATCTAACTTTAACCATAAGTATAAGCATCTGAAATAATGCACTTGCAGTCATTACATGGATATAAGAATAAGAGGGTTATTTTTAAAAGATTTGTATAATAGCTCAACTTCTAGGCCATTTTCCTATCTTTGTTTTGTCTTAGACAAGTATGTTATTATGAACCCCACTAACTGGTAAACTATGTAGAAAAAAGTACTGGGGTAGTAAAAAAAAATTAAAAGCTTTTAAATACAAATTCAATATAACAAATTTTGATATACATACCTGTAAAGGGTGGTCCTTGTTTTAAAAATTGGATATCAGTGGTTCAGTTAGCTTCTTTCAATTCTGAATAAATAAAAAGAAACAATATTTTAAAAATTCACTTATATTCCAAATCCTCAGAAAACCCAGGCTGCCAAAATGTAAATAAATATATGCACATTAATTTTCATCCCTACTATTTGCTTTCCCTGAGCAGGTAAAGCTTTATGTTCTCTAGAAATGACCAACACACCATCAAATGAGTCATCATGCAGGACCAAAACAATCTTCTCAGAATGGTTGCATAAAAGAGACAAAGTATTTGTTCTGCTTTTCTTGTTTTACCAGTAGGGTCACTGAAATGATGCAAAACTCCTTTATTGTATCCATTTTATGCATCAAATTAATAAAAATTATATCACTATTCAGATGTAGAAAAAACTAGATTTTTAAAGGGATTCACAATCTGAAAAGATTGGGGGCTGAGGGCTCTGGGTGTAGCTTACACACCAGAAGGCCTGCTGTCCATATCCAGTTCCAAGGTGGAGGAATACAAGTTTGATAAGAGTTATACATTGCAAAGCTGATATTTACTAAAATTTGATTTCATTTGGAAGTTACATAGTTGGGAAGTCTAAGGTCACAGTAGAGTGCTCAGCCTGCTTGGGCATGGGAGATGCAGCACAGGCCATGCTAAGCAGACTTTTCAGAGGAAAGTCCAGAAAGCAGACTGTCTAAATAATGATTCACATCCTTGTCTCTCAAAAGGACTCAGGGAGCTCAGAATAGGACATTCTGTAAAGACAAAACAGCATCTGGTGCCAAAAGCCTCATCAGGAGGGCGGGAGAGCCCTGGCATGCAGATCCAATATTCTGCAGTCTGACACACACAAAACTGTAGCACTCACTCTTTTGACTTCTTGGGACTGACAGAAACTTTTCTGTTACTTGATGAATGGTGTAAAAATGTTACATCATGAAGATTAGTGGTTTTCTCATTCTGTTATTTCTTACATGAAAGAGCATGAACTATAGCCAGTGAGCTTTGTTTGTTGGTGCACCAAAGCACCATGCAGCACTGCTGCTTGGAAATGGGAGTGTTTCAATGCCACCTCAATCAATACCAATAGCAAACTGCAGTTCTGTTCTCAGAGCAGGACAGTCTCTACAGGAAGAGCTAATTTGTTAGCACTTTCTGCCTGCTTTTTTTTGGGGGGGAGGGGGAAGGGAGGGAGAGTGAATACTAACCTCTATCATATGATTTGCATAAACACTAATTTACTAGTCAACAGTGAAGGCAGCATCTACACACAAACTGCTTATTACATATAGCATGTTTGACACATGGAAAACTACTTTATCTATAAGAGATCACTACTCTGACTTTTAAAAAAGCATCTAAGATAGAAAAAGATTCAAAAATATGAAAACAAATATATCAGTAGATAAATTAATTAATAAAATCACGACCTCAAAAAATTTTAAGATTCTAGGTTAAGATTAAGTGATACTAGTTTCCTTGATTCTTGTTCCTGCTCCTCTTTAAATATATATGATTTCATTAAGAATTAAGCAAAAATAAAGTAATTTTGTTATTTTTAAAAAATGTTCATGCATTGTTTTCTCTCTCTTCTGATGTCTATCCCATTTACCTTTCTGAATGAGGATTGAGCATCTTACCCAGTGTCTTCCTTCTTGCTTTGCTTCTTTAGGTGTACAGATTTTAGTATGATTATCCTATATTATATGTCTAATGTCCACTTATAAGTGAGTATATACCATGTGTGTCTTTCTGCTTCTGGGATACCTCACTCAGGATGATCTTTTCTAGTTCCCACCATTTGCCTGCAAATTCCATGATTTCCTTGTTTTTAATTGCTAAGTAGTATTCCATTGTGTAAATGTACTACAATTTCTGTATCCATTTCTCAATTAAGGGACATTTGAGTTTTTTCCAGATTCTGGCTATTACAAATAAAGCTGCTACGAACATGGTTGATCAAAAGTCCTTGTTGTATACTTGAGCATATTTTGGATATATGCCTATGAGTAGTATAGCTGGATCTTGAGGTAGTACTATTCCTAATTATCTGATAAAAATGCCAGATTGATTTCCATAGTGGTTGTACAGGGAACAGGACAGGGGCCTACCACAGAGGGCCTCTGAAAGACTCTACCCAGCAGGGTATTAAAGCAGATGCTGAGACTCATGGCCAAACTTTGGGTAGAGTACAGGGAATCTTATGAAAGAAGGGGGAGATAGAAAGACCTGGAAGGGACAGAAGCTCCACAAGGAAAGCAATGGAACAGAAAATCTGGATAAAGGGGTCTTTTCTGAGACTGATACTCCAACCAAGGAGCATGCATGGAGATAACCTAGAACCCCTGCACAGATGTAGCCCATGGCAGCTCGGTCTCCAAGTGGATTTCCTACCTAGGGGAACAGGGGCTATCTCTGACATGCTTTCAGTGGCTGGCTCTTTGATCACCTGAGGGAGAAATAGCCTTACCAGGCCACAGGGGAAGACAATGTACACAATCCTGATGAGACCTGATAGGTTGGAGTAAGAGGGAAGGGAGGAGGACCTCCCCTATCAGTGGACGGGGAAGGAGCATGGGAGGAGATGAGGGAGGGAGGGCAGGATTGGGAAGGGATAAGAAAGGAGCCTACAGCTGGGATTCAAAGTGAATAAATTTTAATAATAAAAAATAAATTTAAAAATGCAAAAAAGGGAAAAAGTTCATGCATATATTTTGATTATGTTCCTTCCCATCCTCTATATCCTCACAGATCCTTTCCCCATCCAACTTCATGTTCTTTCTCTCTTAAAAAAATACACAAAAATGTGAAAACTGCTATTTACTCAAGGCTTGTGATACCAAGAGTTATAGCAAACAGAAAACAAGGCCAGCTCCTACTACCTCTGGGGGCATTCAGTATTCCAACCATCACCCATACGCTATCACAGTCTCTGTATCCACTTAGACTGCTCTGTGTCTTCAAGCCATAGTCTAAAGACACAGATGTCCCAGGACAGACACAATCTAAGGACACTGTATCGAGCTCCCTCATATTTTATGTTCATTGGATGGTCAATCTATTTACAATCCCTAAAACCCAGAGATGTAGGCTGTGAAGAAACAGATCACTGCTTTACACTTACACAAAGCTCACAATTGGCCAGGCTATTTCTACCTACTCATTCAACTACTTCATATAAGAAGCCCTGAAATAGGATTTTCTACAAGATATAAATGCAGGCAAAGAGCAATCTATTCAGATTAATTTCCCCGAAATGGAATAAACAGTGAGAATTTATCCAAGAGATAGAAAAAAGAAAATTATTGAAAACTTATCCAGGAATTATATCCCCAAAGGATTTCAGGTATAACTCTGTGGTAAGCCAACTGACTACCACTAACAAGACCCTCCGTTCAATGTCCATTGCTGCTGATAAAAACAAAACCCTCTCCCGAAAGGTAATTTTATAGGTGTAGGTGTTCTTTTAAAATGCTGCAGAAAGATATGCCTTATACAGTCTATGATACCATAATATTGATACAAACATTTGACCCTTTCCCTTCCCCCACAAAAAAACTAAACAAACAAACAAACAAACAAACAAACTGGGGCTATTGAAGTGGTTGTAGATAAGAGAGCTTTTTCACAAGCCTGATGGCCTATGTTCAATTCTCAGATCCCCTATGGTAGGAGAGAACCAGCTTCCACAAGTTGTCCTCTAACCTGCACCATGTGTACATGCCACAGATATGTATATATACATATATATATATACATGAATATGCCTATTTACCTATGTATGTATATATGTGTTTGTGTATATATACACTATATGCAAATATATGTATATATGTATACATATATATATATATATACACACAAACACATAAAACAATGTTAACAAAAGCCCACTGAAAAATGTCAGTCCTATTTCTTAATATCAATCTAAAAGTATAAGTAAAACTCATTAATCGAGTCCTATTCCAAAAAATCCTACGATGAAATTGAAATTATCTCAGAAAAGCTAAGGCAATTTAATGTTAAAACTTAATAAATACATATAAAGATATTAGCCAAAATTTAAAACAAACCATATGATTATCTCAAAGCATACAAAAACAGTGTTCAATCTCGTTCTACCTTTGGATTGGGGATGTAGCTCAGTGGTAGAATACTTGCCTAGCATTCTCAAGGACCTGTTCTTATAAAAACTGACAACAATATGTCTCAAGCTTACAACTAGTATGGTCTTAATTGTGAAACATGACAGTGCATTTCCTGAGGTGTAGACTATAAATAGCCAGTTCCTCTTCCAACAGTGAAGGTTTCATTAGAAAATAAATGTGTGTGTGTGTGTGTCTGTGTGTGTGTGTATGTGTGTGTGTATGTGTGTGAATATGTGTGGTGTGTTTTGGAGATTTATAAAAGACATTAATACGTAAATACTCTACAAGCTTCACGATTAAATAAAAACATCATCAACAGGAACCTACTTAGCTACATTATTTCCAACTTCACTCAAATACTGGATTCATCACTTGCCATTTTCTGTTCCTCCATACATTGCACTAGGGTGATGTCACACATCTTTCTACCGAAACTAGTTACAAGTTGCTTCACTGTTAACCCATTACATTTCTTGATTTCTATGGTTTTCCAGTGGTATGCTAGAAAAACTAGCCTTCCAGACATGAAGAAAATGCTCTGCAATGGGGGCTCGTGAGACAAGGATTTCAAGCTTTCAACACAATGTCTCTGAGGCAGGATGTCTACCAAACAGATACAATGAGATGACAAACCTCAGTAATGTAAGAGCTAGGAAATATACTTTTTTAATGTATCTATTACTTGTTTTTAACATAACCTGTCTGATTGTAAGATCCACCTGCCTCTGCCTCCTAAGTACTCGAATCCATCACCACTGCCAGGCAGAGAAAGTATTTTAAAGAGCGGTTAGTTGTCCTGTCCCCAGTGATTAATTTAATTAATAGTGGAATTTCTAAATATACTGCAAAGATTTGGTGATCTCATTTGCCTTGTCACAAACAACACAAAGACACATTGTATTTTCAAGTCACAGTCACACACTAAATTGATTTGCAGTGAATTGATTTGCACGCACACACACACACACACACACACACACATTTATTTTCTAATGAAACCTTCACTGTTGGAAGAGGAACTGGCTATTTATAGTCTACACCTCAGGAAATGCACTGTCATGTTTCACAATTAAGACCATACTAGTTGTAAGCTTGAGACATATTGTTGTCAGTTTTTATAAGAACAGGTCCTTGAGAATGCTAGGCAAGTATTCTACCACTGAGCTACATCCCCAATCCAAAGGTAGAACGAGATTGAACACTGTTTTTGTATGCTTTGAGATAATCATATGGTTTGTTTTAAATTTTGGCTAATATCTTTATATGTATTTATTAAGTTTTAACATTAAATTGCCTTAGCTTTTCTGAGATAATTTCAATTTCATCGTAGGATTTTTTGGAATAGGACTCGATTAATGAGTTTTACTTATACTTTTAGATTGATATTAAGAAATAGGACTGACATTTTTCAGTGGGCTTTTGTTAACATTGTTTTATGTGTTTGTGTGTATATATATATGTATACATATATACATATATTTGCATATAGTGTATATATACACAAACACATATATACATACATAGGTAAATAGGCATATTCATGTATATATATGTATATATACATATCTGTGGCATGTACACATGGTGCAGGTTAGAGGACAACTTGTGGAAGCTGGTTCTCTCCTACCATAGGGGATCTGAGAATTGAACATAGGCCATCAGGCTTGTGAAAAAGCTCTCTTATCTACAACCACTTCAATAGCCCCAGTTTGTTTGTTTGTTTGTTTGTTTGTTTAGTTTTTTATTTTTGTGGGGGAAGGGGAAGGGTCAAATGTTTGTATCAATATTATGGTATCATAGACTGTATAAGGCATATCTTTCTGCAGCATTTTAAAAGAACACCTACCCCTATAAAATTACCTAAAACAATTAGCCCACATTATACCTGAATGTGGTTACACTTGTGCACATCTAATTGTTCCACAAGGCATGGTTGTGTGTGGGTGTGTGGTTGTAGATATTTCATTCTCTGGAAACTCAGATAATGTAAAATTAGGCTCTTGTGTAGGCTTGGTGGCTGGGCTTAGGTTGCTTGGATTCAAATCCTACTTTTCTTATTTGGCAGGTTAGTTTGTCTCTGTTCCTATTTCTTCACTGACCTGAGTAATATATGAAATATACAACATGCACCCACCTTCTTTTGAGACAGGGTCTCCAATAGGTCATACTAACCTCAAATTCACTATGTATCCAAGGGTAACTTTGAATTTCTGGTTTTCCTAAGGGCTGAAATACATCATCCCTAGTTTATGAAGTTCTGGAGATGGAACCCATGGTGCTTGGCATGCTAAACAGGTATTCCATTAACGGATCTACATCCCACCCCAGTATATAACCTTAGCATTGTATACAATATATGACTTTTGGAAGAATAAAATAAGATAGTATATCAATGTGCTTTACATAGAGCCTGAAACAGAGTTGATGATCAATAAATATTAATGAAATTCTCAATAGCTAGTTAGCTTATTTATTTATTTATTTATTTATTTATTTATTTATTGGTGCTTGAGTTAATTTAAAAAAAATGTCCTTAAGGAAGATGGTTAAGTGACATTTTAAGTTTAAGGATTTAAACTATGTGATAGGCTAAGCATGACAATGAATGGTTAAAAGAAAAAAAAAAAAAAACCTCATGCTCTAAGCAGGAAATCACACACTTTCATTTATAAATAATTTTCAAACTAAGTTGCTCTAGTGAGTAATTCTACACAAGAAAGTTATGAGAGAGATTGAGGACTGGAAGACAGAATCAGACTGTGGGCGTGAAATATTAAAGCAATGGCTATCTGTTAAGCATCTGCTATTTATTACTGGCATTCTAGACAAGGAGCTATAGGATAAACATGACAGACTCTTGTGTAACTGCACATGTGAGGAAAAGTAACAAAAAATCAGTGGCTCAAGGATCAACTGCTCTCTGTGCTATTTGGAAAAAGAGGATGGAAATGGAAGTTGTTAGAGACAGTCAAGAGTTATCTCAACAAGCTACTGTGCTTTGTAAGCATTTACAGTTGTACTGGCTGGTTTTGTGTCAACTTGACACAAGTTAGAATCATCAGAGAGAAAGGAGCCTCCAATGAGAAAATGCCTCCATAAGAGCCAACTATAAGGCATTTTCTTAATTAGTAAGCAACGGAGAAGGGCTCAGCTGATAGTGGGTGGTATCTTCCCTGGGCTGGTGGTCCTGGGTTCTAAAAGAAAACAGTCTGAGCAAACCAGAGAAAGCAAAGGCCCTTCATGGCCTCTGTATCAGTTCCTGCCTCTAGGATCTTGTCCTGTTTGAGTTCCTGTTCTGATTTTCTTCAATGATGAACAGTGCTGTAGAGGTATAAGCTGAATAAACCCTTTCCTCCCCCAACTTGCTTTTTGGTCATGTTGTTTCATCACAGCGATAGAAACACTAATCATAGCAATAGAAACTCTTCCTACCACTATGCCTATTCACACTATTTTTTCTTGAGATATGTCATATACTTCATATAACTGTATAATGTTCAATAAATGTTTAATAAATACTTGAGAGCCTACTATATATCAAGTAACATTCTAGGCACATGTCAAAATTTTTATACACATTTCGGTGAAAAGCATTACTTGTTTTCATCATACACCATAAAGGGGGAGGAGTCAACTTTTTAACAAGGTATTTTACTAGAGATGAGATGAAATGTTTTTTTTTTCTTCTGCAGAGAACCTGTTACTTCACCTGATATTATAAGCATAATACCCATGAAAATAATACCTATGAAAATGCCCCTCATCTGGGTTAAAACATTCTAACATTTCAGAAAACATATTGATGATATCACTCTTCTATACAAGAGTCTACAACTTACCATGTTATAAAATGCAACTAATCAGTAATAAGTCTAGTAACTAGATGTTGATAGAAAAAAATTGCTGTTTATAACTAAGTTAAATAGGCTGAATAATAAAAGCTACCTATTTTCACAATCAAAATAGCATCCCACTTCAGCTTGGAAAAGGTTCCACCCCTAGTTAAGGGCCTATTGGAAATTGGTAGTTGCTGGGAGAGGAAAAGTCAATTTATTTTAAGAGTATAGTCCTGGTAGGTCTACCATGCTCCCATGGAAGGCCATACAGCCAAAAGTATATAGGCAGTACAAGCTGGACTTGATGGGTTAAAAAAAAAAAAAAGACACAAAGTTCAATGGTAGCGAAGGAAGAATAGATCTGTGAAGAGTCATGAAGTGAATGTGATCAAAACACACTATATGAAATTCTCAAATAACTAATTTTTAAAATGAAAAACAAAAAAAAACAGCACCCCTAAAATATCCCCATGTGTGCAGTCATACCAGGTCTTGTTTAACCATGACATTACATCACAGGAGTGAACACAAATGACTTAAAGGTCAGCAGCTTGACTTAGATTTACGTAACTCACTTCTGTAGAAATTTGCATTACTTGTGAAAAACATCACGTGAAACAGGAACTTACTATAAATATTAAAATTGGAAATAAATGAATGGCTGAGAAAGCAATGGAAAATAATAGTTTCTTTAAAAAGAATTGGAGAACTACTGAGTGTTGGGGTGTGGGCTCATGGGTATAGCATGTGCTTAGCATATAGGAGGGACTGGTTTCAATTCCCAGCAAGACACACAGATACACAGACACACACACAAATCCAACTGTGGAACTGAGTGTAGGATACATTTAAAAATCTAATTTGCACATGCATTTACATAAACTTATTTACAAATACTGATGAAAAAACTAAAAATCTAGACTATGTTAGCTAATTATGTTAGCCAATATATTAGCTAATTATGAAGGAAGTGTGTTCTACTAGCTTACTAGCACAGAAAGAAAATCTTGGCAGCTTACAAGTCTCCTCAGTCATTTCTCATTAATAGGGGAAACCATCTTACCTTGGGCTCTAATGCCAAAGCATTTTCTGCACTTGAGGCACTCTTTCCCAGTGCTGGACAGCTATAGTTATTACCATTCTTTCCTCACACTAAGCTAAATTCTGACTCTCCATGTCTGGCTACCCTTTGATAAATAAAGACCATGTGACAGTTCCATAAACGGACCAGCTCTGTCTTATTTACTGTTACAGCTCCGTGTCCAACATATAAAATGATACAGAGAGAGAGTACCCTAAAATCTGGAAGAGTTTATCCTTCAAGACAGCATGGATCTAATTCAAGATGAAAGTCCTTCTCTCTGTAGTATACCATGAATACTTTTTTGAAAGGTCAAATCATGTGTTTGAATCCTATGACAACGTCACCTCAAAGCTCTCCTCTCCTTTCTCCAGGTCAGTGTGCATCAGTGTCTAGACTATGCCTTTGCCTCAGAGCACAGCACAAGCAGGGCTTTGCCTTCATTCCTGCAGGTGTTCCACACATTATGTCCAGATTTTGTAATGGCTTTTTGATGGCTTTCTCTGCACACAGCTGCCAGGTTAATCTTCGGACTAAATCACCTCTAACTTCTTCTTAAGATCTGGAATCTCCCCACTGCTAAGATAAAATCCATACTCCTCCATCTGCATTCCAGACCACTTATCATCAGTCTGAAAGATCTACATTTCCAGCCCCTTTTCTGACTGTTCATAGCCCTGTAGTCTCCACCTCAAGCTGGTTTATGCAGAAACCCCCAGGGCTGTGTTTAGTCACTATTCCAGGCTTGGTTTTCTTACTCTGGAGATTCTTTTTTCTTTCTCTTTGACTATATCAAGCCAGGAACATTCATTTTTAAGGAAACATAAAATGACTCATTTCAGAGTATAAAATAATATTAATATATTATACATATAATACTATATAATATATGACATAATATTATATATCTAGTATATACTTTTCTATTTTGTTTTCAGTTGACACATGATTATTGTATACAGTGTAGGGCACAGAATGATATTTCAATTCATGTATACAATGTGCAGTGGTCAGATCAGGGTCTACAATACTGGAAAAGCCATATAGCCAGGAAGTAGCCATGTGGCTTGGCAGTCAGCTGCTTGCCTAGTATATGCACATGGGCCTGGTTTTGATTGTCAGTGTCGCATTGAAAAGTAAAAAAAAAAAAAACAAAACAGCTCTAAGTCTCCTTCTATATAGTTCCAAAGCATCCTCATCACCAAAGGAAACCTACATTTATTAAGCAATGACCCCACCAACTGATCTACTTACATTCTTTGTGAAATGACTTACTCTGTTTGGCTCCATTGTTTCTTTCTCTGTACGTTTTTGTTTGTTTGTTTTGTTTTTTTGTATTGGTTTTCTTCAGGCTACCCTTTTAATTCTTGAACTTTCGAACTCTTCTCTGCATGGCTTTTCCTGGCTCCTTTGAATTTCAGTCACATTCATTTTCAGCCCTGAATCATTATATGGCTATGGGTTGCTGGTTAAGCATTTCAACTGCACCCTTTTTGACTTAGGTGGATTCAAGGCTCCTAGATAAGGCACTCTGTGTCTTTCTCTGAGTCAAGAACCTAATCAAACAGGGGTTTAATTCCTTCAGTGAAGCAAGACATGAGAGAGTACTACTAAGATGAAACTGAGGTTTGGATAATTAAATGAGAGAGCATCTCAAACCCCTTTTAGCTCTTTATCCTTCCTGTAGTGCTCTTTCTCAGGAAGAAAGGGGTCTGTGTTTATCTAGTCAGTGTTTCTTTGCCCTAGTAGCTGAACAGGTGTAAGAACAGGAGGAAAATGGCAGGTTGCCCAAGGGTGGAGAGGATACAGGCTCTCTGTATTCATCTGTAGCAAACAGACTCCTACCTTCATTCCACATCTATAGATGAAGGCCTACCAGGAAGAACTGGATGTTTAGAGTTGTCACAAGGCAATATTTTAAAGAGGCTCCTCTTTTGTCTTTGCTTTTACATGTAAATCAGTTTCTCAGTCTGATACTTTGAAGTTCATAAATACAGACATTCCTTGGAAGAGTTTAACTATTAAATAACCATGGTGATA
The DNA here is from genome assembly GCF_907164565.1 of Psammomys obesus. Lineage (NCBI taxonomy): Eukaryota > Metazoa > Chordata > Mammalia > Rodentia > Muridae > Psammomys > Psammomys obesus. Next base: position 657,045 of record NW_026588368.1, on the reverse strand, counting down.
GTACTTGTGGGTTATATGTGAAAAAGTGGAGCAATTAAATTACTGTCTATTAAAAACTGGGTGTGGTGGCATACACCTTTAATCTCCTTACTCAGGAGGCAGAGGCAGGCAGATCTCTGAGTTTGAAGACAGCATGGTCTACAGAGTGAGTTCTAAGCCAGGGCTCCACAGAAAAACCCTGTTGAAAAAAATTATAAACCAATGGATAGGTCAAATTTTGATGGTGTTTTATCTAACCTGACAAAAAGTATGAAAGGGAATCAGACTTACATGATGCATAGGTAGTAAGTCTTAGAAACATTTGTGTTGTGAATTATAAACTGTTTCCAGCTATAGTACTGAACAGAATTTGTCACAGTTGCCATTGGAAATGTACAAATAGGAATGCAAAAACAGTGCTTGGGCCCCTAGGCCATTATGAAACCTGTTCTTCTGACCACGACAACAAAAAGAGCTAATGCAGAATGTTGAAGTCTATAATTAACATTTTTCCCCTTTTCTTGTCTTACTTTTCCTGGTCCAGAATATCAGGGTGAGCAGAGAGAAAGTTATTCCTGACATTTATTCCACATGTCCTAAAGAATGTGAGTTAACACTAAAAAAAAATCAATTCAGGGATTTCCCTTAAAAAATGGGGCATAGTAATATTAAGAATAATACATAAATAATACTGGAAAAGCACCTACTTGTTCTTAAAGTCAAGTTTAAAAGTATATGTAAAATACTTAGGCTGCACCTGTCCCCTGCTGGAGGCCAGAACCAGGGAAGGTATACAGTGCACAGATAGCTAAAAAGAATGACAAGAACGATAGTGCACATCCATATACTTTAATAATTCATGACAGAAACATAAAAATGAAGAGAAATGACAACCACCCAAAAAAATCAGCAAATGTAATTTGTGATACAGTGGTCAGACTGTATCATAGATTACATTTCAGAGTTTCATTTAGGTGAAGATTAAGAAATGTTTGGATATCAAAAGCTGGTGATCAGGGTGAATCTTTTCTATACACTCTAGTACTTAAAGCTTTATATTAGTATCAAAACCAAATGAGTCATCTCTACATATTTGTTAGGTTCCGAGACTGTTCTGAGAAGCACAGTGAACACGTGGAGTGGGTTGTGTGGCTGGTCATGTCAATATGCTATATGTTCAATCACTGTCATTTCTCATCTCTGGCTGAATTAGGGTCTTTAACCACCTAGTGCTACTAGATGCGGGTTTGTGATCTCTAGCTCTCCAGCTCCAGCCTCACTATGTGGCTGTGTTTTTAGAAAACAGATTTGATGTCAAGGTAAAGGTAGATGGTTCGTAAAGTCAGTGGTCATTCAATAGGGGTGGAGTTTGTGGAATACAATAAACACACAGGCACCATTTGCCAAATCTGAAAGTTTTGATTATTCCTAAATTGAGGTTTCCTCAATATTCCACAGCACTATGCGAGGGCAAAGAATATATTCTATTTGATTTTACATAAATGCCTTTAAAATGTGTGTGTGTGTATATGTATGTATATATATATATGCACATATATATGTATGTATGTATATATATTATCTTGACTTCAAAAGAAAGTGACAAGAATAATATATAACCTGGGCCAAAGCCAAAAGGACTTAATTTTCCACCCTGGAATTTCTAGAACAATACCTCAGAAAAAAAAAAAAAGGAAAAGAAAAGTCCAAGGACTATTACTGTACACTGCATTTATGTAAATATATGTGATCTTTGCACTGCTCACAGGGATTTGAGGAAACATACTTCTTGCTCTTTCCAAGCCATTTTCCTTTAGGATTTCTACCACATCCTATGAAGATCACATTGATAAGGGAAGCTTACCTTAACAGGCTTCTGGGTCCATGGGTATTTATGATAACATGTTCAACATTCTGCCAGGAGTTGGAAAGCCAAATAACTCTCTCATGAAGTCATTCAATTTTAGAGAGAGAGAGAAAACAAAGAGCATAATACCTACACATATTTTTAAGAAAAAATTTAAAAATGAGAGCTTTAAGGGAAAGTAATTCTGGAAACTCTTTTCAAAGTTCAATTTGACAGCACAAAGTAAAGATTAAAAAGATCACAGGCCATAAGGAATCTGCAAAATTATCTGGGCTTGGTGGTGCACACTTAAAATCCCAGACCCAGGAGGATCTCTGTGAGTTCGAGGCCAACCTGGTCTACAAAGAGAGTCCAAGACAGTCAAGGCTACACAGAGAAACTCTCCTAAATACACACACACACACACACACACACACACACACACACACACCCCCCAAAACAAAAACAAACCAAAACAGAAAAGAAAGAAATCTGTAAAATTGAATCTTATTTAAGGTTATGAACATTATGAGGATTTTAAGATTTTTTTTCTCTTTCCCAAATAAATAAATCATGAAAAAATTGCACAGGTAAATCTAATTTTGTAAAACAGAACTAAGTGTGAAATGAAATTTGAGTATAACAGTAAAAGACTCATATAGTGTTTCTACACTTACTTAGCTAGTGGGTTCTTATGCTTTGTCTTCTTTTCTGATCAGGATCACAGAGAAACTAAAACATCTAACATTTTAGTTTCTAAATGTTGTTAAATATCGGTGTCACTTCCAAGTATGGTTTTCAGATAGGATCTTACTGTGTGGTTCGGGCTGCCTTTAAACATGCAATCCTGCTGCCCAGCCTCTCAAGTGCTGGGATTGCAGGTGTATACTGTATACACTGGTTCAAATATGGGTTCTCATGACAATGCTTTTACAAAGTTCTTGTATCAGGATTTTTCTGTATCCTCTGGTGCTCTGAAAAAAAAGTCTCAGAAGTGGGGGAATAGAATTACAGTGTGCAACACATTGCCCAATTACTTTCTTAGTAGCCTGAAGTAAATTTCAGTGACATCAGGGATACGTAAATACAAATTTCTTCAGCTTCTAAATCATAGTGTGCTGTCCACAGGAACTTGCATGCTAGACATCCCCTCTAGCATTGAGCCACACCCCTGGCTGCAGTCTCCAAATCAAGAAATTTTAGAGTAAGAAACAAAACTGTTACTAAAAACTCACCAGGAAAGGCTCATTGTCAACCTTTATTAAATTAGAACTGAAATATTGCTTTATTTACTAAACATAGAGCAGTCTTCCAGGGCTAGATCCTTCTCTGCATAAAATCCTATCTTTGAGACTCAGGATTCCTATCTGCCACTCAAAGACAAGAAGAACCAGTGCGACCCTGTCTAGGATATCCAGTTAGCTACAACAACAGGAGCTATGGGCAACCAGTTGGCCTGCCTTGACAAGAACTCACAGACAACAGCACTGAGATTTTCTTAGTCTAGCAGGCCAGTGAGGGTAATTGTTACAGGATAGTTCTCAGGGATTCTATGAATGAAGTGAAATATGACAAAGAACTTTACATAGGCTACAGACAAGAGTATAGCCTTATAAATCCAGGCTAGCCCAAATTCATTGTGTAGTGCTGAAGATTATGGGAAACCCACTCTGATCTTCCAGTCTCTACCTCCTGAGTGCTAAGATTCCAAGTTGTTTGTTTGTTTTAAATGTGGTACTGGGTATAGAATCTAGAGTGTTCTGCATGTGAGACAAGCACTCCACCAGCTGAACTACGTTCCTAGCCCGCCTTACTGTTTTAGAAAAAATTTACTGAGCACCTACTGATCACTGTGCTATACACTGGAGAAGGAAAGATGAATAAAACCCCACTAGTACCCTTCCTTCAAGAAACTTCTCATCTATTACTTTCACAATCCTAAAAGCCAGCAAATTTGAACACTGTTGAACACAAAATTTAAAATATTATATTGCCTTTAAATAAAATCAGGATGTTACTAAGTCATTCCAAATGCTTCAAGGAAGCATGTAGCAATCTTCCATTGCCAAATGCTTGCCTGGGTGCACTCTCTACTTCTCTGGATTATTCTGACATATGCAAATAATTTTTTGAAGCTTCAACTTCACTTATATTTATATCGTTCACATGTTTGTTTTCTCTTTTATAAGCCTTATCCAGTATATAAAGCAAGAAAAAGAACGCATATGGGTACACTTTCCCACACTCAAAAGCTTGTTTACATGGGTAACTATCACTATAAGAAAGGGACAATATATAATAAGGTGAGGCTTTAGGTTTCTCGGTTTTAGGTTCATAAACTGGAAAAGTTGTATAAAGCACCAATGACCGGTAAGTAGTATGCTTAATACTGGGTATGAGGTTGGCCATTCTTAAGCCCCACCAACTAACTGATTTACAGAACTGATAAGACTGATGTTAACTTAGCCATCAAGCTTTGGTTTCTAACAGCCTGAGTTGTAATTATTTTAAGCCAAAGGAGAAGAAAACAGAATATGTGTGAAGTGGATCTGCCAGAGCATTAAGCATCATTTCTTCTTCTTAGGCAAATTTTCCGCTGAAGTGATTGAAAAACTTTTTTCACTGCAATCTGTTAAGAAGGTGCGTCAAACATCTGGTAGAACTAACTCACAGAGACCTCGGGGAATTGGTATGACATTGTGAAGGAAATAAAGGGCTTAATGATGGGGTGATAGTGTAGTGCTTGATTACATTATCTGCCAGCTCACAGCTCTGAACTTTGATGACGTTTCCTAGGTAAAATGCCATTGCACAAGAACTGTTTGTTTTCTTTTGAGTTGAAAATAGTTTGAGGAACATCTGCAATCTCTCTTGATTCAAATTTTTTGATTATGTTTATTTATTGTGTTCAGAGGACAACCCTCAGGAGTCCATTCTTTCCTCACACCATGTGGGTACCAGGGGACCAAACTCAAGTTGCCTGGCTTTTACCCACTGAACCACCTCTTAGGTCCTTGTCTTGATATTTAAGAGAAAAACACATGCATGCAAGGTGAGTAAAGAAATCATCTTTTTTTTTTTTTCACTGCTATTCCAACATAGTTGGTTTCATGTATATTTAGCTGCCAAGGACCATTTATTACCTTATTCTTCGTCTTCTCTTTTAACTCACTTTATCCAATTCCACATGTGAGCAATCTCCCCTCCCCAATCCTGTCCTTCCTCCTCCTAAGTGCAGTGATTATAGGCATTTGCCAAGTGTGATTTCCACTCTCCCTTTCCAACTCCACATGAATGTTACCTGTGTTTTCGGGCAACAAGAGATCAAGGAAGCAAGTTTTCTTTTTGCTGATAGTGACGTGGTCAGTTAATTCTGCCTGAACACTTGCTCTTAAAAGTGGACTCCAGACCTTTGAATGACAACAGCACTTTTAGTGGTGGAGTGACAGCTGTAGGGGTGGAGTCAAGGATAAGGAGTTCTTTCCAGTTCTTTATTCCAGCACTCAGTCTCACAGTTCTGTGTTTCCCAATTGTTCTCCCTATAAAGGAGAATGTATTGCTAAAGCACACAGGATGAGAGAATAACCTGAATCTACTTCCTATGCTAGGTTCTCCACACAAGGTACTTGAAGGCCAGAAAGGGGAACAGCAGTGAGAGCCGACCTTAGAATTTCAGTGATTCTGTAAGTCTGAGATGTCATCAAGGAACAGGGTGAATTCTTTCAACCTAATCTTACATTGTAGGACATGGTAACCACACAACTGGTACCTAAGAGCAGAGAAGACCAGGACCTGTATGTTCCACTCCTACACCCTCCTACTCAGGGTATTCCCCCTTCTCTCCACTTCCTTTATATTGCCCTTGTCCTTATCTGCCACAAACTGAGAAGGACTCCTCACTCCCAGGTCCATGCCAATCTGAACTATTCTCAGGGGTCAGATAATTTGTTTTAATACATTCTCCTATATTATAATTCCAGATAAGTCTATTGATTAAGTTTTTTAAAAAGTAGTTAAACCCAGCAGTGAACTACTTTTGAAAATAATAAGGTGGGGCTGGAACGATGACTCAGCAGTTAAGAACATTAGCTGCTCTTTCAGAGGACCCAGGTTCAATTCCCAGCATCCACATAGTGGCTCATAGCCATCTGTAATGCCAGTTCCAGGAGATTGGAAACTCTCCTTCCAGCCTCTGTAGATACCAGGCATATAAATGGCATACAGACATAAATGCATGCAAAACAACCATACACATAAAACATATAAGCAGTAATAGCTGGAGAGTGATAAAGCACTTGCCTAGCACATACAAGACCATGGGTGTTCAATTACCAGTACCTCAGTGCAAAACATCCAGAACAAAAACAATAAAGCAGAGCACTGCTTTGCACATGAGGGAGACAGGGTTTGGCTTCCAATAACTAAATAAATAATGAAAAAATTATTAACTACAACAGAGCCTCATTATACTATCTAGTTTAAATCCTGCCTGAAAGGCTTAAATTTATTGTAACCAATACAACTTACAAGGATTGATGACATCTTTCTTTTGTGTCTGGAACAGTACAGTGGAGAAAATTCCATTCTGCTCATCAAAAAAGATATCTTAGTTACTGTCCTAGTCACTGGGGCGCTTAAAAGGAAAGCCAAGACTCTTAGGAAGCTCCAACAGTACTTGCTAATAAGAGGGTAGAAATTAATGAGAATCCAGGCTCCCACTCCCAAAGAAAAATACACAAAGACACTCAGTCCTACTTATAAATAGCAGCTTGAGCCTCTTTTTGCCTCTATACCCCAATCTTGCCGCTTCATCACTACTAGAGCCTGGTAATTCCAGGTCTTAGAAGTCTTTTTTTTTTTTTTTTTTTTTCCAGCATGCAGTTCAAGCCCTACAGCAATTTTCCCCAGCAATCCCAGTGCGGCACACAGGCCTCTTTAGCCCCCACTCAGCAAGCATGCAGCTCACCAAGGCGCGGCTTGGGGATAGGCCCATTTAGTCTGAGTTCATTTCGTGTATCTGAAACCGTCTTACAGTAATATGTATTAGCTAACCCGTGGAGGGATTCAAACGCATGGTCATTTACATGCTTGTCCAGTTGTTCCCTGCCAGCTAGAGAGTGGTTTATTAGTAGGCACAAGAGACTTGTCAAGCTTTTTAGAAGGCTAATTTGGGTAGTTGTTTGTTGCAAAAACAAACAGTTTTAATGAGTAGCCCAAGACATCTTTGGTCTTTTAGGTGTTGGTAGTAGACAGTGGAGCTGAAGGATACTACTACATTTGGTAAAACAAACTTTCCCTAGATAACATGTTCAACATTCTCAAAGTGTGCCATAAAAATCCATAAAGAACAGTGCTCTACCAAATAAACGCACAAGCCTGCCGCCCTGAAAACTTAGTCCTAGCACAAAGACCACTTGTCTATGAAGGACTCACAAAGACAGAAGAAAAAATATTACGCTTGTTTTCGTCCCAAATCATCAGGGAATAAGGAATATACTTTGAAGCTGAAAACAGAATATTTCTTGAGTTGGCTATAAAAATGATAGACATTATTATCTTTCTTAACAGTTATCTCAAAAGCAGTAAGAGGGGAAACTGGTCAGATCTATGAGTACATTAGCGCTGACCTAGATAGCCGTTGTCTTTAGGATATCAGCTCAGTTAAATTCAGGGCCAAGCTCTTATCATTTAAGATATTCAGCCTTGCTGATAAAAGTCTCAAAACCATACCAAAAACAAACCAACAAAAACAAAGATTAATAATTTTAAAGCTTTTCCAATTTTCCAAGTATGAAAAGTTAGAAAGAACATAATAATTGAAATAATTAAACAGCACAAACATCCATACCCTAAACAGAATATTTGAGATTAAACTATTGATGTGTATATATAATTGAAGAGAAATAGAATAAACCTAGGTCTTACAACAATGACTTAGGGATAGACTATACCAGTGGTGGATATTATCTTATCATGAATCATACATTTCACCAAATTATGGCCTATTGTGCTTGAAATCTCCTAAATGCAGTTAAATGTGGGATAAATAAAATTTAAAATGTCAGTTTATTAAATAATAGCTTTAAAATATATATCCTGTATAGTTCTCCAAAATCTACCTCTGTATCATGAAAAAAAAACCTACAAATAGTAGACAAGAAACCCCAGGAAAAAATTTAAAACATTGAAAATAAATTTTAAAAAACCTCATATGCTACAAAACTAATACATGGTATATGCGGCCTCTCTATGGTAGCGAGATGGATATTAACTGATCTTGCTGTTTTTTGGTCAACTGAATGACCTTTGTAAGCAATCATGCCACTGCCCTCTTTTGCTGCTTTTAGGCATTAAGAAAGTGAAGTTAAGTAAGAGATAACAGGGAAACATGCCACAGAAATAAGAAAAGCAAGAAAGAAATTCAGTTTGACAATTTGTGGGCTGAGCATATGTTTAAAATTACATACTATTGACTTAAATAAAATTGTTTTGACTAGTTTAGTATTTTTAAAAAATCTTCTACCAATATTTACTTAGTAAAATCCAATGAAAGCAAAAATTTCTTCCAGTATTTGCCTCACAGAGAATATTTCCAAGTTCAGATGACAATAAATTCAGCAGAAAGACAAAAATTAGGATGACCAACACATTCTGCCATATGCACTGGGCACCTATAGACCCTATGAAAGCTTTGAAAATTTGGCAAAATTATTTTAACAAAATTTTTATGAAAGTCTCTTACTATTAGCTTTATAATCTAGAAAGGAAATGAAATACACTGCTAATACTTATATATGTTTTCAGAGTGGTGCCTTTACATAGCTTCCACTCAAGGAGGATCTTGACAAGGCCGATGACAAATACTCTTATTTTCAGAGAATTATAGGTGAAAAAAAATTATTTGTTTAAATATGTAAAACTGACTAACTGAAAATGGTTAGTTGCATACTCAGTATCTATTTCTACATCAAAAATTTAAAGTCGCACTTTTTTCATGCATGAATTTTAAATGTCAAAGGGATTTTGAAACTAATGACACGATTTTTTAAGTGCAATATGCACTTTTTAAATAAAAGTGATTCTGAAATTTGTAGTGATATGAATGTTAAGAAAACCAGTCCCTTTAGATGAAACATTATATTTAATCATTAAAAATAGTTATCATGAAATGCCAGTGTACTCTTAAGTTGAATAAAAGATATGATGCTTCTGGGTATTTTAGTTCTAATTTGTTTTAAAGAACTAATATTCTTTTAAATATAAAAGAACGAGGAAACAACATCTTAAAAAATGCTTCGGCCTGGAGTTATCCAGAACTTTAGACTTCACTGGTGCCATTGCTTTACAGCAGTTTTAAGAGTATGAAACTTTTATATATGAAAAAGATTTTTCCCTTAAAAATAAAACTGTCGGCAATCTTTTTCTTTCTAGTGACCTGCAAAAGATTGAGAGGACCAACAGTCGCTTCTTAGATCTTCTCACTGAAGAGACAATTCTCAGCAAATTAAATATGAAATAGCACCTAACTTAAAGAAGCACATTTACACAAAACTCACAGTAAGATAAAAATGAATGGCTTCAGAATATGTTTCACTCCAGCTAATATATGACACTGATGTCAATTTCTCGTATATTAAAATTACAGTATGGACACATATTTAACCTTAGAGCAAATTTGGTTGAAGATAGATAACAGACGACTTATTTTTAAAGCTGACACTGGATCTTCTGAAACACCGCGCTACACGCTCTTATCTTCTATGAGTGTCTCCATCAAACTTCCGAGAGAAGAACCTCCTTGAGAAGCCATAATGAATGTCAGTGCCTGTACTAGCCAGGTTTTTAAAATAATGTAGCACCTGGAGTTCGTTACATTTTTAGTCAGCCATTGATCACTTAGCTATGGACAGGAAGACTCCCACAGAGCACCTGATATCTTTGGGAGACCTGCCCAAGTCCAGGACTAAGTTATTCATTTAATAACTCCGGTTAACAATTTGCTTCGTGCATGATAATAAAGAGTTGACAAAACAATAATGGACTTCAAAATCAAGAGGCTTCCCAACTGTTAGCTATCCTACAACTTGGCTCATCTGGTTTTGTTTTCAAACGACCCCTTAATTGTACATTCTTGTCCTTCATCCTGCAAAGAAGAAAAATTTTAGCTTCTTCCTGACAGGAGACTTAGCTCTTTTTTTTTTCTTTAATTTTTTTTTTTTCCTCCTGAAACAAATGACACCACCTTCCCTACCGTTAGCTTCGAAAGCGAAGCAGATTCTGATTTGTACGACGAGAGCATGGCCAGACCATCCTGATACGTACCGCACTTGGTTGGAGAGGTCAGGCCGCTTCCCAGCACACTCCCAACGAGACGCGGGGCCGGCGGGACCACTCACCTGAGCAACGGGAGGGAAGAGGAGTTTAGAGCCGCGGCCTTCCGATCCCCCAGCAGAGGTCCGGGCCCCTGCTTGACCTCCCCGCGTCCCTTATATAAAAGCTGCCCAGGCTACTCCCAGTCTCTGCCTCCTCACCTTAGGCTCCTCCCCGAGCCCGAGCCATAAAGCACACGGCAGCCACACACCCACCTTCCGCCCCCCGCCACGAGGGCCGCGGACTCCCGCTAGCCGGGCCCCGGGCCCGCCCCGTCGGGAGAGGTGGGGGAGGGTGGGGCGTGGTCCCGGGGACAGCGACCCCCCCCGTGACAGCGACCCCCTGGGGACAGCGACACCCCCCCCCGGGGACAGCGACCCCCCGCTTTCCCCACACCTGGCCCAGCCCCGGGCGGGGGGCCCCGGGCGGGGTGCTCACCGGCGCAGCCTTCCCCACCCCCTGCCAGCGCCCCGGGGCACAGGGTGGCCGCGGGCCGGTCCCCCCCCTCCGGAAACTGTCCCCCAGGGTCCCGCGCCCCCTCGCAGGTCACCTGAGGCGGCGCCCCTCAGCCCGGGGACCGTCACCCCGTGGGTCCTCCCG
>NW_026588368.1:645367-646150 GCF_907164565.1 Psammomys obesus | reverse complement strand
CCCCCTCGGTTCGCACCTCGGTCCGCGCCCCCGCCCTGCCAGCTCGCTCGCTCGCTCGCCCGCTCGCTCTCCTCCTAGCGTGACTTCTCCTCAGCCCGCGTCCCCCTCACGCCCAGGCTGTCCTCTGTCACGTTGGGTCCCGTCCCGGCGCGACTTCTCCTCGGCCGGGTCCCCGCCGTCAGAGTTCTGTCACTTTGCCTGTCTGTCACGCTCGGCTCTGTCAGAGCGGTGGCGGCCCAGCCCCGCCGCCCCTGGAGCCGAGGCCGGGGTTGGACTGTCTGTCACTCGGTCCCGTCAGGCTGCGCCCCCTCGGCCGGGTCCCCCCGGGTCGCCCTGTCAGTCGGCTCCTCCGGGCGCCTCACGCCGAGACCCCGCTCTCACCTCGCCCGTCGCGCGGTGACTAGTCGGGGCCGCGCGTCCCTTCAGCCGGGCTGTCAGGCGCGCGGGGTCCTGCCGGAGTGTCACCGCTCCTCCGCGCGCTCACCTGGTCGTCGCCCTCGCTCCCCTCGGGCCGCGCGCGACCCCGGACCCCGGCGCGGCGCCCCCGGCTCTCTCCTTCCGCGTCCCTCCGGCGGGGCCGCGCGGCCCGGGGCCACTCCTGACCCGAGGCGGCGGCTGGACGGGCGCTGCTGCTCCCCACGGCCGGCCCGGCCCCGAGCGCCCCGGGCGGCTGCCGCTCCGCTCCGAGCGCGACCCGCCCCGCCTGGCCGCGGACGAGCGGAGCCGAGCGAGCGAGCGAGCGAGCGAGCGGGCCGGGGGCGGCGCCCGGGGACAGGCCGGCGG
>NW_026588368.1:638917-644967 GCF_907164565.1 Psammomys obesus | reverse complement strand
GGAGGCGACCCAGGAAGGTCCCGTGTCCCTCACACCGATGCCCACGGCCCGGCTGGTGCCCTGACCGTCCTGCGGAAGTTTGCTTTTCTCTAGTTGTGTTTCAGTAACATACATGTGTGTGTGAATTAAGTGTATTTAAGATCTCTCTCTCTCTTAAATCTCAGAACGTTGTGAGGGCGAACGCCTTCCTAAAGTGACAACTTAAGTGCTAATCATTTAATTTCCTTTTTTTGAAAAAAAAAAATTGCGTGTGGTGCGCACGTGAACACAGAAGGCGTGGGCTCCCTTGGAGCTGGAGTTAACAGGTGGTGGGTGCTGGGAACCGAACAGGGGTCTTCTGGACAAACTCGAGATGTTCCTAACCGCGGGGCCATCTCTCCAGCCCTCAAACTATTTGTTAAAACATGCTTGCTGAATGTCTTCAATTCTTTAGCAGCATTTCCTGCACAGGGGACCTTACACACAGGGTAGGGACGACTTCAGACTCTCTTGTTTTTAAGGTAGACTGGGGGCTTCTTGTCCCTGAAGCACACATGACGGCCAATCCCTTTTTTCTTTCCCTCTTTCATTTCTGTAATGACCTGCCCTAAAGTTGCACATTCAGAAAGCGTGCGATGTCTGGGACACCAGGGGCCCTTTACCTTTTCCCAATCTTAATGAGAATCTTTGCTGTTTGGCTCGATGCTCTTTCCACTCTTAGCACCTTTATTTGTTGGGAGAAGTGGAATTCTTTATTCTTCTGCTACAAAAAAAAAAAATCCTCACCGGGGCTTTCCAGAAAGTGTTTGTGAGGATGACACTGTGGAGAAAGTTCAGAGCTTGAATCAACAGATTCGTGCCCTTCCATCCTAAAGCCCTAAAATAATAAGACACAGGCCTGGTTCACATAGGGATGCTAAAGACCATTTTACTATCCCTAGGAAGACTCCATTTCTATGTCTTTCATTAAGTGACCATGTTGACTTGGCTCAGCATTCCACACCCAGAGGGAAGTATGTATGTATGTATGTATGTATGTATGTATGTATGTATGTATGTATGTATGTATGTATATGTAGTAAGTATGTAGGCAACTTCTTGCTCACCCAGGAGTTCCAATCTATTTTTGTTTGGTTTTCATTTGTGTTTTTTGATTTAAACTTTTTGAGAAGGTCTTGCTGTACAGTCCTGTTTGGCCCAGAACTCACTGCTGTTCTCATGAGCTTGTACCATCCTCTGTGTCATTTTAATATTTTTATTGAGATATAATTTACATAATCTAAAATTCAAGTACCATACATTCAAACTTCCCTCACTGAGTTTTGGCCTATTTGTGAAACTGTGTCATTATCACCATAACCTAATTTTAGAACATTTGTACCACCCTGTAGTGAAACTTCCTCCTCATGAACAGCCATTCTCATTGGCCCTAGGTTCACTGTCCATGTAATTTCTGTCTGGATAGCTTTTTCTGTTCTAGACACTTCACATGAATGGAATCATACAACATGATGTCTTGTGTGATTGGCTTCTTTCACTTAGCATAATGTTGTCAAAACCTACCTGGTTTGTAACTTGTATTATTTCCTTCCTTTGTCTGTTTATTTGAGACAGTGTCTCTTTATGTAGCTGTGGCTAGCCTTGAACTTGTAATCCTCCTGCCTTCTGTGGGTTAGAATTAGAGGCACACCCAATAGTATTTCATTTCTTTTATTACAGAGTAATATCCTATTGTATGACATAGCAAATGTTTATTCAGCCATCTATCGCTGTAGGCTGTGTTTTATTTTTCTTGGTATGTGAGCATGTTTGTGTGTGCACATGTGTATGCGCAGGCACACGTAGATGTCTTCCTCAACTGCTCTCCATCTTACATTTTTAGTTTGTTTACTTTATCGTTTAAGTATGTATGTGTACCACACGTGTGCTTGAGTCTGCAACTGTCAGAAGAGGGCATCCGATTCTCTGGCATTGGAGTTATGGACAATGTGAGTTGCCATATGAGCACTAGGTCCTGAGCCTGGGCCCTCTCCAAGAGCAGTAAGTGGTCTTCATGGTTGAGACATCTCTAGAGTCCTTCATCTTATTTTTTAAGACAGGGTCTCTCGCAGAACCCGGAGCTCCATGTTTAGACTATCTGGCAGCAAGCCTCTGGAATCCTCCTGTCTCTGTCTTCCCAATACTGAATGACAAACTTAAGTGTCATACCCCTTCCCCCAGATTTGTATGTAGATTCTGGGGATCAAACTTTCAAAGCAAACACTTTACCATAGCCCCAGCCCTACTCCTATTTTTGGGGTATAATGAATCATGCTACTATGAACATTAATAGGCAATATTATTTGTGTGTGTCTTTTCATTTCATTTCATAATATGGTAGCAATATGTTTTCAAGGAATTTAGACATTGCCTGTAGGAATGAGAAATAGCATTTTATTTTTGCACCAGCAATGCATAAGGGGCCTAATTTCTCTACAACCTTGTTAGTACTTAAATTTTTTTGTGTGATCTGATAGGTATAAATGGCATTTTATTGTTTTTATTTGCATTTCCCTAATGTCTAATCACATTGAACATCTTTTCATGTAGTCATTGGCCATTTGCATACCTTTTTGAAGAAAAAGCTATTCAGATATTTTGCTCATTTTGAAATCACTTTTTGTTTGTTTTTAGTTTTATATAGAGCACTTATTTACATACTATATGTATAAGTCCCCTTTTAGACATATAATTTGTAAATATTTTCTCCCATCTATAAAGTATATTTTATAATCTTTTTTTTTTTTTTTTGAGATATGAGCTTGCTATATAGCTAGCCTCCAACTAACTGGAGATCCTTCTGCCTCAGCTTCCTGAGTCCTGGTGATTACTTGTATGAGCCCAGCTTGTCCTTTTACTTTCTTAATAACATCATTAAAAGTACAAGCTTAAAAAAAAAATCTTTGATCTATTTTAGTTTTAATTTTCTTATATATTGATGTCATATCAATGATAAGTTCAAAGCTATACAATGCAATATATCATTTAATTCTGATAATTGTATTGGTTTTGCCCTTAAATATAGGTCTGCTATCCATAAATTTTCTATATGATGTGAGGTAAGGGACAATCAGCTTTCAGTGAAAGAAATTCCCACAGTTCACCAATAGCCATATAGGGAAATTCCACCACAGAAAATTCAAACATGGTGTAAAAGTTTAGAGTCGATCTGAATTATTTCTAAACAATTGGTCTCCTGGATCAAAAATTCTGTTATTTTCAAAGTGTCTGTGGCTAGTGAAACTTACAAATACAAGTGAGTAAACAATAGAAAAGAGATAGTCTAAACTTTCAAGCCTCTGGTCTTGCCATTAGTGGGTTATGAAATCAATTTAATGGTTTAAAGCCCATACTTTTCAAATCAAATAAAAAGTACAGAAAAGAAAACAAACTCCCAGAGTGTGGATTTCGTATGAAAAAGAGTGTGGCTTTGGAGTTTTTGTGTGTGTGTGTTTGTGTGTACTGGAGTTGGTGTAACACGGATTTCTTAACCACAGATGACATTTTTAAAAGGTGGAAAAACACTATATAAACTACACTTGCAGAATTTTTTCATTCCACATTTATTGAGCACTTATTTTGTGCCAGGCCGTCTGCTAAGTGTGTGAGTGTGTGTGTGTGGGGGGGGGGATAAAATGGCAAACCGCACATGGTCTCCACCCTGCCGCAGTGCACACTGGGAGAATGGTCCATATGGAATTTCTCGAGACAAGAACTTATGCCTGATTCAGTTTCCCCGATCACAAGAATGCCTTCCAAATATTGCTGTTGACTCCCCAGAGCATTAAAAACAATGCTCATGTTTTCTGATTGTTTGTTGTCTGTTGTTTTTTTTTCCCATTCAAAGTTACAACATATTAACTTTTGTCTAAAGAGTGGCCTTTGTCCCCAGGTCCACACTTGCATACTGTGTTTATTATATTGGGAAGGGAGTCCAGGTGGAGCAGTGAGAGTTGACAATAAATGACTTGATTTCCATTTACTTCAACTATATTTAAACTATATATTAAACTTGGGGACAGTCCCCAAGAATTTAAAAATAGCATTATATTACTTTTTACAGGGGGGTGGATTAAAAAAAAATCACAAAATTATTTTTCTCTCCTTTCCAAGGGTCCTGTAAAGTGGCATTGGCATTAGAGAGGATAGCTTACCGTTTGGAAGGTGAGGGAGGGCATCCTTCCAGAGAGGATTGTTCCACTGTTCACAGCTGCTGGGCGCAACACTGACATTTGCCCCTCCTCTTTATCTCAGACAATCCTGACCGATCTCCAACCACTCTAAGTTCCAGGGAGACTTGGAAGTTCTTCATCCAAAATTACAAATCAAAATTAGTTTATCACAATGAACAATTACACACACACACACACACACACACACACACACACACACTTCCACAAACATGTTTACCATTCGAATAATTCTCAACTTGTTCTCACGTGAGGTTTGCTTGGCTTTTTAATTCATCTATGACATTTTACCTGCAGCATCCCATTTCACTTCGAGTTTTATTAGGCTTCCTCGGGATCTGTTCCTCTAAATGTCCTCGGGTTCCTCTAAATTCAGTGTGTTTTACTACCTCCACTTAGCCCAGCATTGTATTTTTGCTTTGAGTTGTTGCCTATATGTAAATTAAGAGAGGAGAAACAAAAAGAAAAAAAAAAACATTAGTCAGGAGTGTGAGAGAACAGTTGCATAGTTAAAATGGCTCCCACCTGTAATCTAGCCCTCGGGACACTGAGGCAGGAGGGTTGACTTTGGGCCTAGCATGGTGTACATTGACCCTTCCCCCATCTCAGAGCAAAACAAAATAACAAAACCAAACAAACAAAACACCAAAGAGAATATAGCTAAGTTATTATTTTTTTCTTAGTATCTCAACTTAGAGCTCTTAGGTAAAAGCTGAAAGAAACACAATATTAAGATCATTTCTTCAAAAATACTCTCTCTAATAAGGAATGAAGTTAATACCTTCTTTGCTTTCACTTGTTCAGTTTTTTAAAACATTCCTTTTTGATTTTCATGATTTATAAACACCTATGATATCGATAAAGAAATTTAATTTCAAGAAAATTCCATTCGGTAATTTGAACTGTTTTGAGTTAGACTAGATTTTAAGGTTCTAATGGTTTTAAAACATGGTAACAGTTCAAGAATACTTTTGGTTTTAGGAAATTAAAAAAGAGAGCCACTTGCCCAGCCTTTTTATTTCCTGTACTCTCCCCTATAAATGGACCCCCTGTGGTTTATCAGATTAAGTTCTCAGGGCTGTGCGAATAAAAAACACAATACAATGGTAAATTTTAAGGAGGAAAATCTGGTCTGGTTGGTCGGTCTGTCTGTCTGTTTCTTTGTCTCTCTTTGTCTCTTTAGCTCCCTATCTCCTGCTCCACATTCTCCCCTCCCCCTCCCTGCTCTACTGTCTGTCAGCTCACGTCTGTATTCTCAGAACTCAGCAGGCCGAAGCAGGAAAACTATGAGTCCTAGATCAGGCTTTGCTACACAGTGAGACCTGATTTTAAAACAAACACACAAGACACCCCTTCCTCTACTCCATGTGTATGTTGTTGAAATTAACACAATTTTATTTTAAGTGCTTGACATTTTTGTTCACTGTGCCCCTGACACATCTTCTTGAAGCTTAGTCTGCTCGCTTATACAATGGGATTAGAATATATTCTTAAAATTCCATCTGTGAGATGACATGAGAAAATGCCACATCGGGCTCCCAGCAGGATCTCAAAGACTGTTCCTCATCAAGCACGAGAAAGCATTGCGGATCCTGTTCTGATAGTTACTCATGAGTGTCAGGGAACCATGTAATGGCTTTCACATGTTTCCCTGTAGCTTTCCATCCATCTATTTTCCATTCTACTTCTGTATCTCTTTTTTTCTGACACGTAAAAAGCAAAACAAATCCGGTCTAATAAACAAATCTTGAAAAAGCTACAAATTCAAGATTTCCCTATGAGAGTGGTTTTCTCCTGTGTGTGTGTGTGTGTGTGTGTGTGTGTGTGTGTGTGTGTGTGTGT
>NW_026588368.1:628071-638907 GCF_907164565.1 Psammomys obesus | reverse complement strand
TGTGTGTGTGTGTGTGTGTGTGTGTGTGTGTGTGTGTGTGTGTGTGTGAATTTAAATCCTGGGCTTTATACTATAAAACTAAGTACATACATATGCATATTTTTTTCTAATATATATTTCTAAAAGATAGTATATATACAATAGAAAATACTAGCCTGGGCTGTAGAGATGGCTCAGCAGTTAAGAATGCTTAAAGGTCTCGCAGGGTTCGAGTCCCACATCAGGTAGCTTCCAACTGTGTGCAGCTTCAGCTTCAGCTCCAGGTGACCCGATGCCCTCTTCCGGCCTCCTTGGGCACTACATACACATAGTGCACATAGAAAACTAATTCACACACACACACACACACACACACACACACACACACACACACAATTTCTTTTTTTTTTGTAAAACAGTTCAGGGCTGATGTTTATCATTGTTGCATTGCAAACTGTGCTCACTGCTTGAAGTTTGCCCTCTGTGTGCTGTGCCTTCTAAAAGATGTAGGGATGTGAACATGTCTCTGCCTGGATTGCAGTGCTTTGGTCTGATGCATATTATTTTGGTACAGGTATTCTGGAAGGGTCTCTCTTTCTTACTGAGACACAGTTGTCGAGAGAGGAGAAGTCAAACTTTCTTCATTTTTTCCTATACCCAGACTCGCTGTATCTACTGTGACTCCAACCAAGCAAGTGGGTCATCTGGGTGTTCAATATGTAAATCTGAGGCCGGTATGCAGTTGGAGCCTAAAGGCTTGGTGCCTTTATCCAACTGAGCCATGCTCCTGGGACCTCCTCGCCCATTTTTAAATGATTAAAATAGTAGTAAAGTCATCAATTCAATCCCTTATGGAAGTTTAATGCTTCCAGGCCCTGCCCCTACCTGAGGAAACTATTGGCTGCTGGGGGGAGAATGACTGTCCCCTGGGCATACACCCACTGGTAGGCAGCCCAAGCCCTGGGGGATGCCCCCACACCTGAGCACATAGGGACAGCATTTATTAGCAACAATTAAAAAAAGAGAGGGGCAGGCATAGTAGCACACGCTTCTGATCCCAGAATTTAGGAGGCAGTGTTGTGGATATAAATTTGTTTTGTTTTTTTAAATCCCAGGTGTGGAATGTGGGACCGATTCAGATAGTTCACAGCAGCAAACTATTTGCCTCATGCCTCAGGCTCTGAGAGGAGTAATTTGCCAGCTGCAGATAGCTTAAATCTGAGGACTGTGGAGAGAGAATAAATGTCAGCGCTCAGAGAGAGTCTAAGAAAGAACAAGGCTACTGCTGCTCCCCCCCCCCCCCCCGTGACTCCGGTTGCTGTTGCAGTGAGACAAGAAGATGAGGATTGGACTGGCTCTAAGGAATCTGAAGACCCCAACCAGCAGGAAGCAGCTAAGGAACTGCACCCCCTCTCCCATTAACCCTTTCTCTCTTCTACTTGGTGTTGGGGTGTTGGAAGGGGTTGGGGTGGAGTAGAGAGAGATATAAAAAAAAGTAAATAAAAGAGTATTAAAAAATAAAACTACACCAATAGCAGAGGCAGGAGGATCTCTCTGGGTTTGAGGCCAGCCTGGGCTACATAGTGAGCTCCACAGCAGCCAGGGCTATGTAAAGAGCCTATGTCTCAAACAACAGCAACAATAATGATGATAATAAAAAAGAAATGAAGATGGGAAGGAGATGGGGGAGGGCACAAGAGGGAGTTAGAAAGAGGTCTTGGTGGATGGATATGATCAAATATATTATATAAATGTATGAAGCTTCAAAGAATGAAAATAACCTTAAAAAGACATATGCTTATTCTTCATGTCTAGTAAACTTATTGCCATTTGTGTATGCAAATTCCCAGGCTCACCTATTGATAGAGATCTTATTTAGGTAGCCTCGAATCTCTGTTTTTAGAGATTTTTTTTTTCCTTAGGAATATTTGGACCCAACTGACCACTTTGCTCTTAATGGACTCCTGACCTCAATTTTGCATGGGTCAGACCTGGGCTTTCTTAGGGCATGGCTTCAGGCTCCTTCCACTATGCTTTTAAATGACAAAATCCACTCCGCGTCCCCTTTCCAGAAGAGGGCCCCTCCTGGCCCCCCATGCCCCCTTGCATCTGGGTGCCTGCTTCTTACACCAGAAGCTGAGCCTGTGAGCCAGGTGACTTCCATACCTCTTGCTGCTACAGTGGCCATCAGAATGACTTCCCTTCCAATTTTTTGGGGTGTCAGCCCTGGCACCCACACCCAAAGCAGCATTTTTTACACATTTAGGATGCAAAATTTAGAATTCGATTTTGGGGTGTGATGATTTGGCACAGACTAGAGCTCTGTTTTACATTTTTGCCGGATTTTTTGATGTTCGGGGGACTAGTAGGTTCGTCATGCATCACACTTATATATTTAGACAAATTTGTAGAGTAGTGTGAAGTGGAGGAGGGGAAGGATGTGGAATGATGTATGGGGGGGTGATATTTTGCTATTGACAAAACATCTTGGCAGTGTCTTTTCTTGCATGGATATATTTTTCTCTTCCCCCAAATATTTTTTTCTGATATTAATCCCTTATAAAATCTATTTACTCTCTTAGTGATATTGCTTTTACAGTCCTCTAGTATGCATAAATAAATAAATTTACTTATGTGTCTTTTTAAAATATCTATTTGTGCATTTTTATGTGTCTGTGTGCATGAGTTTATATGGACCATGTGTGTTTAGGTTCTTTTGGATGCCAGAGGTTACATAAACTTCTCAACAAAAGTCAAACAGCTTCTATTGAGTGTTTATAGCAGCACCATTGTCCATAATCATCACAGTGGAAACTCTGATGTCCGTCAGCTAGTGAGCAGATAAACACAGTTAACCTGTGACGGTACCATCCCCATCCTCCTACCTGACCTCCCCTTAGAATAAAGCATTAATATGCACTACAGTATGAATGAGCCCTGAAAACACAATAAGTGTAAGAAGCCAGACACAAAAGCCTGGAGAACAAGAGTCCTTTTACCATGCAGTGACCATCACAGGCAAATCCACAGACGGGGAAGTAAATGAACGGCTCCTGGGGAAGGAAACCGAACGACAGATAATGGAAAGAGTGTCTTTGAGGGTGACAGAGTACTCTAGAGCAGCAGTTGAGACCCCTTTGGGATTGAAGGACCCTTTCACAGAGGTTGCCCGAGACAATATGAATCATATTTACATTATGATTCACAACAGCAGCAAAATTATGGTTATGAAGTAGCAACAAAAATCATTTTATGGTTGTTGGACACTACGACGTGAGCAGCTGTATTTAGGAGAACCACTGCTCTATAAAGAGAAGACAGTGGTAATTTATATGAAAACCTACTTAAAGCATGTAATTGACCTGGGCATGGTAGATCACAGGCCTAGGGAGTCTAAGACAGTAGGGCTATGAAATCAAGGCTAGCCTGGGCTACACAGTAAGATAAATATATTAACTATTTAACTAAAAGGATGATTTCATTATCTGTATTGTATCTCAACCAAAGTCTGTTTAGCAATAGAGTTGAGAAATGGCATTCTTCTGTGCCATCCCCTTACCACAAGAAGCTTGCTGTTTTCACTGTAGCCTCGCCACTTACCTGCCATGCTCCACCAACTGGTATCAGGGAGGCTGTGGCTCTGCAGGAAAGTAACCAACCAAGTACAAAAGGGGCTGAAATCCAACACCCTTGTTCATCCTCCTAACAAAGGCTCTGCCTCTCTTTGGTTCACAGAAAAGTGTCCGGCAGTGGCCTTTGATTCTTTTCAAGAGCAGTTGGGGCAGGGAGGGTAGGTAAGTCCATGACCTTCCATCTTGAATCTAAAATCAGGTGCTTCATGTTACTATAATGATCGTGTTACCATCATGATTTACACTCACAAATCATTCTCCTGAGTGGAGAAGCCCGAGCCGCCTTTTAGCAAACGGGGTCAAAATTATCTTACTAATCTGTATTTTTCTTTTGAGACAGGGTCTCTCTCTATATATAGAACAGGCTGGACTTAAGCTCACAGAGATCTGCCTGTCATTGCTTTCCCCAGTACTGGGGTTAAAGGTCACTGTCCAGCTGTCTGATTAATCCAAAGAGCAGGCCTCTGCTTTCTGGCACCTCCTTCCCACTGGCTTTCTCTTTTGCTCAAAAGGCATTTGGAAACTTGTTCAGTTTTGTATTGTGGTCCCTCTTAGACAGATCTAGGGTTTGAACTCACATGCACCATGACCTAGTAGATTTCTAAAGTCACTGTTCTGTGAGACTTTTCTGACAGCACTCCTCTGCCGATTTCAAAAGAGCTCAGATAATTGTATTTTTTACACTAAATTGAATCAGTGACTCAGCACACATTTATTGAATTACTATTATGTTCAAAATAACACTCTCTTCCAAACAGGAAGAGCCTCAAATCCAGAACTTGACATATCAACCGCTTGTGGGCCTGGAACCTGGCAATGTTTTAGATGAATCAATAAATGGAGACCAGTGTTGTTTATTTTGTGGTGCATGAAGATTAGACAACAGCTAATAACCACTGAACTTAATAGGTCCTTAACTCACCTCATATTAGAGAATAGATAATTTGTGAAGGAAAAAAAAAGTGATGTAGTTTGGAGCACTGAAATAAACCTAAGGGTTCTGGCATGTCAGCAGCTACTTGGCTTGGTGTTGACTGTAGTGTTTCAAACTGATCATTTTCTTCAGAAAGTTTTGCTACCTTATCTACTTGCTTGTGAAGAATTATTCCATAACTATTGACTTTTAAGAGCCTAAAAATTTTAACGGCTTAGCATCCATATTTCAAAAATATGGCTGAGCATCCAGTGTTTTTTTTTCTTATTGGAATATTGAAAAAAGGCATGCTATATGGCTCAACAGATAAAGGCACTTGCTGCCAAGTCTGATGACCTGAGTTCAATCCCCATGACCAGGAGGGAGGAGAGAACTAATTCAAGTGAGTTGTTCTCTGATTTCTGCATGAGTGTGCACACATATACAAACTACAAACAAATAAAACATAATAACTTATTAAACTGGAAGTGCTCTCAAGATTTAATTTTACTTTTTTAAAAGAAGGTGTATGTGTGTGCATTGTACATATGATAGCAGAGGCCAGTGGCATCAGATGCTCTCGGAGCTAGAGTTACAGGCAGTTCTAAGCCACCCAGTGTGGGTGCTGGGAATCGAACTCAGGTCCTCTAGCAACTGCAAGGAGTATTCTTAACTCCTACATCCTTCCTGAATGGGAGGGTTTAAATAAAGTCAGATTCTCCTCACATCTAATCCAGGGGCTGTTCCTCCTTCCACAATGAGAAAACTGGTGAATCATCTCTGTGATGGAAAAGCTGAAAACATCCTAGAGTTCAAGACACAGGCTGGACATTCAATGTTGTGTTTTATTGCGTGAACTGCAGAGTCTCAGTCAAGGCAGAGAATAGCCTTTCTTATCATCTGAGAGCTGTCACTTAAGATTGCTATCTTATACAGAGAATCTTTTTTTTTTTTTTTTTTTTTTTTTTTTTTCCTCACAGGAAAAAAAAAAGTGTAATCCCAATATCTCTTGGTAAGAAAGGCAAGCTATGGAAACTGTAAATATATTCAGTGTGTGGAAGAAACAGTTGGTATTCAGTAAACAGCGAGTAATTTATTGACTTGGCAAGATTCCCTTGGACTCTAGTATATAGTTAACTCTTAATTACCTCAGAGCAGATTGACTATTTGGTAAATTCTTAGGAATGTTATTGAGCCATCATCTGGCTGAATTCTAGGCTCATAGGAGTATGACTAAGACACCCTTGTGGTTAATTGAGCTGAATGGTAGGCTGGGCCAGGCTTCACTTTCCAACCCTACAAGGTATGTCCTTCTGTCCGCATTTTGTTAGCATAAAAGACAGAAGCGACTTGGAAAGAGTCCAATATAAGAAAAAGGCAAGCTTGAGAGAAAGAAGGGAGAAGGAAGGGAAAGGCAGATGGAGAGAGGGGGAGAAGGAAGGGAGAGGGGGAGGAAGGGGTGGAGAAGGAGAGCTAGAGTAAGAGAGCACTCTCATGGACAATACTGTCACGTGACAGTGTGAGGGACATCAGGGGAGGCCTGGTGGCTTTGGTGAGAGAGGCAAGATGGAAGCTGTCAGGACAGTTTACTGAACACCTACTGTAGACACATAGTCAGATGTGCCCATTGAGTCTCATTTTTAAACTTTAGCCTTTATTAGTATGAAAATCATCACCCTAAAATTACAGATGAGAAACTGAGGCACAGAGCGCCCTGGCCAAAGCCAGGAGCATGGCCAAGGCCCCGCGGCTCATGGAGGTAAAGCCAAAGACAATGAGTAGATTCCTGTCAGCAAGCTGGGCTGCCTGGTTAAGGATACAAAGATAAAGTCCTTGGAGGAGATCTACCAGGAGCCATCATCTTATCCAAGCTTTCCATCGTCCCTGTGCAGAGAGGCTATTGGGACAACAAGACTGGCCAGCCCCACACTGTTCCGTGCAAGGTGACAGGCCGCTGTGGCTCTGTTTTGGTGCATCTAATCTCTGCTCCCAGGGACACTGGCATCGTCTCTGCTCCCGTGCCCAAGATGCTACTGATGATGGCCAGTACTTATGACTGCTGTGCATCAGCCAGGGGCTGCACTGCCACCCTGAGCAACTTTGCCAGGACCACCTTTGATGCCATCTCCAAGACCTACAGCTACCTAACCCCTGACCTCTGGAAAGTGACTGTGTCCACCAAGTCTCCTTATCAGGATATCAGGAATTCACTGATCATCTTGTGAAAACCCGTACCAGAGCCACTGTTCAGAGGACCCAGGCTCCCGCTGTGGCTACCACATAAGGGTTTTTATACAAGAAAAATAAAGTGAAATAAATCTGAAAAAAAAATCAAACAACCCCCCCAAAAAAAACAAAAACAAAAACAAAAACAAAAACAAAAACAAAAACAGCGTCTACCAGAGGGTGACTTTATTCTTGCTCATATTTCAGAACTTTCTTGCTGTCAACTCCAGTGATAAGGCTGAGCGCCGTGAACTTCTCCCCGACACCCCTTTCCATCCTTGGCTGTTGTTGGTGTTGAAGAAAGGTGCCTTCTGTAACTAGCATCCTGACCTCGCCACCCCCACCCCCAAGATTATTCTTAAGATGCTCAACATAGATCCGTATCGCAAAGATGTACAAACAAATCCATGCTCAGACCGACTCCCCCGCGGCGACGGTTTTGCTCAGTTCAGGAGATTTTAACCCTTCGCGAAGGAGATTAAAGTGTTCCGGAAATGACCGCAGGGCTTAAGATGTGCGGCAGCGGTAAAGTCCTCACTGTGCCTGTGCGCACCCGTTCTCATTCTGATCCCGAAACAGAAAGGCAAAGAGAACCAATAATTCAGAGTACCTATGGCCAACTATGTTGTTACCTTATTTCTTCTACTTCAAGATACTTCTTTTCTGTGGCTTGGCTATGTTCAAAGGAAGACAGAAATCTCTAGGTTTCTCTCGATTACTAGGCGCCCTCTCTATTTCATTGTCCAAATAAGAGATGTTTTCCAAGTCTCTTATCTGTACATTTTTCTATGTGCTTCCAATGCACCCATGCCAAAGCACAGGTACCCCTTAATCGATGTTTCGCATAAATAATTTGAAGTGCATCGTTCTGTGAATTTTTCACTGAAAATGTGCCTTTTAAACATCAGAACATACTAACCTATTATTGGTAAATTCCGTGTACATTTAACTCCTGAAAATTTACATTTATTTATTTGAGAGGTCACCTCCCTATAATGCCCACACTGGCTTAGATCTCAGAATTCTCCTACTTTGGTTTCCTAAGTAGCTGGTGCCACACACATATTCAGTTGTAAATTTTTGATTGACATAAAGTAATTATATATAATTACTTCATATATATGTATATATAGAGAGAATACAGTGTCAAAATTATACACACACATATCATATCAGGCTTATTCATATTTCTATTTAGTTAACATTTTCTTGTTTCTCTGTGTTGAAAGGGTTCAACTTTCTCTGAGTTCTTTACAAATATTAAATTGGTATAGGGATGTGGCTAAATGCTACATACAGTATGTGCTTAGTATCCCCGGAACTCTGAGCTCATTTCCCAAGGTGAAATAAAAGAAAATGAAAATTAATTGTTATAAACTGCACTCCCGAACTTCAGCATTTATTCCTCCTAAGTCAGTATTATAATCTACTCACTCTCTGGCCTACCCCATATCCCAGGCCTCTGCTGACCACCACTCTACTTTCTTCCTAGGAGGCCAGTGTTTCCGGCTTCCGCATGAGTGAGAACATTGCTTTTCTGTGCCCAGGGCAGCACAGAATAAAGTTTAGAATTTATCCTATGTAAAAGAAACAAATAAGAATGATTTTGCTCGAAAGCCCTGGATAAGCAAGTGCTTTTTTACAATTACATCAAAACGATTTCTATGTTTAATTACTTATTGGAGAAAGTACACTCAAGTTTTTTCTTACATTACTCTTTTAAAAACAGATTTTAATCTGTTGTGGTGATATATGAGAGGCCTTGTATAAATATTTTTGCTTAAAACCAAGTATTCTTGAAAGAAATGCTTCAATAGAAAATAGTAAAATTGTATTTAATGAGCATATATAATTTAATACTGCGGATCCCACGAGGCAGAAATAAGAAAAATATTAAATATTTTAGGATAATGGGAATTCTCACAATATCCAAGGACAATGATTATTCTTTTACAATTTATTATTGTTGTTCAACTGACAACTAAAATATTTTTTTAAAAAAACAAAAACAAAACAAAACTTTCCCAAGGCATGGTGCCACATGTCTCTAATCCTAGCAGTTGAGAGGCAGAAGCAGGCAGAGCTCTGTGAGCTTGAGGTCTTCCTGGTCTACAAGTTAAGCTCCAGGCCATCTAGGGGCACATAGTGAGACCCTGTCTCTCAAACTAAACTAAAACTTAGTCAGCTCCCACTTAAAGACGGATTTGCCCCTGGAAAGGCTTAGGGAACCCAAGTTCCTGTATGAACAGTGGTTTTCTCTTACGGACGGCCCTCTCTCAACTCGGGTCCCTCTGGTTCTTTATCTTTTTCTGAATTTCTCAATTGAAAAAAAAAAAAACAACAACAAATATGCATTGGTTTTCCTACTTAGAGCAAACCTGAAGCACTCGAGCGCATTAATAGCACATGCATGGGTGACTGCATCTCTTGACTTGAAGAAATCAACTATTCCTTTTCGGGTCGTGTGGTCGCTCAGGGGTAGAGGTGGCTGCTAACAGGTATGAAATGCTTGGTTTGAGGCTTGAAAAACGGAACCCCATTGTGTTGGTGTTTCCCCAAACTGCTTTTATTTAAGTAACTCTCGAGACTTATCTTTGACGTTTCTAAGAGCATAGAGCAGGATGGACACATCAGTCCTTGTTCGGTACTTGCCACACACATAAATGCAAGACCCAAGTCCAGCACCAAAAGAAAAAAAAAACTAAACAAATTCCTTCGGTCATTTAAGAACAATGCATAAAACTATAGCCTTAGGTTAAAAAAAAGATGAATTTTTAATAATGTAGAAAAATACAACATTTAAAGCAGTTTCCTTTAGTAGCTTTGGGCGAACACACACACATACGTTTATCTACTAATCTGTCAAATTACTACTAACACTCATACATTTATTTACTAATTTGTTAAATTACCACTAATATTTTTTTCAATTATAGTTTTTAAATGCTTATTGACATTTCAAAAAAAATTATATATATATTTTTAAAAGGTTAAAATCAGGGAAGCTGAGCTCAGTAGGGAAGTTGCAATAGCTTGCAAGGAGTTTTTGCCTTGGTTTTTTTTTGTTGTTGTTGTTGTTGTTGTTGTTGTTTTTCAATGACTTCTCTTACACAAGAGCCCTGTAATCTCTCCATAGGGAGAAATAACACAGGGTCACATTATGCCTTTAATTTTTCCTCCAGATAATGTTTACAAATGAACACAGAGAAGTGACTCCATGTTTAAAGCCAACGTCAGTGTCCACGGCCATTAAGGACAATTGGTAATTTTTAACAATCAATGAGAGTTTATTTTAGGAGAAAACCTACTGAAATTTTCAGGAAGTAACCTTTTTGTTCCAAAACAGCTGTCATTGAACGCCATTATGCCTACAACAATTAAAATGATCTCTGGCGACTTTTAGCATCTGGCGCGGCTCCATTATTGTTCAGTTAAATATTTTTCAAGTTAGTTAGGACTTTCGCCCACCATGTCCTTTTGGCTCTTTGTTGTCAATACGTCTCTCAGATTCACCTTTGTGACATTATTTTTTTTTTTTTGTATTGTGGGAGACTGTTAATTTCTGCTACGAGCTGCCTGAGAAACCAGAGCGATATTTATGCGGAAACAGCTCTCCACATCTACACTGCACTTATTAAAATATGATCTCCATTAACTCTCTGATATTTGGCAACAGTGTCCCTGTGTTCTTTTTCTGGACACTTGGAAACAAAAAAAAAAAAAAAAAAAAAAAAAAAAAAAAAAAAAAAATCAAAAATAAAAAAAAAAAAAAAAAAAAAAAAAAAAAAAAAAAAAAAAAAAAAAAACAATTCCCAGCTTAAAGAATTAGCTAATGTGTAGGGCGCAGGGTGGGGAATAAGGAGCAAAGGGCACCTTGTGGTGTCATTTTGATAAATTTGATCGAAAATCATGAAGAAAATGTCCAAGTTGAAGGGGGTCACTTAGGCCATCCCTGCAGGCAGGGATCAAGCGTAAAATACAAAGAAGAAGAAGAAGAAGAGGAGGAGGAGGAGGAGGAGGAGGAGGAGGAGGAAGAAGGAGAAGAAGAAGAAGAAGAAGAAGAAGAAGAAGAAGAAGAAGAAGAAG
>NW_026588368.1:570084-628061 GCF_907164565.1 Psammomys obesus | reverse complement strand
AAGAAGAAGAAGAAGAAGAAGAAGAAGAAGAAGAAGAAGAAGAAGAAAGGCTAAAATAGATATACCAATCCCCACTTGAGTGGAGGTCGGGAATAAAGTTCAGTAGCTCCACACCGTAAGCTGTCTGTCTTGGAAGATTTGAGCGGACCTGCTTTCCTGGAAGGGCTGATACCGAAGCATGGAACTGGGACAGCCTGGAAGTGGAGTGCATTGTCCGAAGAAAGCCAACACAGTTGTGATACCCACGCACTATTCCATGATTATTACACTTCGAGGGTAAGACTTTCACCGAAACCAAAGGGGTACTGGAAAGTAAGAAATAGCGCTTGTGATTTAAACCCACCAGGGGACATTTCTCAACGCCCTGATACTTTTTCTGAATGCTTGCCCGTCAACCGTTCTTTCAGATGAAAACGTAAGACTTCCCGGTGAGGACAGACTCACAGGGCGAGGGGGGTGAAATGAATTCCCTTCAAAGATCTGCTAGAGCAGCTTGAGCTTGGAGTGCTGTCGCTCTGCACAAACTGTGGTCGCACTAACTCCATCTATTTTTATTTCTAAAGTGGCTCCCATCCTCTAGACTTCACGTAATCAAATCCTGGGCCGCTAGCGAGTGGGAAATAGTAGTTCCCAGCTTCCCCTTCATCCCCCACTGCCGGGGCTAGGACAGAGGCCCGGGAGGACTACACTCACCAGCAGCACAGGGAACTTTTGTGGATTTTCAGTGGACTGAAAAGTCAAGCCAAACAAGCCACACTGCTTAAAAGATCTTCACGCTGGGGCACAGAGTCTGGGTGATTTTTTTCCCCCTTGATAATTTTTGAATTTTGTAGAAATTCAGCTTTTAGTTCTAGAGTTTGGAAAACTGCGAAGGTCAAAACTGGGCAAGCATGTGGAGTTGGTTCTGCAGCAGACACTGAGCGAAGTTAGGGGATTCCAAAACTCAGTATCAGCTTTTGTCAAAAAAAAAAAAAAAAAAAAAAAATTGTCCAGACCTCCAAGCTTTTTTTTTTTCGTTTGTGGAACGTAAAGTATATTTTGGACCAAACCATGGAACATTCCAGACAAAGCAAAATCCAGAAAGGAACTCCACCTGTATCCCACATATCGCCAACAAAACGCAGCCGCTAAGTAAATACTCTCCCTGAATTAGGGAAAGGGGTTGGAATCAACTTTCCCTCTGTGCATAAAAGCGAAAGTCCTGTTCTTGGCACAAATCTGCTAGAGTTTGCAGGACAGTCACCAACGAGCGGTTATCCCTCACAGTTTTTAAAAACTGCTAACTTGGAAGCATGGAGAAAGCCTTGTAGACTTATGACTGAGGGCTGTGTCTGATGACATGGGGAAGAATCTTTTTCACAGGGAAGTGTGAGGTGACCTCTGAGGACAGCTGCAAAATCTGAAGTTGCAGGCAGATGGGCCAAGAGAGATTTGATGTTAAAAACAAAACAAAACAAAACAAACAAACAAACAAACAAAAAAACAGTCAAATTATGGCTAACGCATTTTTAAGCAAAAGTTGTTAATGTGGGACAAACTGTGATTGTGACTTTTACAAATGTTTCAGTTGTAAAAGAATTCTGACAGGGGAGAAAAGGCAAGAGATAAAAAGGGAAGCTGACAGAGAATCCGGGTATGTGACAGACATGTGACTTGGCAATTATGGTTATTTTCTTCAAACCTCAGGCTAAAGAGGAGGGAAAAATGAAGGGAAGGCAAGCTAAAATTTAGATTCTTGTGTTTTAAATTTCTTTTTAAAAAATTATCATTGTTTCCTCGCTATGAATTACAGTATGTGTGGGATTTGGTGAGGTAATGAACACACATCTGAACAACATGGAATGATAAAAACAAGGTGGTTAGACCTTAAAATTTCTTTTTTATTAGCACATAGTCAGGAGGAGGATGGCGCTGAGGGCATACCAGGCTCCTCATTCTGTGGTGAGACCCTATCTCAAAACAACAAACAACCAAAAAACATTTGTTGTTTTCAGGGATCTCAGGAAAAAAAAAATCCAAAGTGGGAGCAATGGCTCGGCCATTAAGAGCATGGGCTGCTCTTGCAAAGGACCAGAGTTCAGTTCCCAGCACTCACATTAGGGAGCTCACAACTGCCTGTAACTCCAGCTTCAGGGGATCTAGTACCTCTGGCCTCCATGGACACCTTTGCTCACATCTGTATACTCACACACGTACACACAACTTAAAATAATAAAACAGAACTAAAGAGAAGGTCTATTCATCATTATTTTATGAGTGTGCTGATATACACATATATGTACAAACACGTTATATGTGTAATATATATGTCCACTCCATTTGTGCAGTGCCTGGGGCTATATGGGTGCTGGGAACTAAACTCCCCCTGTATGTAAAGGCAGCAAGTAGGGTTTTGGGCCCTTTTGCAGAGATCTTCACAAATGCCTCAGGGCCTTGTTACCACCAGTTCCCATCTGGTAAGATGTCTGCATTTCTTTCTTCAATCTGCTTTATGTTCAGTCTTTCCATTTCTCTGCTCATCACTTCTCGAAACTGCCTGAGAATGTTCTCTCTCCCATTTACACGTTTGATGGTGTAACTTAGTACCTTTCCACACACATTACAGTACATAATAATACAATTACACGTATAAGTCCAGCATCTTTCTGGATAACAAATAACTCAGAAAAGTTTTTATTTGCAGGGTACTCCATGTTCTTGCCCTCCCCCCCCCCATTTTTAAAGGTTCATACACAACAGTGGCATCAAAAATAAATTTTCCTTTCTAATTTGGAAACCATGAACATTCAGCATTATTTCTTTCCTAGTAATTTTCCACACTCCAATCTTCCCAACTTGGAAATGCCCCTCAGTCTCAGGCCGGGCCTTTCCCGGTGTATGACTTTTCCCATGTGACCCTTTAAATAAATGCTAAGATTTTTTCCCATAATTAATTAATCTCAGGAATCAAAATGAAACATGTCACCAGGGTCTTATTTAAAGCCAAGAAATTTATTGGCTCCTTTCCAGACCTCTTTCTAAATTAAACAGCCCCACACAGGCTTCTCACCATTCTTGCTCCATAATTTGAGACATATCTCCTCAGATAACTGGGCACATGGAAGATGGAATTCGAATACATATACACCTCAATTAAGACATTTAGAATTAATTTTTATTACTACGTAAGGAATTTGTCCTCTGAAATATCTATAGTCATGTATTTAAAAATAGACACATGAGGGACTGGAGAGATAGTAAGAGCACTGACTGCTCTTGCAGAGGACTCAGGTTCAATTCCCAGCACCCACATGGCAGCTCACAACTGTCTGTAACTCCAGTCCCAGGAGATATGATGCCATCTTCTGGCCTCTTTAGGCACTGCACACACATAACACACACAGACGCGGGCAAACATATGGACAGATTTGAAAAATAGATACATGAAACAGAAATTAATCTTCCCATCCTTGATAGTAAAATGCCATTTCTATTTGCTTATTTCTTTTCTAATTTTTAAGATTTGGGGTATATGTGCTCAAGACTGAACCAATGACCCCATGTGTGCCAAGTACACACTGTGCTACTAAACTTTTCCTCCAGTCCCTTGTTTTTCATTTTTTGAATGATAAAAAAAAAAAAAAAAAATCAAAAGTTCACAAATCTTTTCTTAAGCTTTCAATTTTATGTTTGGCAAAACCTTTACGCTTCACAGATGGGAGAAGAGGATTTTGTTTTGTCTTTGGTGACTCAACTCCCCCTCACCTTTGCTACTTAACCAGGTTCAGGGATGCTGAAAATGAGCTGAACTCACAGGGATCACACATGTAGAGATTAATCATGGGGTGGGACCCCAAACCAAACCCAAGACTGTCCGTAAATTTTAAAAGTCGCTTACATAGTAAATAATTAGATATAAGTAAGGAGAAAGCTAAACTCTTTCTTCCTCCCTTCTTTCCTTCCTCCCTAACTCCTCCCACCCTCTCTCCCTCCCTCTTTCCTGACTCCTTCTCTCCTTTTCTGCCTCACTCACCCCTTCCTTTCTAATAAATGCCCCCATCTTGGCCTAAAGCAATGCGTTCTTTGTAGCAGGGAAGGTAGGACACCTACATTCAACTCTCAGTTTAATTTCACCCAGTCTTTAGGGACCCTCTGATCTGGCTCAGGATGGAGCACCCTGGTGTTGCGATAAATGACCTCTTTGTTTTCCTACAAAGCCGTCTTTGCTTACATCAGTTCTAAGGTAAACTGCATTTTTCTTGAGGTGGGAGGGCCCAGCTTACTCGGCCACTCCTGTGCTATAAGAAAACAGGCTGAGCAAGCCAAGAGGAGCAAGCCAGTAAGCAGCACTCCTCCATGGCCTCTGCTTCAGCTCCTGCCTCTAGGTTCCACCCTGACTCCCCCCCTCCTCCACTTTCTCCTCCCTCTCCCCCCCTCCCCACCACTTCCCCTGCTGAAGGGCTGTGATGTGGAACTGTAAGCTAAAATTAACCCTTTCCTCCCCAAGTTGCTTCTGGTCATGGTGTTTCTCACAGCTCTAGGGACTCTAACTAAGACAGATGCACAGTTAAATTGAACTTTAAATTTCTGACAAATGGCTAGTAATGGTTTCATGAGTATATCCCATGAAACATTTGAGATGTCTACCTTAAAAAAATCAAACATACTGGTTGTTTATCTAAAATTCTGATTAAATGGGATGGTCTGTGTTATAGAAGGGAGGGCTTTCAGCCACTGAGGAGATGCCCCTGCAGTGGGCACTGGAACTCAGTCCTTCCCTGTTTTCTGGCCCCAACATGTAGAGCTTTGATCCAACATGCCCTTTGGCTCATGAAAAACTGCCTGCTACAGTCCCTAAATATGGTGCAGACAACCAGCCTCAGACAGAGACCTCGAAGGATGTGAGCAAGAATAACTTACTCTTTATAAATTACACAAGCAACCGCTGCTTTCTCCTTCAGGGTAGTGGAAAGTCGAGCGACACACTGTAACTCGGCTGATGGACATGTTGGATTGTGTCCACTCTTCAACTTCTGTGAATTTGCTGGTATGAACTTTACTGTAACAATGTTTATGTGGAGATGTGTTTTCATTTCTCTTGGCTAAATACCTAGGCGTGGACTGCTTAGGTATAATGGAGCTATTTCACAATAAGAAAAACATGTGAGCCGTTCCTGTCTTCAGTTATACACAATTGAGCTCATTGCCCTCTATAAAACCATAGCATGAGTCCTACTTCTCATCTGCTGGAAGGTACCCAAACTGTAAGCACACTGACTAAACAGATTTATAAAATCTGCCTACACATCTCACCTTATAAACACTAGGCACTTAACAGTTTGTATGCACCAGAGAGAAAAACCAATCCCAAATATTACTAATTTGGGTTAAAGAATGCGATGAAAAGTGATGTTTCTCTAAGGCCTGAATGGTATTTAAACAGCATGAAGAGTAAGCTATGTATAGCACATTTCTTTACTCCTCTTTTTTGAGTTCATATCTTGGCCACTATGAATGGTGTACCAAGAGACATGAACATGTGGGTGCCCTCAACATACTGATTTCACTTCCTTTGGTATTTTTGGAATGCT
This sequence comes from Psammomys obesus, assembly GCF_907164565.1. NCBI lineage: Eukaryota > Metazoa > Chordata > Mammalia > Rodentia > Muridae > Psammomys > Psammomys obesus. The sequence goes on along the minus strand of NW_026588368.1, from coordinate 622,491 downwards.
TTGAATTTTCAGAGCAATTTTTATACTGCTTTCAAAAGTGGCTATCCTAAGAGTGAGCAATAGTTCCTCTTTCTTTTCACCCTCACTAACCCTGGCTCTTTGGGAACTTACTATGTAGACCAGGCTGGCTTCAGACTCATAGAGACTCACCTTCCTCTGCCTCCTGGGTGGTGGGATTAAGGGGTTTGGTACCTCCTAGTACTAGGACTAGTACCACTACTAGTACTTGCTTTTAAGGGAGTAATTTAAATGCCATCCACAAATCACATGGTTATAATTTCTTTTTACCAAAGAGAAGAAGAGGGTCAAATAGTAACATTTTAAATGAATTTTTTTTTTATTTACGTGTGTGTGTTCTGTGTGTCTTGTATTTCAGTAATAGTCAATCTAACTCATTCAGTACATATGGATAATGCTATATTATTCAGCCATTAAAAAAGAAAGAAGGCTATTTTTTGACAAGGATATAATGAGAAAGATCTGATGCTAAGCAAAATAAACACAGAGAAAAAAGTATTGTATGACCTCATGTAAGTGCATAAATGGAAAGGAAGGAATCACAGAGCAAAGGTCATAGGAGTGTGTTGAATAGAAGTATTGATTATAAAAGAAGTCCAGGAACCCTAGTGTCTTTCAAGAGCCATGATGATGCACTATGTTGTATTGGGTTTTGTTTTGTTTTGTTTCTGATGAGATCTCACCAAGATGGTCAGGCTGGCCTCGAACTCTCAATTCTCTTGTCTCCAGAGGCAACGGTATTACAGATGTGTTGTCAGCTAGCTTGCTAATTAATGTGATTGGGTTGGCCATTACACAAAGCATTCCCACATAAAAACACCATACTGTACACACTGAATGTTTCCAGCCACTGTTTGACAAATTCGTTTTGGAGCCAAAGTCCCCTTTCTGAGCTGTCTCTGAGGTTGACACTCTTACTACTGGGACTATTTACAAAGAAAACAGTATCTGGAACGGCCAAAAACCATCCCTTTCTAACGTGGTGGGGAGGGGTGGGCAGAATATATGCTTCACTTTAGGAAACGCTAGAGTAAAACATGAGGGGTTGGATAGTCCTTTGCACTATGTAGTGACACACGGTCGTTAGCACTAACCTGTGCACACTGGAGAAGGTAGGCAAAAAAGAGAAAGGCGTCTAATGTCTACACCATCGGCTCCAACTAACCACTCAGAATAGTTCACAAAATCAGCAAGTTTAAAGAACCAAAATATCCTCTCTCTCTCTCTCTCTCTCTCTCTCTCTCTCACACACACACACACACACACACACACACATAAATAAATAAAATTAATTAAAAATTTTAATGTTTTACCCTCTTCCTAGCTTTAGTGAAAAGAAATCATGTGATTTTGTGGATAGCATTTAAATTACTCCCTTAAAAGCAAGTACTAGCAGTGGGTGGTAACACACCCTTTAATCCCACCACCCAAGAGGCAGAGGAAGGTGAGTCTCTACGAGTCTGAAACCAGCCTGGTCTACAAAGCAAGTTTCAGGACAGCCAGGGCTACACGGGGAAACCTTATCTCACAGGAAGAGGAAGAGAGAGGAAAATATCTGGCCTCCTGCACTCACGTGGTGCACACAAACTATTGCAGACTCACAAGCAAACAAACAAATAATATTTTAAAGCAAGAACTGGATTGTGCATCTTTGAACATAGGTTTTTTTTTTCATACTCTTTATTCCTTTGAAATATGATGACCAAAATCAAGTAGGCCAATTTTAGAACTAGACTTTTAGCTGAGTGAAAATGGTGGACTTTGCTCTGCCCTGAATGAGCAAACACCAGGAGGTTGTGGTGGGGTACCCTTGTTGTCCCTTTTCTCTCTTGCACATTTGCTGCTCTGGAAGGTTCTATTGCAGCTCTCCCACCTGACCCCACCCGCCCCCACCACACATGAATATGTGCTCACACATATACACACAGGACTAGAGGATTGCTAACTGAGCTACATTTCCAGCTAGTAGAGTTTTGCTGACTCCCAAGAGAAAGAGTCATTTACCAAGAGATCTCTGACGATGACAGCATTGGGTGACTATAGGTACGGTTTGTCACATGAGAATGTCACGGCTCAGAAAATACGTCAGGAAATTGCTTCTTTTAGGAATGCAATCACCGGGCTAGGGATATAGCTCAGTGACAGAGTGTGCCCGGGTTCCATGCACAATGTTACCGAAGTAATAAAAAGACAGCCATGGCCTAAACACGTGGTTTGAAATACGTGGTTAGGGCTACTGTTCTGATATTTAATGTGGAAAAGCTAAAAAGAAAATGTATCTGAGGAGGAGAGGCAAGATGCTTTGTTTCTTTTTCCCTGAGGGCATTTGCAAGCAGACTAGATTTTCTGCTGCCTGGGACAGCACAGACCAGGTGGGCTGTGATAGCGATCGCTTCAGCCTCAAGGGAAGCCAGCCAGAGCTGGGGCCTGCAGAGATCCAAGGCTCGTCATCTTTGTCTACACAGGTCTGGGAGATAAACCCCTGGGGACCATAAAAGAAGATCATTTTTTTTTTCCAATGTGAAAAAGATTGAGAAGCTCAGATTTACAGCAGGCTTGACAGAGAGGGTACTTGGGTGCCTGGTTTCATTCAATGAGGATGGAGAACTTGACAAATTCACAGATAGACACCCATACGGACATTGTAAATCATTCCTTTTGTAAAACACAGCCTTAGAATCTGGTTTAGGTTTGATTTTTTTTTTTTTTTGTAGTTTCATTATCTTTAGGGAGTGACCATAGGAGGGTATCAGTCCAGCATCAAGGAGCTCTGCCTCTCATTTCAATGTATTTCTTGGATTCTCCTGAGTGAGACTTTTCCCTGTGCTGTCCCATCAATTCCTGATTTGAATGATACCCCAGCTCCCTAGAACAGATGGAGGTCCCATCTTGTCCTTAGGACTCCTTCCTCTGAGAAAATCAATTTCTCTGCTCCTGATACAGAGGTGAGGGCTTTCTAGAAAGAAAAACAACTTGTGGAGAGATGCTGTGACAAGAACAAACATGGAGTGTCTGGGGAGATGGTGAGTTCAGCGGGACTGAAAAGAAATGGAAAAACCCAAGAAGACTGATTCAACTAGGGAACTAAGCAAGGAATACATCATAGATGCCTGTGTGTCACCAGAAGGGTGTAGAATGTGCTCTTGCCTGACTGGGAAAACAAACAGCATACATCTTAAAAATAAAACAAGCTGGGTGCAGTGGTTGGCATCTTTATTCCTGGCATTCCAAAGGCAGGGGCATTAGATCTCGGTGAATTTGAGGTCTAGGCTACATACATAGAGAGTTCCAAGCCAGCCAGAGCCACATAATGCAATCTTGTCTATAAGGAAGTAAACAAGCAAACCAATAGGATACGCTATGATGAAATACTTTAAGAATAAAAAAAATATATAGAGAATCAAATGGACCTAATAGATGTCTACAGAACTTTTCACCCAAACACAAAAGAATATAACTTTTCTCAGCATCACATGACACTTTCTCCAAAATTGACTACATAGCTGATCACAAAGCAAACCTCAATGGATACATAAAATTTGAATTAACCCATTGTTCTTTTCAGATCACCATGAATTAAAGCTAGACCTCAACAACAACAGAAACAACAAAAAGCCTACACACTCATGGAAACTGAACAACTACCTGCTCAATGATCACTGGATGAGGGAAGAAATAAAGAAACAAATTAAAGACTTCCTAGAATTCAATGAAAATGAGGGTACAACTTAACCAAACTTATGAAACATGATGAAAGTAGTACTAAGAGGAAAGTTCAGAGCATTAAGCACCTTCATAAAGAAATTGGAGAGATCCTATATCAGCAACTTAACAGATCCACCTGAAAGCTTTAGATAAAAAAAGGAGAAACCATACTCAAGAGGAGTAGACGGCAGGTAATACTCAAACTCAGGGATGAAATCAATAAATTAGAAACAAAAAGAGCAATACAAAGAATCAATGAAACCAAGAGTTGGTTGTTTGAGAAAACCAACAAGATAGACAACCCCCTAGCAAAACTAACTAAAAGACAGAGAGACAGCACCCAAATTAACAAAATCAGAAATGAAAAGGGAAAACATAACACCAGACACCGAGTAAATCAAAAGAATCATCAGGTTTTACTTCAAAAGCCTGTATTCCACAAAATTGGAAAATCTAAAGGAAATGAACAATTTTCTTGATAGATTTCACCTACCAAAGTTAAATCAAGAGCAGGTAAAAAGATTAAATAGCCCTATAACACCTAAGGAAATAGAAGCAGTCGTAAAAAATCTCCCAATCCAAAAAAGCCCAGGGCCAGATGGTTTTAGCATGGAATTCTACTAGACTTTCAAAGAAGAGCTAACACCAATACTCCTCAAATTATTACACAAGCTAGAAACAGAAGGAACATTACCAAACTCAGTATATGAAGCCACAGTCTTCCTGATACCTAAATCACACAAAGACTCAACAAAGAAAGAAAATTTCAAACCATATTCCTTATGAACATTGATGTAAAAATACTCAATAAGATACTGGCAAACCGAATTCAAGAACCTATCAAACACATCATCTACCATGATGAAGTAGGATGTAGGGATGGTTCAATATATGAAAATCTATTAATTTAATCCACCATATAAACAAACTGAAAGAAAAAAAATCACATGATCATCTCATTAGATGCAGAAAAAGCCTTTGACAAAATTCAACACCCCTACATGATAAAATTCTTGGAGAATTCAGGGATCAAAGCCCATGCCTAACCATAATAAAGTCTATACACAGCAAGCTGATAGTAAACATCAAACTAAATGGAGAGAAACTCAAAGCAATCCCACTAATATCAGGGACAAGACAAGGTTACCCAATCTCTTCAATATAGTACTTGAAGTTCTAACTAGAGCAATAAGATAACTAAAGGAGATCAAAGGGATACAAATCAGAAAGGAAGAAGTTAAAGTATTGCTATTTGCAGAGGATATGATAGTATATATAAGCAACCCCAAGAATTCCACCAAAGAACTCCTGCAGCTGAAAAACTCCTTCAGCAAAGTGGCTGGATACAGGATTAGTTTAAAAAAAATCAGTAGCCCTTCTGTATACAAATGGCAAACAGGTTGAGAAAGAAATTAGGGAAACCACACCCTTCACAGTAGTCTCAAATAATGTAAGTATCTAGAGGTAACTCTAACCAAGGAAGTCAAAGACCTGTATGACAAGAACTTCAAGTCTCTGAAGAAAGCAACTGAAGAAGATGCCAGAAAATAGAAAGATCTCCCATGCTCATGGATTGGTAGGATTAACATAGTAAAAATGGCCATCTTACCAAAGGGAATCTACAGATTCAATGTAATCCCCATCAAAATTCCAACATATTTTTTTTCACAGACCTTGAAAGAACAATTCTAAACTTCATATGGAAAAACAAAAAAACCCAGAACAGCTAAAACAATCCTATACAATAATAGAACTTTTGGAAGTATCTCCATACTTGAGCTCAAGCTGAATAACAGAGCACTAGGAATAAAAATTGCATGGTACTGGCATAGAAATAGGCTGGTGGATCAAAGGAATCGAATTGAAGATGCAAAAATAAACCCTCACACCTATGCGCCCCTGATTTTTTACAAAGAAGCCAAAACCATACAGTGGAAAAAAAAGCATCTTCAACAAATGGTGCTAGTCTAACTGGATGTCTACATGCAGAAAAGTGCAAATAAATCCATATTTATCACCCTGCACAAAACTCAAGTCCAAGTGGATCAAAGACCTCAACATAAAACCAGAAACACTAAGTCTGCTAGAGGAGAAAGTGGGGAAGAGCCTTGAACTCATCGGCAAAGGAGACAACTTCCTGAACAGAACACCAACAGCTCAGGCTCTAAGATCTACAATTAACAGATGAGACCTCTTGGAATTGAAAAGCTTCTGTAATGCAAAGAACACTATCAATAAAATGAGAAGGCAGTCTACTGATTAGGAAAAGCTCTTCACCAATCCTACATCTTACAAAGGGCTAATATCTGGAATATATTGAGTCTGAAGCACTAGCCAAGGACAATGCATGGTCTGGACCTAGTTCCTTTATAAATACCCAGTAGATGATCTGGGGTGTCTGGATGGGGGGGGGCTCCCCTATTCTGAGGAAGTAGGGGGAAGGAGGATGCGGGAGGGTGGGTGGAACTGCGAGGAGAGGAGAGAGGGTCCTATGACCAAGATGTGAATTGAATTAATTATTAGGAAAAAGTTCTGGAATAAATTACTTATTTATTGTTATAATTGGTCTGGTTGTAGGGAGGAGTCCTAGGGCCCCAGACATACTAGGCAAGTGTTCTACCAGGAGCCACACCACACCAGTCCTCAGACTATTTTCCGTGTCTGACAGATCATTATTCAACATGAGTAGAGAAGAATTTGCTCTGACCACGGAGCTTTTCAGTCATAATATTCTTTTCATGCCCGTACAGTTATCTCAGAACACAATGTTAACCCTGCATAATGTTCAGGCCCCAGTTGCGCAGGGTCTGTGGGCAATTCCTTTGGTACGATGGCGTTGGGTTCTTCGAAGTTTTCAAATTCTAGAAGTGCAACGAATGTTCTCCTGCTATTCCTTACATTCTGCTCTGATTGTCCCTTGTGGTTGGTTTCCTGACCGCAGGATGGCGGCTCAAAGAGTGGAGCATTCTCTCTTCTCCAGTGACAGGCCGAGGAACAGTGGGTCTCAACCTGAGGGTTGACAGAGTCTCGCTGTGCAGCCCTCCAACTCCCTGTGTAGACCAGGCTGCCCCCGGACTCACCAAGATGTGCCTGCCTCTGCCCCCTGAGTGCTGGGATTAAAGGTATGTGCCGCCACACACAGCAACAGCCTTTTCTCCCCCTGTGGAGAGGCCTGAAGAGCACTTCAAGCAGTTTCAAAATACACATGCACACACACAGACACACACACACACTATTAACGACAGTCACCATTCAGTGCAACAGATCACTAAAGCTTATTTCTTTACCCTGGAATCCTTCAGCCAGCATCTACCCTTCCCCCATCCAGCGCCCCTGCAGCCCCTGGAAACCACGATTCTGCATTTCATGCCTGTGAGTTGACTGTTTAGGTTCTATACGGGAGGGCTTTCTGGTTCTCCCCAACCCTAGTTTCTTTCTCAGGGTGGAGTCACCATCGAAGTGACCGAATCCCTTCTTTGTAAGGGATGACAGTACTCCATGGCACCCGTATGCCACACTGTTTCATGCACTCTTAGCCTGCGTCTTCTCTGTTATAGCTATGAATGGGCACATGTGTCTTGGACATACTGACTTCAAACCTTTTGAATGTAGACTAGAAGCTGGATCACATGTGGCTCAAATTTGAGTTTCCTGGGGCACCTTTACATCTTCCTAAAACTGCACATGCTCCCACAGTGTACAAGTGTCCCTGTTTCTCTTCATTTGTCCTTTTTTTGTCGTAGCAGCTCCTCTGACAGGGATGAGGTGGCGTGGTGATTTTGGTCTGTGTCTGATGACTTGTGACGCTGAGCATTTTACTCACGAACCTGACGGCTGTTTGCACATTCTTTTGGTCTTTTTACCTGCTTTTCAGTCAGATTGTGTTTGTTTGTGTTTTGCTATGGGGTGGTCCTGGTTCCTAGCATATTTTGGAGGGTAAGCCCTCCTCAGAGCTATGATTTGAAGATGTTGCCTCCGGTTCTATTGGCTGCTTCTGTCAGCTGAAGATTTCCGCCTCTGCCGGGTAGAGGCTTGTCAGCTCTACATAAATTTGGTCAAGTGCCTCCTCTGCCACTACCGACACGCCAGTATTGACATACATGTGTGCTGTTACCTTTCATTCTGCTAAAAACGGCTTACCACATTCAGTCAGTATCATATGTTGAGACATCCTTGCGTTCCCGCAGCATGCTTTTTAAAAAAGGTTACATTTGCTTTTATTTCACGTGTTTGAGTGTTTGCTTACACGTGCAGCGTGCAGTGTGCCACGGGAGGCCAGAGAAGACGTCAGATCCCCGGTGAACTGGAGTTACAGATGGCTGTGGGCTGCCCATGTGGGTGCTAGGAACTGAACCTGGGTCCTCCGCCACAGAGCCATCGCTCTAGATCCTGAGCAGTAGGTCTTACTTGATCGCAGCTAGAACCCGTCAGGCAAGTTTTCTACCGCAGAGCTGCATTGCCTGTATAGCCGAACTTCTCCTCTGTTTTCTGAAGGATTTGTACATCTCTCTTTCCTCTTCTCTGTTTATTGCTGCGTAAGTCATTTGCGAATGGGCTGATCTCCTTTAAGACAATGGTTCTCATGAACCTCAGCAGCTACTTCTTGCTTCGGGAGTTACACATTACACCAAGGCCCATAAACTCTGGGAAGGAATTGTCACGGGAACTATCCTTTCTTCCTTGATGGTATGTATTACCTCAGATTTAGTTACGTTTTACTGGGGCGCTGGCTGATACATGGATTCTCCCTGCTCTCATTCAATGAGTCACACAGTGGACTTGCCCTTCTCTGCTTGGCATCACCCACTAGAAAAGTAAACACAGCCATGTACCAGCGGTGGTTTCACAAACATCAGCCAGCACTTACACATCTGCCATTAATTCAGTCAAACTGCAGAATTTCTAGTGAGTTATGGAATCATGAAATAGACACCTAGGTTATACTTTATGACCTAACTCTCAAGTCCTTGTGAGGCAAGTCAAACTGCCCCCCCCCCTCCAGGGAGTTTACTCTTCCTACAGCCTAGGGCCACACACTGACTTGAGTTAGTCTGGACTCTGTCAAACACCTGCTGCAGATGTTAATGGCAACCCAGCAAGAAAAGCTCAGGAAATGAGCTGCTTGCACCCATCAAATAGGAGAGGCACCCAGAATGTATTTGTTAACCTCTTTTTTTTTTTTCTCTCTTTTTTGGTAAAATTTCCTACCAGCTCTTTCCTTATGTTCTAGTTTTTTTTTGTTTGTTTGTTTGTTTGTTTTTTTATTTGTTTTTTTTTTTTAGCTCAGTTTAGTTTGTTTTGTTTTTGTTTTTGTTTTCCCAGACATGAGTTCTCTGTGTAGCCATGGCTGGCCTGGAACTCACTTTGTAGACCAGGCTGACCTCCAACTCTCAGAGATCCACCTGCCTCTGCCTCCTGGGTGTTAGGATTACAGGCGTGCACTGCCAGCCCTCAACCCCTCCCCCAGCTTTTATGTTCTAGTTTTGTATTTGCATTATGTAGGGAGGGGTGTTGTATGTGTGAGATGCATGTACCTGTTCACGCACAAGTCAAGGTCAGAGGTTGATACCATCCTCTATTGCACTGTACCTTATTATTTAAAAAAAAACTTTTAAACATTTACTATTGTGTGTACGTATGTGCACACATATACAGAAACCTATACTATAGAACCTGTGTGGAAGCTAGAGAGAAAAATTGTGGGGCTTGGTTCTCCCCTTCCATCATGTGGGTTCTGGGGACCAAACTTGAGATGTCAGACTTACCCTTACCTTACCTTAGCTGTTGAGCCATCTCTCTGGCCTTCCACCTTAGTTTTTGAGACAGAGATTCTGACTGGTCCTGGAGCTTACTCACTGGCTAGACTGGCTGGCCAGTGAGTCCCAGAATCTTCCTGTCTCTGCCTTCCAGTGGTAGGCTTGCAGGTGTGCACCCCGCCCCGGGGCATTTTGCAAAATACACTCAAATATTCATGTGTGTTCAGCACTGTCCTTTACCCATAGGGTTATCTCCCCAGCCTCTAATTATTATTGAAAATAATGAAATATTAATCATTTATAGAACATTGTCACGAAGCTCCCCTCTTTCTGGGCCACCTGAAGTTGCTTTGTTTTTCTAGGTTTGTCTTGTAAAGTCATGTGGAGTATATAGATGAGATACATATGTATGTATACGTGTGTGTGTGTGTGTGTGTGTGTGTGTGTGTGTGTGTGTCTTATGGAGAAACAAAACATAACCTCACATCCTCACACCCTTCCCTGAACGGCTGAATCATGTCTCGCCCCAAATGAGGCTTTTAGGGCTATCTCTTTCCTTCTAACTACAAAACAAACAACAGCACTCTAGCTCAGGTGCTGTTTGGAGGAGTGTCGAGGCTGCCATTGCCGACAGTAGCTTTCTTTGTACTTTGCATCCTTCATCTGGATCCAGGTTTGCATTCACTTTCTGGAGAAACAGAGTGGCTCAAGCACATTCGTTCCTCTTCGTCCCCCTTTGAGACACCATCAAAGTGACAGAGTAGGGACTTTGTATTCGAAGAAAAGCACCAGCATAAAGATGATTTGAAAGGAGACGAGGAAGGCTTATAGAAATGAAAAGAGGGGCATGTGGGGATTGCCAGTAGAGTACAGACGGTGAAGACTGAAGTCTTCATGTGACAGAAGGTGGCAACTCATTCTGCAGAGTCCCTGAAAAAGTAAATCAGGTGACCTTTAGGAAGGAAAGTGTGCTGGTTTGACACACCCTAGAATTACCCTAGAAGAGAGTTTTAAAGAGGAATTATTGGGTCAGATTGGCCCACAGACATGTCTGTGTATTGGGGGGTCGGGGCTTGATTGCTAATTGATATAGGAAGATTCAGGCCATTGTGAGTGGCTCCTGAGCAGTACAGGAGAGGACAGGACTAGGTGAGAGCAAGAGAGTGACGACGCGTTTGCTCCCTCTCTGCTCTTCCTTATGAATGTGATGTGACTTCCCCAAAATGATGGACTGTGACTTGGATTGTAAGCCAAACAAGCCCCTTCCTTCCTATATTGCTTTTGCCAGAATGTTTATTTATTTATTTTTTTAACGGCAACAGAAATGAAACCAAAACAAGAGAATTGAAGATTGGTTACAATTCTGTTTCTAGAACACTTTAGTTCCTCTGACAACTCCTCTAGTCCACCCAGCTAAGCAGGGCTCCTCACTACCCTACAGAAAAAAGCAGACTTACTGTTTGCAGAGATTAAAACAGGCATGAGGCTCTAGGTACAGGACGATAGGCAAGATGAAGGGTGTGCTTAGCAGGTGGCAAAAGCCCTCTTTTGGGTTCTGGCATCCCGGCTTATTTCCCTTAGCTATTTGTCCAACCCTTTCTCTTACCCTCCCCCACCTTTCCCCAAAGATAGGATCAGTTGATTCTTCCTTGGTGAAAACTATCATGTGACCAACATCTAAACACCTCGTGTTCTCCAAAGAAACTCAGCAGATCCTGCCCATGTCTCACCTGAGACTTCACCGATCCTTTTGAGTAGCATGGCCAATGTGGAGGTCACACAAAGGAGATAGGTAGGGCTTGATGGTGCACACCTTTAATCTCAGCACTTGGGAGGCAGAAGCAGGAGGAGCTCTGTGAGTTCTAGGCCAGCCTAGTCTACAAAGTTGAGTCCAGGGCAGCCAAGGCTACACAGAGAAACCCTGTCTCAAAAACTAGGGGGAAAAAGGGAGGTAGGTAGGTATATAGACAGACAGACAGGAAGGGAGGGAGGAAGAGAGGGATTGTGGGTATGGGTATGGGTGTGTGTGTGTGTGTGTAAGAGAGAGAGAGAGGGAGAGAGAGAGAGATCGAAAAAACAGGGTCAATAATACCTGGAAGAGAAGGAGAAACCTTCTACTTCCACTGCATCCATGAAATAAGAGGAATAAAAAACAAGAGCTCTTAAAAATTAAAAACACCATAGCTAAAGCTGAAATGGTTGATACAAGAATTGGAAGTTAAAGCTAAGGAACTGTCCCGGGAAGAACTAGAAGATCCAGGCTTAAAAAGGGGGAGAAAAGATGAGAAAATTAGAGTATCTTACAGGTGTTTGGGCAGTAAGAGTTCTAAAGGCAAAGAAGGAAATGAATGAAAAAGCACCGAGGGAAAAAAAATCCAAGAATCCATACCAAGGATGCACAGTAAATGCATGCTATGTAGCAGGGTAATGAGAACATGACTAGATGAATGGGCAGACAGGGAAGGAAAGGGGGTTGCCAGCTTTCTGTTACAAAATAGCCCAAACAATCAACTTCTGCAGAGGAATGATTTATTAAGGCTCCTACTTTTAGGTGTTTGGTCCATGTTTGACTGGAACTACTGCTCTTAGGCCTCTGGTAAGGGATAGTTACATCAGGACAGGAGAGGAGATGAGCAAACCTGCTCATCTCATGGTGGCAAAGTGAAAGATAACAAACACAGAGGGACCACAATCCCCTTCGATGACTTAAATCCCCCTAGGAGGCCCCACTGCTTAGGTACCAGGCTGGGTACTGAGGTAGCAGGCTTTGGGGAATGTTCGTGAGGCAAGCAGCAGGGCTCTTGCTTTTGACAGTGTGCAGAAGACTTACTGGTCTAGGTGAAAGGAGGGCAGCCATAAATCATTTACTGTATTAGTAAATATTGATTCTGGCAGGAATCATTAATGGATACAAAGCCAGGAGAAACTTGGATGGTTGAGAGGATATCAGCACGATTATGAAAGGTCTTCCTGTATCACCTAGTTCAAGAGGGGAAAAAAAATAACTATACAAAAAAAAAAAAAAAAAAAGACAGTATCTTAACCAGGTGACCAAACTCAACATCACTAATGAGGGTAGGTGGCATTGAGTATCTCTCAAGTCTGATGCCTGCAAAAGGACACAGGACCAACTGGTGTGGTGTTTTGACTAGGCAAATATTACCTGAATCTGAGAAGACATCAAAAGGAGAATAATTCTATAAAATACAAGGGAGGAGCTTTACTTGGTTATTTTTAAACTTATAGAAGACAAAGTTAGGCTGCGGCAATGTTTCAGATGAAAGGTGATTAAAGACTCAGGATAGCTTAATATAACATGAGAGCCTAGACCTAAATGCAACATGGATCCCAAGAAATACCTACAAGAAACATTTGTGGATCAGTGAAGGTTAGAATGAGGAGGGGAAGATTTGATAAAAGTGTTGTATCACATTTACCAAATTATATTACATTTACCAAAGTTGCTGATATGTAAAATGATACTTTTAGCCCTATGGACTATATAAACAGGAATAAAGAGCTCCAGAAGCCCCAACCAGCTCAGAATTCTTTCATTTAGTATAAATGTATTCTCTCCCCCTCTTCTCTCATTCTCTGTCCCTCTCCTCCTCCTTCCCTCTTTTTCTTTTGTTTGTGTGTATAAAAGCAAATAATAACAAAAGAGGCAAAGTGTCAGGAACAGTAGATGAGATGAATATTTGATGTACAATTCTTCTTAAAGAGCTTTTCTTGAATTGCCTCCCGCTCACCATTTCTTGAGACACTACTAGAGGATCTGCTCTAACAAAAGAATGGCGTAGACTAATTACACAGGAGACAAGAATCCAGGAAATAGAAGAATCAGCCCTGGAGAAAGGAAGGACTGTTGTCTGGATGACTGACAGAAGGCCAGGCTGACACTGAACAGACAGACAGCAAGAACGTCTAATCCTGCCTGGGGTGGTGTTGGAGGAGCTGCCAGAGAGATGTCTCTCCAACCCTCTAAAAGACCCCCATAGACCAACTGCCTGATGCATGGAGGAAATTTACACTTCCTTTGGAGAAGGTGGAATATAATTCTAGTACTGAAGGAAGAGGTGGTGATCAACCCTAGGGAAAAGCGAATGTGTAGGAAAGGGGTGAGCCGTATTCATGACGGAGTCACTTGGCTCAATTGTGACCAGTGTTTACACAGTAATAATAATGCAAATACGTGTTCATTCCCCTCCTTGGTAAACTTATATTGAGAGAATAAAGAAAGGAGAGGGCTGCGATGAGGCTGAAGTTGAGGGACGAGGAAAAAAACTGCATGGGCATATTGACTGAAACTATCTAGGGAAACACTAGAAGAGAAGGCATGTAGATCAGAGGAGTGCAGAGGGGGAGAGAAATGCTGAGAAACAGAATTTTGGTCTGGTGGCATAGTGAACTGAACCATAGTTTCTTAAAACAAAACAAACAAACAAAAACAAAAGCAGAAAACAAAACCTCTTTGAGAGTTTCATCTAAAGTACTTTGAATACATTATTCATATAATGCATTTTGATCATATTCAAATTAACTCCCCCAGATCCAACCCCACCTCCCCATTTCAATTTTTGCTGTCCGTGAAGCACAGTTGACCTACCGGGAGTCAATGCCCTTCAAGAAAACTGACTCCTCCCTCCTCCAGACGCCATCAACTGTCTATAGTTGTTCCTCAGTTAGGGCTGGGAGCTTATGAGCACCTCCTCCCTCTGTGCTGGAATGCTCACTGGCTTGATCTTACGCTGGTCTTGTGCAGGCAGCTGCAGTGAGCTCATGAGTGCATCGGTCCTGTTGTGTTTAGGAGCCTCAGGAACCCTGGACAATGACTCCTGTCTTGTTTTTGAGATGAGGGCCTTGCTTTGTAACCCAAACTGGCCTCAAACATGCTTGAATGGCTTAGCTTCCAGACTCCTGGGATTACACCAACCCCTGCTAAGTTTTTATTCTTTACCAATTACCTAGCCTCAGGTATTCTGTAGAAGTAACCAAGCAGACTAATTATGCTAATTTCCAAAAAAGTCTCTGTGCATCAATGCGTGGTGAGTATTTGCGTGGGCACTGGTTTTGAGAGTGAGAGGAAAAGGGAGGGTTGGGGGTTGGATACAGCTGTCATTCACAGAGCTAAAACAAGAAATTGGTATCCAGGGTGTTGCTTCAAAATACACTCATGTGCAAGAATGTCATGGCCCCAGCACCGTGGGATGTCTGAAAAGAAGAAATGGGGTGTGATGGGAAAACAAAGACAGATGTTTGCATCAAAAAAAAAAAAAATTGCCATCTCTGGCCTTTGAGCATAAGGGTACAAAGGCAGCAGGACAGAAGTTCTCTTCAGGCTAAGATTTCCCTGGGGAGCTGGAGACCACCAAGGACAAGAGTGTGGGTGATATGCTGTACCCTGTCCTGTCGGTAGAAATCTGAAAGCTAAGAAAAACTATGCTGAATGTTCACAAAAAGCAGCCAGTTCCAAGAGTACCAGTGATTTCTCAGCCTACTTTTGCAAGCACAGGGACTGAGTAGGATAAAAAAGAGTTTTAGCTTTCTTCATCATCCCAATAAATCAAAGAACAAATCTTAACGTTAACAAAAGAAAACAGGCAACATTCTAAAATTGACAAACAAAGCTTCAGGGTATCAGAATTCCTCCCTGGCTTAAAGACTTTCACACCGTAATTCCTGTGAACAGAATGTGAACACCAGCTCCGCACAATGACGCAGCACTTTCCTCCATCTCCTCCACTTGGGATAAACCAAAGCGGGTGCTTTCTTAAAGGCTTTTGGTGTCCATTATTAATTAGAAACATTTCTTGGCTATATTGGGAAACATCTCATCAAAACAACAAACCTTAAGGCTGTCATCTGAACGTTTAAACATCTACCTGTTCAGGGGCATGTAGACAAAACATCCACACAGCAACCCCAAACACACAGCTATTTCTACATATTCAGGACGGTTTGGCTGGATGCTCACTCAGCTTATCTCAGGCCTCAAGAACTGGGCTGTCCAGAGCTTGGGGCTTTGTTTCAATCTGTCTCGAGGTAGGCTGGGACTCTTTGCTGACAGTGGTTATGACCAGGACTCTCTTGCCTTCATGCTCACATGCATATGTTAGTTCATTATGTTTTTCACAGAGAGAAAACAGAAGGATTTGCAGCCCAGGGCTTCCAAGCCAAATCGGGAATTTGTTCGTTTTAATTTAGCAGTTTTTGTCTCAGGTGGACACATAGGAGATTTTGGGTGTAATCTTTTTGTTTTGTTTGGTTTTTTTTTAATGAAGTTGAAAGCAGCCAATCTGGGTGTCCTAATTGTCATAAAAAAATAGAAATAAATATCTGAGGCCAATGCACAGTTGAGTATCCTGTGGAACCACAAGAGGCAACAGCCAGAGGCAACTTTGTCTATGTGTCCAGGTGAGAGAGCCATCCTCATAGCCTACCTATTATCCTACATGTAGAATTCAGGAGGGGAGGAGATTTAACCAAATGAGTGAAGAAAGAAAAGAAGGAAGGAAGGAAGGAAGAGAAGAAGGAAGGGAAAAAAGAAAGAAAGAAGGAAAAGGTAGGAGAAGAAGGAAGGAGGAAAAGATGGGCAGGAACTGGAGGGGAGAAGGGAAGAAAAGGGAGAAGAGAGGGGAAGGACAGAGGAAGGGAAAAGAGAGAAGGAAGACAGAGAAAGAAAGGAGGAGGAGAAGGGAGGGAAGAGGCAGGGAGGAGGAGTCTCTTTCCAATAGCTTTATTAACATATATAGTTATATACCTGTGAGTGGCCTACAGCCTAAGAGCAAAGGTTTTGCCTCCCACAGTTCTAACACAAGTGACCAGAGTCAAGAAGGCAGAGATAACTTCCTTCTTTAGGCTGCTGAGGCTTCAGCTGAGGAGCCCTTTTCTGGGCCCTGAGCTGCTACTTGACCCCATGGGGAGCTTATTCATTCTTCCATGACACCCCAAGTTCTGCCTAGCTTTTCTGTGCTGGAGGAATAGAAACAGAGCAGAGAGGAGCAGGAGGCTACAGCTAAGTGTGTGTACACACTAAGCTCTCAGAGGAGCTAAGTGTGGAGTGCCAACACAACCAGCCTATGGTCTCACTGCCAGAGACACTGAGCAGGTTTTGGTCCCAGCCCCCAATTGCCTGCCTTTGGCCAATGTGGCTGCTTCTCTCTGGAGGCCCAACCTTGCTTCCACTGCTCTGCTTCTCTTTCTCTCAGACTTATTGTCCTTTTGTCTCTCATTTTTGTCTTCTTAAACAAATTTTTTTGTTTTGTTTTTTCGAGACAGGGTTTCTCTGTGCAGGCCTCACTGTTCCTGTAACTCACTCCGTACACCAGGCTGGCCTTGAACTCAGAGATCTGCCTGCCTCTGCCTCCCGAGTGCTGGGAGTGCCACAACCCCTGGCTTAAACAAATCTTTCAGTTGCTAACCTTAAGAAAAGTTTGGCATTCAGGGAGGCAGAGCTCTGTGAGTTTGAAGCTAGCCTGGTCTACAAAGCAAGTCCAGGACAGCCAAGGCTACAAAGAAAAAACAAATGAAAAAGAAAAAGAAAAAAGAAAGAAAGAAAAAAACTTGGATCTTGGCAGAGAGAGCATCTAATATGCAACTTAGGGCAGTGTTTAAAAAGCATGAAGGTGAAATAGTAGGATGGGAGGAACATTGTATTCAGAATTGGGAGGGCCAGTCTGTAACCCTGGGTGTGTCCAATTTTCGGTAACTTTGGTTTAATCTGTGGTCTGTCCAGCGTCACTCTTCTGAACTGTAAAATAAGAAGGTTAGCCTGGGCAACCCTCACAGCCTATTCTGCCTTTAGAGTTCTCTGACTGATCGTCTTGTTTTCAGGTTTTTTTGGTTACTGTTTTAGGCAAGGCTTCACTATGTAGCACTGGCTGGCCTGGTGTTCCCTATGGAGACCAGGCTGCCCTCAAACTCATAGAGATCTTTCTGCCTCTGCCTCTTGAGTGCCAGGAATAAAGGCATGGCCACCGAGCCTGGCTGATTGTTTTGTTTTTAAATGAATTCATTTATGAAAACACACACACACACACACACACACACACACACACCCCGCATGCACCACCAATTTCTTTTCTTTTTGGTGCTAATGCTTGAACCCTGGTGTGGGTTAAGCACCCACTCTGCCACTGAAGGACTCTCCCACACCCTCATTCCTATGAAACCCCGAATCCCCCTCCACTGGAGCACATTTGTATTTGTCATGCTGTGGCCTTGCATCAGCTTCCCTTTGGCACCCATCGGAATGGGAATTACTTCTGTGTAGTTCTCCTTACACACTGCTTACCACAGCACCGCCGAGACGCGCTGGCTTAATGAGGAGTTTTCAATGTGATGACAGCAACAGTAATACAATGCACCACAGGCCAGATATCCTTGTGCCCGACCCTCGGAAATGTTTTCTCAGTTTCAAGGTTAAAATGTTGGTTTTGGCAAAAGAAGATAAGTTAAATCTCATCACGACCGATCTCTAAGTAGAAGTGTTAGTTAACAAGGTTTAAGGGAATGCTAGGAAAAGCACGTTCCTCTCCGGGCCTCTCAATATCCAGGCTATGCTTGCTCTATTCAAAATACATTAAAATTCATTTTAAGAAGGGGTTGAAATACAGGCTAAGGTTTTAGCCCCCCCCCCGAAAACTGAATATATTATTTATTTTTGATGTGTTTAAAACAATAAAACAACAACAACAAAACCCAAAAAGCAAGAAACAGACAATCAATGGGTCAACAAGATGGCAACAGGCAAAAGGGCTTGCTTCGAAAGCCCAATGTTCTGAGTTTGATCCCCAGACCCTATATAAAGGTAGAAGGAGAAAACCAACTTTATGATGTTGTCTTCTAATCTTTACATGAGCAGCATAGCAGGTATGTCTCCCCCCCATCTCTCTCACACACACACAAACACACACATGTACACGCAAACACATACACACAAATAAAAAGCTTTAAAAGGGAATAAAAGAACACTGGTTTCTAAAACTTCCTTACGTTGATGTTGGCATGGTGATGCATGCTTGCAATCCCAACAATTTAGGAGGCAGAGGCTAGTCAGCCAGCAGTGCACAACAAGACAGTGTTTCAGAAAACAAAAATAAATCTTATGTAGGCTTATGGCTCTGGGATTTGCCACAATGGGTTCACTAATATCCAAAATGCGCAGTATGTCTTACACTTAAAATGAAAGCTGAATGGTGGAAGGTGATTCACCCCATAACGAGTCACTATTACAAGTGAAGGTAGACAAGAAGATGCCTGAGAATGGGGGGGGGGTGGATCCTGACACACCGTCTGATCCAGTGTCAGTTCAGCTCTTCCTCCTGTGAGTTGGATTTGCCGTTTGAAGGCAATCAGGTCCTCTATCTCCGAGATGGCTGGTGAGGCCGGATAGTCCGTGGTTTTATTGGTGTTTGCACTGTTTTTACTTGCCTGATTGTAGTCCTAGATTTCTCTGTGCTGTTTTTCCTAAGACAACACATTCTCGTTTTCAACTTTCTCCTGCTACATGTCAGAGCTTCGACCCAGGCGGCTTCAAGTATGCAAAAGGAAAGAGTCTTGCTTTCCTTGGCTTGACACTTCAAGAAGAGAGCAGTAAGAAGAAAGATGGGGGTTGGCGGATCCCTTAGGCCAAGGGCAATTAAAAACAATGTATTAACAAGATCTGATCTTTTCTTCACATAATTCAAGGTGAAGGAGAACAGAAAGCACATTCATTAGGAGAAGACTGATGCTCTGCTCTCCGAATGTCTCATTGGAGAACAATAGATGAGCTATCGTTCAAAAGGCTCATGGCAAGCTGACAAGTTTCCTGCATCCAGAGAAGCCACTAAATCTCCTCAGCTCTAATGCCAGCCGGGAGCTGACCCAGGGCTTGACCTCTGGCACTACAGAAGGAACTATTAGTTGGTGATTGAAATGTTTTTTGGTGGAAAACTGACTTCCAAAGGTTCACCTCCAGAATTCATAGTAGATATGCAAAAGGTGGTTTTGAAAGGAAGGATCTGCTAACTCGATTTCAGGGTGTGAGTGTGTATGTCCGTTTATGTAAATGGTTTCAGAGTTGGCGCATGGAGAAATAGCCATTTTTTTGAGCTCAGCATATCTGCAAATAGGGACTGTAAACTATGTGCATCTCAAGTGCTCACAGAGACTGAGGCAGCTGTCTGGGAGTCCAGTTGGGGATGTACCTGCCGTAGCATCCTCTGTGGATCCTTAGAAACAGGAAATAAGGAAGAGGCAGAGTGGTGTCTTTGGCTGCTACCTCCCAGCCTACCGTTATTCTGGAATCACTATCCCAAGGCTTGCCCTCCCCTCTCCACCCCACTGGCTGGGATTTTCCTGAGTCATCACCTGCTGAAATGAAAATATTCCGAGTGGGGAACAGATACCCACGGCTACAGCAGGACCCCTGCCTGCTGCTTCTAATTTTTAGCATGGCAGTTGCCTCAGAACCAATCTGAACAGCATCCGTGAGTGACAGTGACACGCGTGGGGAAGGTGGACAGTGCAAGAGGCGGATGCTGGTGCAGGGAGGATGTTCTGCAAAGTGAGAGCAGAGACCCAGAGAGATGGATGGAGACTCAGCTTCCAAAGCAGTGAGGGCCATTGGGCTATCAGACCTATGCCAGGATGCCTGCAGCTGCACAAGAGGAAGAAGCCTCCTGCAAGAAACTCCATCTCCTCATTATTATTCACTTCTGGTTACATGTTACAAAACTGAAACTCTGTCCCGGTGAAGTACTAACTTCCTCTCTCGCCTTGTCTGCATCCTCAGCACCCTTGACTTGTGCCTCTACGAGCCTGACTCAACAGTTCTAGGAAGCTCACGTGAGTGGAGCCACCCAGCACCTGCCCTCTGGTGACACTGGCACCACGTTTTCTAGGTTCACCCATGGTGCAGAGTGTGTCAGAACCTCATTCCTTTTTATGGCTACTGCTTAATGAGTACAGAGTCTCAGCTGGGGCAGTGAGACGGCTTTAGAGCCGTGATAATTGCACCATAGTGCACTCGATGCCACAAAACTGACATTAGGAAAAGGATTAAGATGTGGACACGATACTTTATGCAATGAATAGTAAAGAAACCAAGAAAGGCTCTTTCTTGTGAAGTTCTTGGGAGAACTTGGGAGCCTGTGAGGGCAGTTTTAAGTGAACGTGAGATGAGAATGCAACTGAGCTATAGATAAAGGAGACAGATGCAAATGAAGGCAAGGTGCTCCCTCCCATGTGCCCAAGTGGCTGCTGTGACATGAGGCTGTGTCAGGAGGAGCAAGCAAATTCATATGTTGATACCCTAACCCCAGTACTTCAGAATGTGGCAGTGTTTGACAGGGTTTTTATGAGAGTGGCTACTCTCTCTCTCTCTCTCTCTCTCTTTCTGTCTCTCTCAGAGACACATAACCATAAATCAAAATACATCTTAAAACAATAAAATGGGGCCATAAAGGCCAACCTGGATCCGATCTTTTTGGTGTCCTTACATAAAAAGAAACTTTGGACGTGGACGCAGATGGAAAACCATGTGATGCTACAGAGAGAACGGGCTCCCCATGGGTTCTGAGAACAATCCTTAGCTAGATCCCCATCTCGCCTTTATCTTTAGAGTGCTAGCCTCCAGACTGGGACAATAAATTACTGCTGTTTAAGCCTATAACATTTTGTTCCAGTAACCGTCATAGATTAATACATTGCAGTACACACAACTGTTTTACTCAACAGTTTTGAGGAAGGATGTGCGTGTATCCATACAGACAGTGTGGAGGCCAGACATTTTTCTCGTCTCCACCTTATTTTTTGAGACAGTGTCTCTCACTGAACCATTTCAGTTAGACTGGCGAGGCAGCAAGACTCTGGGAACTGCCTGACTCCGCTTCTCAAGGTTTGGGTCACAGATATGCACTGCCATGCCTGGCTTTTTACACAGGTGCCGGGGATCCGAACTCAGGCCCTGCAGCTTGCATAGTGAGCACCCTACCCACCGAGCTGTCTCCCCAGCTCCTCAACAAACACTTCATGACGTACATTCTTCTAAATGTTTGACAAATAAGACGTAATCCTTCCAATGGCTGTGGGAGGCAGGGGTTACTACCGTTTACGCTGGACAGGATGAGGGCCGAGCACAAGATCAGATAGCTTGCCCACGGGGCTCGTGCGTAATCATTCACGGAGCTGGGATTTGAACTGGGGCAGGCCTGCCTAGTGCTTCTCTGTCTCCCAAGGTTTCACAGGGTTTTTGAGATGCAGAAACAGGCTGAAACCTGTCCCCACAGTTTTTTGTGTGCATGTGGTTTTACAACCAAATGCCATGCTGTCCCCTATGCCAGAAAGATAGAAATCAGATTTCAAAATGCTTTGCTGGATGTTCAAGCTTCATATCGAGGGTAACAACTCCAGATTATTGCAAAGTACCTGCTGGTCCATGAGGGGACACTGGGAACTCTAGGTTTTGGGCGGAGTTTTGGTCTCTTACCTAGCAGCATTCCATGGAGACATGAGGAGGCTAACTTTGTCTTGGGCCAACACAGAAAACTTCTAGTGGCTCTTGAATTGCACTGGAGGGAGGTGTTTCAAGGTCACAGGCATGCCTGGGGTCAAAGGAACTTGCTGTGTCCTTGGCCCTAAGGGTCAAGTTCAGTGCAGTGTTCAGCTGCTTCAGCTCAAAATTGTCCTTCTGTAAAACCAACTGGAGAGCCAAATGATGCATGTTCTAGACTACGAACAGCTGAGGGAAAGAGGGAGCCCTCCATCTGGCCAGGGCATACGAGCGCTTCCAAGCCTGGCGTTGTCTCGGAGGCATTTTCCACAAGAGCCGTCAGAAGCTGCCCGTAGTTCAGTGGGGACTTAATTCCTCTCTAATGATTAAATGGAAGGAGAGTACACATGTCTGACCTGCCCAACATGCCTCTTCAGCCTTGCCTGCCCCGTGCTGTAAAGCTTCCCACACCCTTTAGTTTCAGCGTGAAGCCTTTGTTTGCCGTCCTTCCCTGCTCACAGTCAGGTGTGCCAGAGCCAGAAACACGCCTCTTTCCTTTTCTCTCATAGTGCTGACTCACCGGTAGCTTTTATGGAGGTGACCATGAGAGGCCAAGGCAGGGCATGGGCGGTCAAGATGGTGCCAGCAGAAGTTTGGACCTTCATGAATCAACAGTCTTTAGTGATAAAAAAAGATAGACCAAAGGGAGGGACCTCTCCTGCTACAGGCACTCGATGGCCTTTTCACATCGCTCAAGCGCTGGACCCCAGCTATGCGGATAAAGCCCCAAGAAGACCAGTGACAACCCGCTGCAAGCAGAACGAGGCACACAGAGCGCAGTATCCTTACCAAGAAGGGGAGCCTACCACCCCCTTAAGCCTGGCATCTTTATAAGAATCAGTGTGGTTTTCTGGCCTGTTCGGATAGGAGGTGTTGGCATTTCTTTTCCCACATTATCTCTGGTATTTCTAAACAGGCCCTGCTCCCAAGATTTCTCCTGCAGAGACATCCTAGGCAAGTTTGCTGGCAAGTCCCTCCCGTTGTTCTAAGAGCCAGCTCTGGCCCAGGTGTGCTAACAGGGACATGAGCTACAAGGAGCCATCTCAGAACAAAAGGAGAAAGACATTATGAAACGTGATTTCTGCCTGGGACGTGCCAGATAGGAAGGAAACACCTTTGTCAGGAAGCAGGTCTCGGCCTGAGTGTCTGTGCCCATCAAGGGGATGCCAGGAGTATAGCATTGGTGGCGATGCCGGGGTAGGTGGGAGGTTGGCATGGAAGGGTGCTCAAGGATTTCTCAATGAGGCTGCCTGGTTCCAGGGAAGCAGCACGGGGCCGACATGTCTTACTGACAGCTGTCAGCATTTGGCAAGCTCAGGGCAGGGTCATGGTCATTTCTGGAGCAGGCTATCCCACTTTGGGTAGATGTAAGAAGCAGGGCACGAGGATACTCTTTAAGAAGCCAGCTGAGGAGGTTTCATAAGAAAGTGGGGAGACATCGCTGTGATTCAGATCTTTGTATTCTGAGATATCTTTGGAGATGTGGCTAGAAAATGCAGTTATAAGTCAGCTCAAGGCAAGATTTAGGTTTCTCTGGATGGTTTAACCCAAATGGTGAACTGTGGCGAATTCTAGCCTTCTGTGTCATGCTCGAGGTCAGAGGAAACATTCCCCTTCTTGCCCCTCCCCCACCCTTCTCCTTACACCAAAGTTCTTTATCACTTTCCTAGGGAGGTATCATGACTACGTAACTTGCATAACGACATTGCTAGGTTATCATTTGCAGCTAAGCCAGGCCATACCTGTCCTGCAGGATTTCTAGGCAAAAATGATTTGCTCAAAGAAACTGTCTATTTCTTGTCTGCCTTGGTGACTCCAGAGAGATTGACAAAGAGCAGAGATAGGGAAGGAAAATATTTGCAAAAGCGAATCAGAGTCCCCGCACCCTCTCCTCCGCAGTACCCTTTGTCTTCCTTGAGAAATTCAAAGGCTTGGTCAAGTTGAGAGCTCAGCCCATGCCTTCCCATGGTCACTGTGTGTATAACTGCACATCTGTTTCGTTCTCCATTAACAAACCAATGAGTTCAGACAGAGAGCCTACTTCGTAGGAAGAATACCAGCTAGCACTTACTTTTGATCACAGGCCACCAGAGAGCTGCTGGAGGAAGTGTGTTATGGCACATGCAGCTCTTTCTGAAAGGAACACATGCATTTTCTGATAATTAGCCTAGTACACGGGGTTCAACTAGAGACCACAAAAAAAATCTTATCAGGCTAGTCTTAAAAAAAAAAAAAACAAAACTGATATTGATGGAAGTGTCTGCATAGTTTCTCACCCCTGCTAACTCGTGTTGGTTAAATTATGCTGATGGCTTGCATAACTGAATTAGGAACTAGGAATGCCAGAAACCCACTTGAGATTGAAAGAGCAACAGAGTTAGAATAACTGTGGTCACCAAAGAATAGAGTCAAGAAAATGCTCTGGGTTCATGGGAGTGAATTGGAGAGAAAGCAGAAGGAATTCCGTGGTCATGTGGTAAAACAGAATATCAAGAGATCTCAGTGGGTCGGCCCAGCTCTCGTGACTATTGTACCCAGGATGTATGTGTGTGACTCTATGGAACTCACTTCTGGGCTCTGCACGTAGAACGAGAGGCTGGGTTGGCTGGCATCCAAGACCCCTTCCGTGACTGCTAATCCGTGAAACAGGTTATAGTAGTCTATGGTGTGCTGGTTTGGGGCAGTAATGCATTTTCTGTTTATATGTGATTTAACTAAATTAAAATTTGTACTGCATTAGAATGTTTGGGATGTTTTTCAGTGGCTTTTCTAATCCCTATATTCAACTTGGTTAACCAGGCTACTTAAATAGTTTCAAACTAAAAACCTCTAGTTGAAATTAATGCCAGAGGGAGGTTATCAGAGCCAACTGCCAAAATAGTGGGGGGGGGGGGATGCTGGAAAAAAAAATGAACATTTAAGGTTCAATCTAGCTAGGGAATTGGAATACCAAGGAAGGAGAAAAATGTATATTCATAATTTCAAAACAAATCTTTGGTTTAAAAAAATACAGAAAGTAAGATAGTAACAACGGACATTTCTAATACTGAAGAAATAAGCCCTTGACACTTCATGGCTCTAGCAGGCAGAGCCCTCTTCAGTAAAGGCAGTTCTTTGTATAAATAGTAGCTGACACAGTGAACTGGTTTAGCCATGGTTTTGCTTTCTAGTCTCAGACACCTGGAGTGTTAACCATGGTCCCTAAATAGTGAATGGGGCCAGGTGTGGGGGTGCACGCCTCTAATCTCAGCACAGAGGAAGCTGAGGTAGAATGTGGAGTCCAAGGCCAACTTGAGTGACACAGGGAGACCTTTTCAGGGAGCAAAAAGAAAGCTCTGGAAGTAAATAATTATGCGGTATAAATCGTACTGTTCTGAGTAGCATGATGAAATCTCCAAGTCCCACCCTGTCCCACCCCAGATCTGAGTCATCTCTTTGTCCGCCGTATCCATGCTGTATGTGCTACCCACCCATTCGTCATTTAGCAGTCACCTTGGTTATCAGCCTGAATGTTATACACTATCATGGTGCCGGGGGCCCAAGAGGCATCCAGGCTAGCACCTCAGATACACTGTGGGGAAGCTGTAAAGTACTTCCATTGAGGAAAAGGGTGATGGTGCTGTAAGGGCCAGGTATTAAACCCAGCACTTGGGAGGCTAATGCACGAGGATCAAGAGTTTGAGGTTATCCTCAGCTACAGGGGAGTTTGAGGCCAGCCTGGCTTACATGAGACACTATGTCAAAGAGAGAATGGAAAGATAGAAAGGGAGGGACAGGGAGAGAGAGATACTGCATTCATCTAACTCTTGTCACAGTATATAATTCTCTATTTTATTATTTATTACTATTTATTATTATTATCATGTGCTAATATCTTTATATTAATGTATAAAATAGGCTTCACGGTGGGTATGTACAGGAAAAATCCTTTTTAGATAGGGTTCAGTACTAGCCAATGTTTTGGGTATTAATTGGGGTTCTTGCAGTGTATTCCCCGTTTATATATTAGGTGAGTACTATGGAAACACCAATTTTAATAAGGCTTTATTAGCATACATTATGTATGTCAATATATTTTATCATGACATTCTCATACAGGTACATATATGTTTATATGTTATGAGAGAATGTGGAGCTCTGTACACCCTTCTTATGGATGGCAAGGGAGTCATCTCTTCAACGTGGCAAAGTAGTGAAACCTCAACTGACAACAATTCAGCTCTGAAACAACCTTACCTGTTTGGAACATATTCTCTGTCTCCCAAAGGATGTGAATAAAAAAATATAGTTGAGCAGACAACGGGTGTCATGAAATCTGTGCTTCCAATTTAATGAACTTTATTTGCAAGAAAATCTGTACATGAAATCTGGCAATAATAGTTTTTATGGCACATTCAGTTTCAATTGGATTTTTTTATTTAAGGTTATTTCAATTTAATATCCTCTTCTAATAGGAAGATGTGACCACTCCCAGTTGGTTCTGTGAGGAAAGGACCAAAGAGAACAGCATGAGGGAGGAAAAACATCATAACTACAGGGAATAGAAGTCTAGAGCTAAAACAACTAAGTGCCTTGTTATGCTTGATGGTCCCGTTGCACTGTGGCTCACTGTGACTGATAATTTATAGTGTATCTTCAAGAATATGGTACCCTATATATTTTGTTTATAAGGGAAAAAAAGCCAAATGTCAGGAGCATTTCCTTCCTGGATAGTTTATGTTATGGTGCCGGGGACAGAACTCAGGGTTTCCAGCAGCTAAACAAACACCCTCTCTGCTACCAAGCCACAGCCCATCCCAGGATCTAATTTTATAAGCTTGGCTGCTTCTTCATGGCCATCCAGGAAAGCAGGCTACCCAGACTGTGCTCCTCCTCTGAGGATTTTGCGGGGCCAAGTTATGCTCTGTGTGTAAACATGGATGGCAGAGGTTAATGGGCACAGCTTCAGCAAAGGCTTTTGTGTGGAGCGCCTCTATATCCTATTTCTTTCCTTCCTCATCAGGTCCCCTAGAGAGCATGGCAGATAAGCATAGGACCAGGTATAGAATCTCCCAGGTGAATTAGACAAATTGAGGTGGGTTTTTTTAAACATTTGTTTGTTTGTTTCATGTGAGTGTGTACAATGCATGTCTGTGCTTGCCACATTACGCATGCAGAGGTCAGAGGAAAACTTTGGGGAGTCAGTGCTTTCCTTCCACCGTGTGGGTTTCAGGGAAACAAGCTCAGGATGCCAAAGCTTTGCAGCAAGTAAGTGCCTTAATTTGACAAGGAGCCTGAAGCAGCTCTCTGCCTCTGCAGCCACCCCGTCTCTCTCTTGCTAAGCTCGGAACTCACAGCCAGGAGAGAGAATTCTGCCTTGGCCAAGCCATCATCTCCTGTGAAAAAGCAAATACCCACTAGAAAGCCGGGAAAGCGAACCCTGCTGCAGAGAGATCTCTGAGCGGCCCTGAGAGAGAACCATTGCAGGAGTGCCTAGCTGTACCTCCCCTGTGACTCACCTCCATGTGAGGAGAAATTATTCCTCAAAACGTATGGAGCTGGAAGCCAATGGAATTGAGCATGCTGTGAAACGCTGATTCACTGTGATGCGCGGAGCCAGAAGTTTTTGCAATTGCTCTTTTATCTCCGGAAGATCTTTAGTAATTGCGGGCACTCCCTTTATTTCAATAGCTTCAGAGAGGGACTGTTGACACCTTAGATTAAGCCAGTGGATGCATGCCACCTTTTTCCATTCATAAAGTTAAACACCTAGGAGGTAACTGAAAGTAAAGGACTGGACTTCAATTTTTTTAAAGCTTAAAATGGTTTTGGTCTTCTTTAAACACACACACACACACACACACACACACACACACACACACGTGGTATCTGCATATGTTTGCAAGTGCCCACAGAGGCCAGAGGTGTCTCATCTCCCTGGAGCTGGTTGTAAGCTAACTAAATCACTCCAAGAGGTCCGACACAGTGCTGTCCTCAGAGCGCCGAGGAGGGCTGAGGACAAAGGGACAGTGAAAACGGTTGCCTTCCTCATTCACCTGCACCAGCCTCTCACAGGGCGCTCAGCAGACATAGGAGAGGCAGATTCAAAGAAGTCAGCTTCATGGTTATTTTTTTTTTTTCCCTCAGATAAAGCATAGATGTTTGATAGACCTCAGAGAGGAAGCCATCTACCCGAAAACATAATGAAAACATGGAGACACTCAAAATAGTAACCACATCCCACGATTAACAAAACCCAAATGCTGAGTGTAAGTCAAGAGAGAGGCAAATGGCCATGATTCCCAAAGCAGACTCTTAGATTTTTATAAAGAAACCGTATCGTTTCTCCCCTCTGTAAAATGATAAAAAGAATGTGTCTGGCCTAAACAGCACAGTTGGCTGACTGATTTCTGATATTACTGAGCTGTGCTGTTTGTTCTTTAGTGAATAGGGCAGAAGTGGAACTCACTCCGCATTTGTAACCTTTTAAATGCTGGAAGCAATACAGC
The DNA here is from genome assembly GCF_907164565.1 of Psammomys obesus. Classification (NCBI taxonomy): domain Eukaryota; kingdom Metazoa; phylum Chordata; class Mammalia; order Rodentia; family Muridae; genus Psammomys; species Psammomys obesus. Next base: position 593,989 of record NW_026588368.1, on the reverse strand, counting down.
AATGCCACCGAAGGCAGCATTCCAGTGGTGTTAATGATTAATTAAAAGTCCGCCGTGAAGGGATAATTTCTGAAGTATGCCTAGCCTTGGGGAAGAATGGGTCTTCATTTAGACAACCCACATGACGTGTTTCAGGTGAGCTGTTGAAGTTTCTCCAAGCTGTGGGAGACCCAGAGGCAACCTATTTGACCACATCGTACTCGCTCATTCATTCTCTCACTCACACACCCATCCCTATTTTACCTAAAGTGGGAACATGGCAGTAAACAATCATTGCTCATGAGGCCAGGGAGTGGCGTATAGTCCAGGGATCATGGCATTAATGGTGCCAGATCTGACCTCCAGCTGGATGAAATCTAGGAAACAACACTGAACAGATGACAGACCCGTACAGACCACAGGACTGAGACTTCAGGAGAGAGCAGTGAGCACCTTGGCTGTCAAGACTGCTGCCTGGGAAGGGGGAGCTCACAGGCAGTGCGCAAGTCTCACTGAGCACAGAGCCGGAGATTAGAGTTCTGAGAGGCTGGTGAGATACAGCTGGGGAATGAAATTTCCAGAGCTATTGCCTGAGTTCTTTAGCTTGTGGCTGGATGGTAAACCCTGCTGGAGGCGAACTCCACAGGAAAGAACGTAACTCTCAGGATTCTGAGATAGGCAAGCCCCAGAGCTCAAACACACTAGGGAGATGTCTTTGTTTGTTTGTTTGTTTGTTTGTTTGTTTGTTTAGACAGATTGATGCATAGCCAAGGCTGGTCTTGGACTCACCATGTAGCTGTGAATCCTGACCCTCCTGCCTCTACTTCCCAGAGTGTTAGAATTATAGACATCTATCACTGTGCCTGGCTAAATCCAGGCCTCTTCCAACATCCAGGGTATTAATTAGACTTCGGAAAAGCCAAGCCTTCATCTAGGGCTAATGTGGGGCCAACCAGATGGCGCACGCGTTAAAGGTGCCTGAGTCTGAGCCCCAGAACCCACAAGCTGGAATAGGAGAACCAACTCCCAGAATTTGTGTTCTGACCTCCACACGTGGCAGTGGCATGGCTGAACATGCACACAGACAGCCACCCACCACCCCAACAGGCACACACACACACACACATACACTGGACTAAATGAACTATAGTTAAGATTGTTCTATGGCTAAATAAGAAAAAAAAAAACTTAAAAGTCCTGTAAAGGGTCAAACCAATCATAAAATATTTTAATGGCTTCCCCCCTAACCCTCACAACACTCTTTGAAGGGAGATACACAATCTAACTACTTAAGACAACACATCATGATATCCAGTATCCCATAAAACATTACTAGACTCGAAGAAGCAGGAAGTATGACATAAAAGTCCAATAAAAGTCAGTAGAGACAGCCCTAAAAGTGGTGGAGGTGGTAAAATTGCCAGACAAGAACTTGCGTACATTTGCAAGTTATTGTAAATGTACGTAAGGGTTTATAATGAAACTGAAGGTGTGTTAAAGAACTGAATGAGCATTTTCTAGCTGAAAAAGAGGACATACAATATGAAAAATCTACCAGATGGGGTTAAATAACACTTTAGATGATACAGCATAAGACTAGAAAACTCAAAGCTGTTATGGACAAGAACTTATGGACAGCAAAGAAGAGGGCTAGGGCTTTACCTCTGTGGAATAGTAACCTCCCCCCCCCCCAGCATGCATGAGCCCCTCTCTTTAAAACCACATATAATCAAACAAACAAACAAACAAACAAAAACAAACAGAAAAACAGACAAAAAGTAGGGAAAGTCTTTAGGGCTTATGTGACAATACAAAGTAGTCTTACATGAATATTAAGTACTCTGACACAAATTTTAAGTATTCTAACATGAATATTAAGTATTCTAACATGAACATTAATTAGTCTAAGATAAATATTAGCAAATATAATGTTATATAGTCTAATGTCCATAAAAAGAACAGAAATAATACAAATAAAGAATACTAGATACAGTGTGTAAACCTGTAAAATCATAGCACTCAGGAGGTAAAGGCAGGATGATCATAAGCTCAAGGCCAACTTCAAACACAAGACAAAACAAAAAAAAAAACAAAAACAAACAAACAAACAAAAGCCAATTTACCACATAAGTTGGAAGGGGAGAAACAACTCAAGCATCTTATACTCATTAGTTTTTTATTGTCAATGATGTGAATAGAGTCATCTGAGAAGAGAGAACCTCTATTCAGAAACTGTCTCTATCAGAGTAGCCTGTGAGAATACCTGTGGGGAACTCTCTTGATTGATGATTGATGCTGAATGGCTCTGCCCACTGTGAGAGGCACCATCCCTAGGCAGGTGGACCTACGCTATGTAAGAAAGTGGGCTGATCATGCCAGAGAAAAAAATCCATGCTTTCTGCCCTGACTTCCTTCAGTGATGGATTGGGACCTGAAGGTATAAGATAAAATAAACACTTTCCTTCCCTAAGTTCTTTTTGTTCAGTGTATTTTATTACAGCAATAGAAAGCAAAATAGGAAACACCTTTACAACCTGAAAACCTAAAAGACTCCATGAATTCTCACTAAGATAAACACCAATGAAGCGACATCAAGGCATATTGTAATCAATTTGCCAAAAAGAAGTTATAAAGACAATAGTTCAAAGCAGCCAGAGAAAAAGAGACACATTATAGTGAAGAAAAAAAAAACAATGTGACTTCTGACTTGTCTTCAGAAATCATGCAAGCCAGACGAATTTTAATGTTGAAGGAAAAAAGATACCCAGCAAAAATATCTCTGAAATATAATGGTGCAACAGGAGATAAACAACAGAAAACCCGTCCCCAACAGACCAAATATTGCAAGAGGTATTTAGTTAATGATTACAGAAACATGAGTTGCGGTTACTTACTGGAGTATGGGCAACTTGCCAGTGGCTACACTGCTGAAGAAAATGACTTCTGCCCCTCTAGCAACCAAGAACTGACAGTGGTCATGCAGGGAGAGTTGGGGCCACAAGAGCCCTCTCTCATCCATGGCAGGTTGCTGATGGGCCCTGCTTCATGGGGGTCTTGCACAGGGAACCACAGCCACAGTGGATCAATGAGTGGCCTTTTCTTTGTCGTGGAGTTTTTCCTTAGTGATTCAGTCTTGCTTGTTATGTCTATTCAGACTGTCAATTTCTTCTTGACTTACTTTGGGTAATTTGTGTGCCTAGGTTGTCCAGTTTGCATAAAAGAATTTCTCATATTCTCTTACAACGCCCCCAAACCCCAAAGAATAATGGCTTCTGATGTTACTAATTTTGTTTGTTTGTTTGTTTGTTTGTTTTTATATCACCTAACTAAAGGTCTTGTCAACCTCTTTCAAGAACTGTCTTTTGGTTCTGCTAATATTCCTATTGTTTTTTCACGACTTGTTCTGGTTCCACTTATTCTGATGTTTAGTGTTCTCTTCCTTCTGCTAGCTTGGGTTCACTCTGCTCTTCTTTTCCTAAACCCTTCAGTTATATGGTTAGGTTACTGACTGGGGTCTTTCCTCTTTTTCAGTGTAGGTTTTACCTAGAAATTCCCATCTTTGTAGTTTCTACCACATTCATAAATTCCAAGCCCCACCCCTGCTGCCCTTGGCCCTTTGGTTATTTATGTTAATTTCCACCAATTTTTCTGCTTTCTGTTTAGATTTATTGAGATTTGTTTTCTGGTCTTGAACGAGTTCTATCCTTGAGAGCATTTCTTAAACACTTTGAAGAGTGTGTACTCCGCTGTCGTTGGATGGAGTTCTATGTGCCTGTCTGTTAGGGTTAATTGGTTTATAGGGCTGTTCAAGTCCCCTGTTTCCTTATTGGTTTTTCTATCTGATTTTACTGTTATTAAAAGTGTGTTGCTGACGTCTCCAAGGACTATCACACCCCTCTGTTTGTTGCCTATCAGTCTGTCCATTTTTTGCCTTATATATCTTGGGTCTCTTCTATAGTCACATATACGCCTAGAATTATTTTTTCCTTGGGTTGAGCTTTTATCAAAACGCACTTGCATGTGTTATGTAAGCTTTGTTCTATACAAAATCTGCATGATGGTAATAGCAAAGCCACCAAGCTCTCTCTCTAGCTGCTCTCTGCCTGGCATACGATTTTCAGTCCATTTACTCCGATATACACTCAAGGTTTTCATCTGTGATTTTCTGCAGAAACTGCAGAGATGGTCACATCTGAAAGTCATTCACCAGGCTCTGCCTTTTGACATTGAGTTTCGTTCATCTCTGGTGGTTACTCAAAGCCATCACAGACGAGGAAAGACTTCTCTTTCTTGCTGTGTCAATGTCTTGTGCTTTCTGTTCTTCTGCTATTCGTTCTAGAGATCGATTTGCTCTTGTCAGCACAACCCTGTTTGAACCCCTCATCTTTCCTTTCCATGCATCTTTAAGTCGCTCTTTCCTGTCACTAATGTGGAATCTGCTGTTAACGTGTGATGCTTGTGACAACCTCCTTTGCATACAGCCGACTTTTTCCAAGGATACACACACCTGGCCCCTAGACATTTCCACTCCTCATCTCTTCTGATAGTTATTGCACACATGATGTCCTTAGACTTGGTGTGTCTGTCGTGGATGTAAGCAGTGGCTCCGTGTATTTGCCTTTTAAACTGCATAGAAAACACGCACACACACACACACACACACACACACACACACACACACACAGAGTACAACCACCGATGTTATCTTCATCTGTGAAGTTACCTTTATCCTGTTTTTCACATTGCTTTGGGTTGTGTCTGGTGTCATTTCCTCCCCACCTGAAGGAGGCTCTTGGACATTTCTTAGGGATTTAAGAAATTTAGAAAATTATTTTTTTGAGGGGTGCTACTGTCTTTTCTTTTTTAAAGGATGATTTTTCTAGAAAGGGGTTTTGGTTTGGTCCCCAACCCCCCTTTGTTTCCTTTTGCCTTTCAGGACATTAAGGCTGTCCGTCTTCCCCTTGCCTCCTGGCCTCTGGAGTTTCTGATGAGAAATCAGGTGATCTTACTGAAAGTCCCTGAGAACAAGCTGCTTCTTTCTTTCTCTCCGCCTTCCCGTGGCTTTTAGGTTCATGCCTTTCATTAAATTGGAGGAGTCTGGGCCATTCTTTCTTAATAATTTTTTTCCTTTTTCTCTTTTCCAGTGTGCTGCGGATACATGATGTTATTCCTCACTTGCCTCCATTTTCTGTTAGTTTGTTGTTTTTACTCATTGTTTTTATTTCTATTCTGTACATTGGGCTGTTGCAGTTGATTTGTCTTCTCAGACATTTGCTTGTTTATAGCTCGTGTCTTCTGTTCTGCTCTTCTCTCTTTCTCTCTCTTTGTGTTGGACTTAGTTCTGGAATTTTATTTTATTTTTACCAATTCTATACCTTTATTCACTTTTATTCCCTTATTATATGCCATCAGATATCTCTTAGTGTTTGGTTGATGGTTCCTCTGAGCAGATCAAGTGTAATGTGTTCAGTATTTAGGGCAGTATCTAGAGTTCTTGTTTTTATTTAGATCAACTTGCTCTGAATATCATGATGTGGTAATTTGGAAGTCAGACCTCCCCTCTCCTTAGGGATTGATAACGAAGGCATATAGATATCATTTCTTTTCTTTTCTATACAGTTAGCCCGGAATCTAATGTAGGGGTGACCAACCCTTTGACAGTGTAACACGACATTGCAATCTACAAATGTGTTAGGCAACGTTCATAGCTATCTTGGCGCATATGCAGTCCCTGGACCACAGTCTAGAAAGGAGGAAGGTTCTGTCTCCTTATACCTTCTGATAGACACGAAGAAGCTAATACAGCCTAGGGGGTCTGAAACAGAGTGTCTGTACCCAGTTCTTCTGAGAACCACCGTGTCAGGCCAAAATGTACCACTAGAGATTTTTGGAGATAAACTCCTTACCGCTTACACCATCTCTAAGAAGGTACTCTGGTGGTACAGATTCCAATAGCAGTGTGGGGTTGAGGATAGAAGGGGAAAGCTGAATCTACAGGCTCTCTCTTACCAAGGTCCAGCAGCCTCTTTCCTCACTGAATGTACTCATGGCTGACCATGCTCTCATATAAACATCAGATCAGGTTCCAGAGCTCTGAAAGAGTCTATTCTGATCACTGTGGTTTTCAGCTTACTGTTTACATGGACAGCTGGGTCCTGGGGCTATCAACCTCATTTCTTTCTGTTACCAGAAAATACATTCTGTTCAGACACCACATTCTGTGTGAGAGGTGGAACATCATGAGGCTCTGCTAACACAAATATGCATACTGAAAACTCACAAAGAAACACACAGAGTGGCAGGCCATATGCCAATCAGATTGCCATTTGCTGGTAAAAACTAGTATTCTAAAAATGTTAAGGTAACCCAAAGGAGGCAGAAAAAGAAGAAGGAAAAAAAAAGGAACAGTGAACAGATGGGAGAAATGAAAACAAGAAGCTGGGTGTAGTGATGTATGACTAATTTCAGCTACTCAGGAACCACAGGCAGTAGGATTGGGAGTTCAAGCTCCCTAGGCAGCTTAGTGAAACCCCCATCTCTAATTGATTAAATATTAAAACAACAGCAACATCAATAAAGAAACAGGTAGCAAGACAACAGATCTGAACTTGATCATACCTAATTACATTAAATGTAAATGGTTTAAGCAATCTAATCAAAGGGCAACAATTTTTAATTTAAATTTTTTAAAAGTACACGAAGTAGAGAAGAGGGATAAAAAGATATTAAGATGAAACATCTATTGATTGGAACAATGGTAGGGAAAGGGCGAACAGAGTAAGGGAATGATGGAGAAAAAGAGTGGCTGCTTGATAGATGCCTGAATGGAAACATTACATCAAATCCCACTAATCTGTGCAATTAGCATATCCAATAATGATAAAATCCCAGCTGCATGCTCTTACAAAAATCACATTTTAAATATGAAGACACAGATGAATATAACAATGACATCACATATATATTGTATGTAACATATAATATATACAACAACTTGGACTGGCAAGATGGGTCATAGAGAAAGATGCCTACTACAAGCCTAAAGATCTTAATCAGATCTCTAGTGCCCACATGGTAAAAGGAGAAAACCAATTCTCATAAGCTGTCCTTTGACCTCCACAACTGTGCCATGGCACATGTGTGTGTGTGTGCGCACACACACACACACACACACACACACACACACACACACGCACACACACACACACACACCCTATACAGATAAACAAATGTAATAAAAATTAAAAAGAGACACTAATAATTAAGTAATAAAAGACAAATAACCCAATTAAAAAGAGGCAAGTATCTGGCTACATACTTCTCCAAAGAAAAACATAAATATTCAACAATATATTAACTGCCCCTCTCTCTCTTCACAAAGGTCGTTCATTGATTCTCTGCTGATGGCACCTTTGGGAGATGCTGGGAACTTCAGGAGATAGCGCCCAGTTGGAGGAAGTATATCAATGAAGATATATTAAGACTCCAGCCCACAGCCCCACTATGTGTACCCCCCCCCCCACTATGACACACAGGTCCAAAGTGATGGCCCAAGTGACCAGGAACTAAAACTTCTCAAACCATGAACCAAAACAAACATTTTCTCTTGTTTTCTTGGTTATTTTTGCCTCAGTGACAGAAAGCTGATCGACATTGTCAGTAAGGGTATAAAAAGATGCTTAGACTCTTCAGCCACCAATGAAATATATATCCACTGGGATGGCTGTGAACAAAAAGACAGGTAATGCCAAGTGATGGTGGGAATGGGCAGCAGCAACAGATCATACGCTCCAAGATGAAATTAGCAAGTTAAGAAAGTCAGGTCCCTAATGTATACTGTTGTGGTTTCAATAAGAATGGGCCCCAAGGGCTTATATATTTGAATGCTTGGTTTTTAGGGAGTGGTACTGTTTGAGAAGGATTAGGAGGTGTGGCCTTGTTGGAGTGGGTGTGGCCTTGTTGGAAGAAGTATGTCACTGGCATGAGCTTTGGGGTTTCAAAAGCTAAAGTCAAGCCTAGGGTCTCCCTTTTTCTGCTGCCTAATGATCCGGATGTATGTAATACTCTCAAGCTACTTTTCCAGCACCATGTCTGCCCGTGTGCCATCATGCTCCCAGCCATGATGGCAATGGACTAAACCTCTGTAAGCCAGCCCCAATTAAGTGCTTTCTTTTATAAGGTGTCTCTTCACAGCAACAGGACACTGACCAAGACATATACCTAGCAGGGTATAGTTGGAAAGTACAGTTTTAAATATATTAACACCCCCAAACCATGAATTATTGAATATGAATTTATACACACACACACACACACACACACACATATATGATATGTACAAATTTTACCTATATAGTGAAAACTGGAAACATGGCCAAGAGAATTAAAGGAAGCATTAAATCATGTTCTTAGATTAAAGACTGCAGTCCACAGATTAAATTACAGATCTTAGCCCAAAGCAAAATCTCACCAGTCTTTTAAACAGAATGATAAGTTGATTCTAAAAGTCATACAGCAAAAAGATCTGGACCGGCTAAAGCAAACTTGAGAAAGGCGACAAATCAAAGCACTTGCATTCTCTGACTTGACACACTACGAAGCTTTAACAGACAAAACTGTAGTGCTGGCCTATGGCTAGAGCTGTGAGATACTGACTAACGGGGTGTCCATAAATAAACTCACCATTGGTTATGAGTGGGCGACAAAAAGCAGAGCACATTTAGGAAATTCTGTCCCAAGAGGATGTTGTGCAATTCGGGTCTTCAGAGCTAACAACAATCGATGAGGAACGGGAGTGTGTGTGCCCTTCATCTTCTTACCTTCCACTTTGGAGATAAACTGACATGATGGAACAAATGTGCAGCTAAACCTAATAATTATAATAATAACAGCAGCCAGTGGTGCTTATGGGGTCAACCAGGCTCCTGGCAACAAGACACGGAACATTCTTTTTCCCCCCTTGTACTGTCGGCCCTTCATAGTGAGTCAGTGAGATGCGTACTGTTTCTCTTATCACCCACTACAGATACAGATGAGGAAACTGAAGACTTGGAAGGGTGAACAACAACCACGCTTATACAGTTTATAATCTAAAAAAATACAGGACTTAAGCTCAAGTTTACTGATCCCGGAGCCTTACTTCTGAACTATTTTCCTGCTTCAAATTACAGTTGGGTATTTTTTCAGCTGCATGTCCTTGGGCAAGTAACAAGATCGCAGAGCCTCTAGCAAAAGACTTGAAGGCAGGAATAATTTGAAGAGGGCTATAATAAAGATGAAATGAGATAATTTCAGCTAAAATGACTGAGCACGGCATTTAGAAATAATAAGATAAATACTAGGTTTCTTTTCCCTTTTTTATTTTAGGCTTACCTGACAGCATGTACACAATGCAGAACTTTGTGTGGCTCAAATGAGAGCTTTGCATTCATGTCCCCACCACCCCAAACAAGAACGCTTAATTCTGACGGCTAGGATAGATACAGGCAAACATGAAATAAAGCTAGCGATAGCTTTTATATAAACTTGCTTGGGACTGAGGATGCAGCTCAGAGGCCATGTGCCCCCCTGGCGTGTAAGCAGCCTGAGTTCCATCTGCAGGGCTGCAAATGAAATGAATTCATTAATGAGAAAAGCAAACTGGCAGGACTGCTTTCAATGACTAGTTTCCAGCTAGTATTTTAGGGTGTGGTGGTACATGGTTTTAATTCCAATATTTAGGAGGCAGCCATATCTCTGTAAGTTTGAGGTCAGCCTGGTTGTCTACATAGTGAGTTCTAGGTCAGCCAAGGCTACAGAGTGAGATCCTATATTAAAAAAAAAAAAAAAAAAAAAAAAAAAAAAGGCTAGTTTCCAGACACAGCTCTTCAGGAGAGTTACCTGTAAAACAAAGGTTTCTGGGTCACGGATAGAGCTTACCGTGTCTAAAATCTCTGGCTGGCGCCACGGCCCTGGGATCTAGATCATTCTAGCACACCCACAGTGTCTGGGAATGACTTCCGTAGGAACACTTCTTTGTCTTTATCAATCTTTAGCAGCCACTTAAGGTATTTCACTTAGGCCCAAGCACTCTGCCGGGTCCTAAGATCGATGCTTTGCAGTCAGGGAGACTGACATACACGATGGTCTTCTCTGTGGTATTGTAAATCATATCCACTTCTTGCTGAAACCATCTCTTAATAAATACGCATTTTCTGACATACTTTTCTTTATGCGCCAGAGTCCTCCCCAGCAACAGAAGAAACAGGACATATACAGCTGCCCTCCTCAGCACTCACAGATCCAGCTGATGGTGGACCAAAAGCATTTTAAAAATACATCCTCTCAGTACTGAACTCACACAGACTTTTTTTCTTGCCACTGTTCCCTAACAATACAGTACAACCAAGTTTTTATATAAAAGTTATATTGTTAGGGGAAAAAATTGATCTGTAGAAAATTTGAAATACATAGGAGGATATATGTAAGGAATTGAGCCTCCGCAGTTTCTGGTACCTCTTTGGGTTCCTGGAACCAATACCTTAAGAGGAATTGAGTGTATCAGAGCTGAGGGGAAGGAAGGGGAGATCAATGTGTGCATGAGGGGGCAATGAGGAGAAAGACCTAAAATAGATAGGGTAAACCAAGCAAAGTGCTGATCCATGCTACAACATGGATGAATTTCGAAAAACAAAATATGATAAATGAAAGAAGTCAGTGACAAAAGAAAACAAATATTGGTTCTTGATATGGTGGCACACAACTGTGATCTCAGTACTTGGGAGGTGAAGGCAGGAGGATCAGAAGCTCAAGGCTGGCTTGGGCTACAAAGCAAGAGCCTCTCTCAAAAAAGAAAACAAAACCTGCCAAATTAAAAAGATATATCCAACACAGCTTGGGTTGAAGAAATGGATCAGTTGGCAAGGTGCTTGCTCTGTAAGCATCAGGTCCTGAGTTTAGATTCCCAGAACCCAGACATAAAGCCATGGAAAACTGTACACTGAAAAGTACAGCTATAATCCTAGCCCTGGGAGGCAGAGAGAGAGAGAGAGAGAGAGGCTTGTCCACCTAGCCAGTCTAGGCAATAAGTGAGCAAAAGCCCCTAAGAGAAATTGGAGAAGACACCAAACATCAGCCCCTGGTCTCCACACCCACATGCATGCATGTACGTGCAGACACAAAGAAAATGTACTTATACAGAATGCCCAACACAGGCAGATCCATAAAGACATTAGGGAGATTAACAGCCATCTGAAGCTAAGGAGGAGTAGGGAACAATTCCTAGCAGGTCCATGCATTCCTTCTAGCGTGGCAAGAATGTGGTAAACTTAGACTGTAACAGTGCATAAGCCTGTGAATACATTGAAAAGTACTGAATCAGATACTTCAAGCAGGTGACTTGCATAGACCTTGTACATGTCAATAAAGCTGGTTAGGAATGCATCCTATTAAGCAGTGCACTAGCACAAAAAACTAAAAACCAAACATACACACTAAGAGAAAGAACACATTGAGATGATAAACATTTCTTGAGTGGTTCAAAAGAAAGCATGAATGGGGGGGGGGGACAAAGGACCTGTTGGACAAATAAGAAAAAAAAAGATGATATATTGAGCCCCAATACCATAGGAGTAGTGCAACGGCGAACATGTGAACAGCCATTAGATTAGCACCTCTGTTTAAGATGGACTGCGGTCCAGTGGGATGGCCCAGCGGGGTGAGGTGTTTGCTCACAAAGCTGATGGGTGACTTTGACCCTGGCGATTCACACAGTGGAAGGAGAACGTGGACCCCCCCCCCCAAGTTGTCCTGTGCTGTCTGCATTATGCCATGGCTTCCCCCAAAGGTAAAAGAGAGCTCAACAGAGGAAATGAATAATATATCCAGTCATCTGTGGCTTCTAAAACACCTCTCCAGGGTCACAGGAAAGATCTTGAAGAGCCTAGTAGAAGGGAACTGTTGTGGGAACAATGATGACACATAGGGCAGAGTCACCCAAGGCAGACACAAATGATATCTGAGACAAGATATTGTAAAAAATATTTATTGTAATAAATATGACATGTTAAAAAATGGAAGATTTTCTTCTAAAACGCAACCTTCCAGTATCAACATATGAAGGGGTGGGAAATGTGAATTATCTTATATTGCCTAAAAAACTAAATTGTGATGAAAAACTTTACTGTAAGAAAGATTCCAGGTCAGACCATTTCAACAGTAAGCTTTGCAGATATTGAAGAAGGAGGAGGAAGAGAAAAAGAAGAAGAGGACCACTCTAATGAAAGTCTTTCTCAGAGAAAAAGAAGAGATCTTACCCCAGCTGGTTTCATCAAGCCAACACAGTGATGACACTAAAGCTTGGTAAGGAAGCCATGATTCACACAGAAAACAAATAGAACATTGGCCAACAAAATCCAGTGTTAAATCAAAAGAACAATACGTTATAACCAAGTTCTATTTTTAAGATTTCCTTACTTTGTGTGGGTGAGTATTCTGCCTGCGTGTGCATTTGTGCACCACATGCGTGCAGGCCCTAAGAGGGCATCAGATCCCTGAAACTCAAGTTACAGGCAGATGTGAGTCAGCACGTGGGTGCTGGGAACTGAACCCTGGTCTTCTGCAAGAGCAGCCAATGTTCCTCCCAGCTGAGCCATCTCACCAACCCTTGCAAACCCCCACCCATTCCCAAATCTTGTTAATCCCAGGAACTAGAAAGTTGATTTGCAATTTGAAAGCCAAATACTCTAACACACAAAGGAACAGATGAAGATGAAAACCCACGTGGTTACCTAACAGTCAGACAAACATCATTTGACAAACTCCATTCGCAGTTTAAAATTAGGGACACTTCCTTAATCTGATAAAGGGTGTACTGAAGAAGAAAAGAAAAAAACTCACCAGATTGTATTCAATAGTGAAATATTGAAAGTGCGAGGATATCTGCTATATCCACCTCAGGTAGAATTATACTAGAAGTTTCAGCCACTATAAAAAGTCCAGAGAGAGATTTAAAAAAAAAAAAAAGCATACAAACAAGAAAAAAGGAAATGGAAATGTCATTGCCCACATATGACAAGATTGAAACATGCAGAATCCAAGATACGCTAACTACAAAATATGTGAGCTTGGATTATCGGGTATAGATCAAGCCACAAAGGCACCTATTATATTCCTATATACCAGACATAAATAAGAGAATACAATTTATTTTTTTATCAGTCCTGGAGACTGAACCTAAGGTTTTGTGTTTGATAGTCAATTCCCCTACCACTGAGCTGTATCCCAGGTCTCTTCTTATTTTCAGGTTTAAGACAGAGTTCTGCTAAGTTGCCCAGACTGGCCTTCAAATGTCTCTGTAGCCAGAAGGGCCCTGAAGTTGTAATCCTCCTGCCTCAGCCTCTCAAGTAGCTGAGGACACAGGCTGGCGTAGGCAGGCTCTGCTAAGAGAGTACAAATTTTAAGATTACACCTACACAATAGGAAAGAAACAAATCTCCAAGAAAAGAAAGCTGCCCAGAGAAAATCACAGAATGTCACTTAGAAAATTCAACACCTGGATAAACGGGACATACCATATCCACAGACTAGTAAACTCAGCATTGTAAACGTGCCAGTTTTCCCAGATTGATCTTAAGAGTTAATGCAGTTCCTAATTAACATGATAGATGATTTTTAATTCTCCAATTTACTATCGTTCACAGGAACCATTCGTGGATACAACCTATAGAGCCTGTGTTTGCTGTGCTCTCCCTTCGCCACTGTGCCACAATACAGGTCCCCTCGTAACATTCAGGAGCCTCCGGAAGTTTGAGAATCACTATTCTACCAAATTATCATATAAGCTCCAGATATTGTTTCTTCTGACCATCAGGTTACCTACCGTTTCTTATTTGGTGTCTTTGTGCTTCTCCTTTTTAAAAAAAAGTTAGCTAATTCTTTCAATTGAACCAGCCTTTTAAATGTATTAATTTCAGTCTTAAATCTTATTAACTTTTGCTTTTATCCTTACTGATTTTCCTCTTGTTTTCTTCCCATTGATGATGCTCCTACTTCTTAGTCACACACATTTTATTTTAAGTTTCATCAATACAGATATTTTCTATTATCAGTTTCCTTTTGGCCCTGCTTAATGGTACTGCTGAGAGTCTAAAATATGTTTTCTAGAAAATTTAAGGAATCATTTTGCTTCTCCTTTGATCCCAGAGCTCTTTGATAATATATTTTCAAGAACAGAAGCTTTTCATTTTCTTTTATCTTCCTCCATCCTTTTTGCAATATTGCAAAATTGGAAATAACAGGATTTGAAAGCATGAAGTTTTACGCCTGATCTGCGGGCACTTGCAAACCTGATTCGCACAGCTTTGTGCCAAGTTTGGGATGGGTACGTTGGGGCTTGATGTCCTCCGACATCCCTTCCAGTTCTAAGTGTCTTATTATCTTAACGCTCATGCAGATCAGGGGGAAAAATCTGTTTTTAATGAATTGCTTCTCTCTTTAGAAAGATTTTATGCTTGCTGAGGAACCCAGTGCTTTCATACCCTGACTCACACCTAGCCTGGCTTCCGGGAAGACTGGAGTGACTTCAATTGGGTTTAAAACTTTTTTGGGGGGGGGCCGGGGGGGGCTTTTTGAGACAAGGTTTCTCTGTGTAACCTTGGCTGTCCTAGACTCACTGAGTAGACCAGGCTGGCCTCAAACTCACAGAGATCCGCCCACCCCCATTTCCCTGAGTGCTGGGACTAGAGGGTGAGTGCCACCAGACCTGGTGGGTTTGAAACATCTTAAAGTAGGTGAGTTTAGGACAAAATACAGGTGGCGAAAGTGGGGGATTCCAAGCCCAACTTTGGCCACCACCAGGCATAGCCACGTGGTTCAGGGCAACTGCCCGGTGTCATGCTGTGGTCTGTTAGGAGTTCGGATCATTTACTATTTCTACCTGACGGTGCAGCAAAGACTGTCTCACTCCCACACGGGTACCTCGGAGGTGCCCCGCCAATGCCTTGTTGGTCTGTAGCTGGGCACTGCTTACTATTTCACCAGAAAACATGAGGTCATTTGATGTAGAAAGGTGTACGTCCTGCTTCCTCATGACTGCTTGAACTCTGTGTTCAGAGGATTTGCAAGCTTATTCTTCCCCTCAGAAATGTTGTTTTGTTCGTGTTTGCTAATATCCATGTTCCCACCTGGCTCTTAGTGCCGTTTGACCCATGGACTGGTGCATACCTACAAAAATCTAACGTTGACCCATAATTTGGCTCCAATAGCCATTCCTTTACTGTTCATAGAGTGTACTGTCAGGGCACAGATGCTCAAGTCCCCTCTACAAAATGGTGTTGTGTTTGTATAGGATCTGGCACACCCTCCTGCTAGGTATTTAAGCTTGTTTCTAGCTTCCCATCATGCCTGATGCCATGGGAGCACCACAGGACTAGGTGCCCTGCCTTGTTTAGGAAGCAGTGACAGAGAAATGGTGTGTACATGCTCAGGATTGATGTCACCATCCCAGGCTACCAGTAGATGCCTTCCAGAGCCCAGTGTAGGTCCGATCCGCTGATGTGAAACCCAGAGGAAGGATAAACGGAGCCAATTGGATTTTTAGACGAGTCACTTCCTGCACGTAAAGCTGTGCCTCCTCTTTCCCTCTGTCTCCAAGCCCTCAGGCCTCTCAGAGCCCTGGGCTCCTTGGAAGGCAATTACACCTACCTGCGTCAGGGCTGAGAGGGGCTCTGGTTTTGCCCTGCCTGGGGTTATACTGAGAGGCTCTGGAAAACCAGCAGTAGGGAGCTCAGTTCCCCACTGTGCTATATGTCAAAGCAGAACTCAGCACAGGGAACTCAGTCTGAAGATCCTCCCTTCCCATAATGCCTTTCACATGAGCATCTGTTCCAAACTCCATCGTCTTCTTTTTGTTGTTGTTTGCTTGTTTTTTCCAAGACCGAGTTTCTCTGTGTAGCCCTGGTTGTCCTGGAACTTGCTCTGTAGACCAGGCTGGCCTCAGACTCACAGATCCCCCTGCTCCTGCCTCTCACATGCTGAGATTAAAGCATGAGCCGTGATACCTGTCTGTCCAAACTGCATCAACTCAGTAAGAATTAATGTATTTTCTGATCATGGATCTCTAACCCAGTTTGTTTTAGATTTGTGTGTTTTGTGTGTGTTGGTGTTTTGCCAGCGTGTCTGCGTGTGCACTGCACGCATTCAGGTGCCCATGGAGGCCAGAGGAGGGTGTCAGGTCCCCTAGAACTGGAGTTACAGGCAGCTGTGAGTTGTCATGTGGGTTCTGGGAATCAAACCTGGGGCCTTTGTGAGAACAGCCAGAGCTGTTCACCACGGAGCCCCTGATCTAACCTACTGGAATCTTGGCCTTCTTACAGAAGGGAGGACTAGCAGCGCATGGACACATTTTTAATACAGCGCTTAGCCTTGGTGATTTTTCATTAGATTGTTCCTGTCACTTCCCATAATCGTTTTAATTAAAAATGATATTTCGATCAGCCAGCAGCCCCAGGCTTGAAGCGGTGGTAAGGATAAGATGCTGCCAGCGAGCCCAATCCTATTTTCCAAGGTGCCTGATCCCTGTGGAACACCTCCCGCTGCTGGCCTGCATCCTCTGGGCTGCAGGCTGTGGGCGCTGGTCCAGGTGTGATGCAGCCTCTCCCAGCACTGCAGATGCAGCTCTGGGCACACACACAGGGCACGGCACCTGCTACTCCCCCTTGAAGGGTCAGGCCCTGTGCGTCCCAGTAGGGTCTGTATTGAGAAGCATCTGCCTCTTCCTGTTGATCATGGCGCTGTGCGTAGCTGCAGCTCCAGTGGGGTGCTGACTGGTATTTGAATGCAGGCTGGGGAGCAATCATGTGCCATGTTCGCCGGGTGGCAGGGATGGCTCTAGTGAGGTTAGACTGGTAATATACTGTATTAAAGCCTCAGCCTCCCATGGCAGGGAACAAGGACTACCTTAGGGCGTGCTATGGGGACTATGGAGAAACCAGCCACCACTGGTGGGTTTGTCTGATCCACATTGTTGAATAATCAGAATACATTCATTACAGATTGTTCTGAACATTTAGGTCCCATGTCAAAACCTTTTTAGGAAACAGTATTTGAGAACTGAAAAAGGATAGTTTAACATCTCCCGGATTAAAAACGGTGTTTATGCTTTATGGATTTCCTAGCACATGCCCTGTCTTACAGGACTTAACCTCCGCAGTCCTCAGGACTTTGAATGGGACTCCAGGTTCTAAAAGGATTGATTGCTTGAGCAGAGATCAGTGCTTTAAAAGGGTAGTTTGGATGTTTTGTATTTGTCCCTAATTCTAAATAAATGAATGGCATCTTAGCACTTTGGGAGTGGAATGCAGCCCTATAGAAAAGGCTGGAAGGGCATAAATAGCCTCTTACATTGGAATCAAGCTATTTATCCACCTAAGGAATTAAACACACAAACTACAGGGGTTTTGTTTGTTTGTTTTTATGTTTTTTTTTTTGTTTGTTTTTTACTTCTTTTAGATTTGAGTCTAGCTTTTCACAGCTGGGCCCTCTCTCCAGCTCCTCTTTGACTTTTTTTTTTCCCAGCAGATAATAATGTGCTCCAAAAGGTCTCTGCAGACCCATGTTCACTGGAGCAGAGATAAGGCTCGCTACTGGGTCATCAGAGATGGCTTCATGGTAAACTGTGAGAGGGGGCTCTAAAGGTAGGAGCTACATGATGAGCAGAAGGGAAAGAGAGCCTGACTCCTCACCCCGAGCGAGGAGCAGTTGTGAGCGGCCAGGAGAGCACAAGTTGTAGTGGGGACAGCTGGGAGGACATCAATGTGGATCTGGGGACTTTCGGGGCAGCAAGCTCAGGGTGGGTTTGGCTTCTCTTTGCTGAAGGCCTTGATGATAAGCTGCAGATTGGAGTTTGTGCTCTAGGCAGTGGGGAATTATTCTGGGTATGTGAGTCAGGGCTACATGATGACGAAAGTGGCGCTCCAGGCTTTATCTGGCCTAGCATTTTAGAAAGGATGGGGGAAGCTGATTCTGGGAGTAGAAAGCACACCACGAGGCTGTAGTTTGGGGTTTTGAACAAAGACAGTGTTTGCTTTTGAAAACTCTAACATCAAAGTCCAAAATGGTGGCCTAATTAATGAGTAGTTAGAGATGCAGGTTGGCTGGTTTGGCAGGACTATACTCATTCCATTCCTGGTGCCTGGCTACCCCTCCAGATCCAGGAGATACTCTAGAAGACATGGCTGGGTTATACTGTCCTCCAGATGGAAAGTGTCTCTGGGTTTGCTCCATGTTCAGTTTTGTCAGCGTTTTCAGACAAAAACCAAGAAAACCCAGGTTGGGGTGTAGCTCAGTGGTAGAGCATGTACCAAGCATAGCCAACTTCTGGGTTAGATCACCAGCACAAAACAAACCAAAACCAGCCAAGCAAGAAAGCCTGTTGATGTCTGTGGCACTGGACAGTTCTGAGAAGGTTTATCTCAGGGTAGGGCCTTTGAAAGAACATCAAACGTGAAAAACACCCCCTCTTCCAATAATTCTCTGCTATTTCAAAAGCCCACAGATCTTCTGAGAGAAGCCAAGCTCCAAGGTTAAAAATAAAACCACAAACTAACACAAAGATATTAAATGTCCACGAATGCCATCGCCCTGAGTATCAGCCTCACATCTCTAAGACTACCCCACTACTCCTTAATCTTTCGCTTCCAAGCCATCTGCTCAAAACATCATGCTGCCATAACCAGCTCAAAAGTTAGCTTTTTTTCTCACCCACTTAAGGCAAAACTCTGGGAGAGGGCTGTTCTTAATACATTTTTTTTTGTTGTTGTTGATACTTATCACTCAGCTGTGGTATGAAATACTGATTTCTTACAACATTGGTATGTATTTATCAGCAGATGCTGGCAGCTGTGAACTGGCTATGGCTGTGTGAGACCTGTCCATCCATTTTAAGGTCCAGGGTCCAGTGGGACTCTGTGTGTGTGTGTGGCACTGGGAGATCTCAGTGAGTTGTTGCACGTGTGGAGTAATTGTGCTGCCTTCCAAGACATTGGCTGACGAAGGTCCTATCCCACAACCCCACGTCAGGGACAATATTTGGCAGTGGTGGGAATGTCAACAGCTTACAAGGAAGGACGGTGAAGAAGCCAAGACAAGGCTCTGCCACTCGGTCTTCCTGTTGGTCACATGTATTCATTAGGCAAACTTTGAGAACTTTAAACTGGTCTAGTTAGTAAACACAAAATAACTAAAAGAGGAAAGAAACAAAGCTTGCCTGTCTAGCTACACCAGTGCCTTTACCAGTGGCAACTTGAGGAGAAAGGATCCCAGCCAGGCTGTGTTTGGCTAATTCATTCACTTTGCTTCATGGCTGCCCTCTGATATCGGGAATATAAAGATAGGCTTTAGAGTTCTGACAGTCTCTGACCTCTTGCTTTTCTGGTGCTGGGGGAGGAGTCGAACCCGAGGCTTCATACATGCTAGACAAGCGCTCTGCCACTGAGCCACAGCCCTGGCTCTGACTTCCTTGAAACCGTGTCTTTACCTTACCGAGGGCAAAGAAAACACAGGAGTAGAAACTTGAAAGAAACACCACAAATTGCCAAATAAGTCACCAGGAGGGAAACCTGCAGACAGTTATAAGGAAAAGCCATGTTTCCTTCATATTCTCAGAATGTTGGGAAACGAAAGCCCAGCTCTGGGACCCCTCGGAAATAAATCCTTGTCTCTGCAAGTCTTTGTTCCTGCCCTGGTCATACTCCCTGAGTCTAAGGCCTCTTTTGCTTGAGAGCTCCCAGTCCTCCTGGCGTCGATCTCAGCCTCCCTTCTCTGGTTCCCCATGGTTCACCACAGGCTGGTGTTTCTAGTCACTGCTGTAGCTGCTGAGCACAGGACAGGCCCACGGCTTCCTGCCCACGCTGCACTTTCATGTCCACATCGGAGCACGTGCTCTTCTCTGCAGGGATGTGTGAGGCATGTGTTGCGATTACAACTCTGCAGCCTCATCACCGAGTCTTGTGGAAGATAAAGAGATGACTGACACATGAAAGTATTTGGAGATTAGCACTAAAAGGCCCTGCCCTTACCTTTTGGGATATCTTTGTTTTTTTTGTTTTTTTTTTTAACAACTCCTTTCTAGAGTCCTTTTCTAACCCCAAACTCGGTTGGATCCTTCATTATTATTTTCCTCTTTATAATGATCTGTCCAACATCAGTCTTCCTCACTAAGGTGCATGTTCCACAGGGGCAGAGCCTTTGCTTGTTTTGTTTCTGGGACCTGGCAGAATAGCAGATAATTAATGTGCAATAAATAGTTAAGCAATGTTCAAGTGATTGCTTGAT
The DNA here is from genome assembly GCF_907164565.1 of Psammomys obesus. NCBI lineage: Eukaryota > Metazoa > Chordata > Mammalia > Rodentia > Muridae > Psammomys > Psammomys obesus. Next base: position 573,700 of record NW_026588368.1, on the reverse strand, counting down.
GCCTTAGCAATCAAGTGACTGCTTAGGGTTAGTTTGTTTGTTTAATGTGTACAGCTGGATGGATCAGGTTTTATTCAAAGTTCTTAGCAGATCTAACTGCTCTGTAATGAATGATTCCTGGGGCTGACTGATACCTGCAATTGACGACACAATGCACTCAAGTAAGACAGACCATCAGATGCAGTGTGAAGCTTACATGTGGGAGGAGCGTCGATAAAGACATACTAGTTGTACATATAGGCAGTGGGTACGAGATGGTCACTGTTTAGTTCTGTGAAAACCTTTGCAGTAAAAATCTGTGGACAACACAGGGGTTTCAGAACAGCCTAAAACATGGCCTTTGGGAGAAAAGCTGAAGAGACGATTTAACCTTAAAAATCAGTAGCGGAGCTGGGGCTCAGGTGGGAAGGAGTGTGCCGGGCAAGCATGAGGGCCTGGACTTGAACCCCAGAACGTAACTGTAATCCCAGTGCAAGAGACTGCCAGATCCACGGGGCTTCGGACACTCCGTGCCTGACCAGGTCCTGCTGAGAAACCCTGTCTCAAAGAAAACAGGTGGACAATAGCCAGGGAACAATGACCAAGGTTGACCTCTGGCCTATAGGCTCACTGGCACAAGCACACATATCTACCTACAGTCATGTAAACACACACGCGCTCGCGCGCGCGCACACACACACACACATACACACACACACACACACACATACACACACACACACACACACACACACACACACACACACACACCTTCAAAAGGGATGACAACAGGGCAGAGTGGTGGCCTGAGCCTGCCGGTGGAGCATCAACACACAAACAAGGACCTTGAAGTTTCTATCCACATAGTTATAACTGGAGGAAGAAGATAAAAGTTGTAAAGCAGCCTTGATGAGGGTCAGATGTCTCTAAGCTCTTCCTCCTTTGTGCGTGATCAGCCTGTGCTGCTTGGAATATACTCTCTCATTTAATCTTTCTGACAACCACAGGAGGTAGGTGGTATAACTACCACAGGCTAAGGAGGAAACAGGTTTAGACTGCAGTCATCTGCCGAGGTTGAGTGGTAGACCCAGTGCCAACAACCAACTCACAGCCCGTAGACTTAACCGCCTGACCTGCTGTCTCTCAGGGAAAGAGAGATTACTTTCCAGAGGGCCTTCAAGACCAAGTTCAGGAGTTCGAACTCTACTTCCTACGCCTGGGGATTCACTGAAAAGATTCTGATCAGGAAAATGACAAGGTCAGATATATTAAACAAAGTGTGTCTGGTAGAAGTGGATAGAGGGGTTCAGCAGGAAGCCCAGTGAAGAGGCTGTCACAGTGGAGCTGTGGATTGAGGCCCTAATACAGAAGCAGAGAGTGCTACTTAAGAAGAAATAACTGACTGTCCTCCTCCTGACAATATGGGGAGTGTGTTGAACAATTATTTGCAGTGATGTTAGGTTTTTTGTTTGTTTGCTTGCTTGCTTGTTTGTTTTAGAGACAGGGCCTCATGAAGCCCAGGATGCCCTCAATCTTTGTAGCTAAAGATGACCTCGAGCTTACCTTCATCTCCCGAGAGCCGTGTGTGAGCTTGCGACCCACAGCCATGCACAGTGCTGGGATGGAACGCAGGGAAACTCAGGCTTCAGATTCAAAGGGTTATGTGGTGTGTCAGCCTAGTGAAGCTCCGAACACAAAAGCAGCAGCCTAAATTTATTCCAGTCCAGCGTCCAAGCTAACCGGGGCCCAGGGTGCTTTGAGATCTTCAATTTGGTAGTTCATCTTTTTGGATGTTTATTGACCTAATCATATGATTTCCTGTCATTACTGTGGAACTCTAGAGAGAATTGGAAGTCAAATCTTTGTTATCCCAGGACTAATCTTACAGGGCCAGCCCTCCTCCGAAACTAGACTTAGAACTAGAAGTTTCTTTCTTTTCTTTCCTTTTTTTAAGAGTTGGGGACCTTAGCCTGATCTGCTGGAGAAGCTTCAGCTTTCTGCTGAGAGCTGCCTGGAGATACTGGAAATTCTTATTGGAAGAGAGGGATACAGGTGGCTGAAAGTGACCAGAGGGGTGTTCCTTGCGGAGCATTCATTTACAAATGGGGTGAGGTTCCTGTAATAGGTCTCCCGTGGTCTCTCCCACCCTGACCATTAGGTTATCACTCTGAAATAAGTGGAGCGGGAGTAGGGTCCACAAAGTTAAGAGTAGGAAAGAGACATGAAAATACAACTCAGTACACGTGTGTGTGTGTGTGTGTGTGTGTGTGTGTGTGTGTGTGTGAGTGTGACTATAAGAGAAATTAAAAATTCTCAAGCTGATGGGGTGTTGAATAAGAGGAGGGTAAACCGGCAGGAATGACCAATTGCATTATTCTTCTACATGTTTACAGTAGACAGGCTTGAAGGCCATGGGGACTTTGGAGAGGAAACAGAATGTTCCATTACGAGACCCTGTCTTAACAAAAAATTCTTGCTTGTTTATAGTCTCATCGTGATTTAGAACTCACATATAATGTAGATCAATCCTTCAGTTTGATTCCCAAAGTGAACGTTTCCTTTAAATCCCAACTTACTCCCCCAAAACGACAATTCTTAATTACTCTCCATATATGTCAAAACTCTGCTAAAACAAACAGAATGCACAGAGCCGTTTGTGTGGGAATCTCTGGGTTCCTACGTTTAAAATTCCTGATCTTCCTAAAGTCACAGAAATTTAAGTAATGTACTTACAACCGATGTGCCTACGTAGCAGTCTGCCTAGAGTACATGTTCAGTCTCCCAGAAGGCTGCTTCAGAAGACTCCGGACCGCAGTGTGTGTGTGTGGGGGGGGGGGGCGGTGCTGGAGTAGGAGGTATGTTTAAGGATGGTCTGCGTCTGCGGTAGGGTGGAGAGGTGGCTCAGATGCAGAGCACCTGCTTTGCTCTCGAGGAGAACCTGAGTACAATTCCCAGTTTGGCTAGAAATTTGGCTCTCAACCACTCCAGCTGCGGGGTGGAGGTTGGGGAGGAATCTCAGGCTTCTGGCTTCTCTGGGCACCTGCACTCACACCCCACACACCCAGTAAAAATAAAAAATAAATCTTAAGAAAAATACTGGACAGATGCTGAGCCTGATGGCCAACTGGCGGGCAGAGTGAATGGAATTTTATGTAAGAAGTGGGAAATAGCAAGAGCTGGAGGGGACAGGAACTCCACAAGGAGAGCAACAGAACAAAAAAATTTGAACACAGGGAACTTCCCAAAGACTCATACTCCAACCAAGGACTATTCATGGAGATAACCTAGAACCCCTGCACAGATGTAGCCCATGGCAGTTTAGTGTCCAAGTGGCTTACATAGTGATGGGAAGAGGGACTGCCTCTGACATAAACTGATTGGCCTGCTCTTTGATCACCTCCCCCTGAGGGGGGAGCAGCCTTACCAGGCCACAGAAGAAGACAATCCAGCCATTCCTGATGTGATCTGATAGACTATGATCAGAAGGAAGGAGAGGAGGACCTCCCCTATCAGTGGAGGGGAGGTAGGATGGGATCGGGAGGGGAGGAGGGAGGGGCTTATGGGGGGATACAAAGTGAATAAAGTGTAATTAATAATAATAATAATAATAATAATAATAATAATAATAATAATAATA
>NW_026588368.1:563026-570074 GCF_907164565.1 Psammomys obesus | reverse complement strand
TAATAATAATAATAATAATAATAATAATAATAATAATAATAATAATAATAATAATGAAAAAAAGAAAAATACTGGACTGGGGAGGTAGAGGCAGGTGAATCTCTGTGAGTTAAGGCTAGCCTGGTCTACATTGTGAGTTCTAGGCCAACCGAGGCTACGCAGGGAGCTACATTCTCTTAATAAAATAAAATTAAAAGTCCATGAGAATCTAATGGGAGTTTTTATTTCTATACCTGCAAAGCTTATTCTGTCTCTGTGCGCGCGCATGCACACACACACACTCTATCATTACCAGTGGGAAGCCTGGCAGCTGCATCTGCTTCTCCAGGTGTCCGCCCTCAACAGCTCCAGCCTCAGGTCATTTCAGTGGGGTTTAAACTGCCCTAGAGGCCCACGGGTCTGGGAGCTGGAGAAAAGGGCTTGGCTGCTTTGGGAGGAGTCATGTGGGTATTTTTTGAGATAGACAGAGGTAGAATTTATTGTTCTCGGAAACAGCCATTGTTAGGAGTGGGCATTTAGCTCATTTAATCCTTAAAGTCACCCAGAACAGGGAAACTTGAGACAGAAAAGCCAATCGCTTGAAAGGTCAAATCAATTAGCCAATAATTGGCGGAGCCTGGACACTGAGTCTGTTTTGACGAAGGTCCTTTCCTCTGGTGGACAGTATCTTCCCACTTCCTCCTGGCCCGTCACCTGCTTCTATACGCCTCCCCATGGAAATGAAACCCAGTCCACCTGTCTCAGGAAGGACAAGTCCTGGTCCTGAATGACCCTGCAGACAGGATTAGGGCTTCTATCTTTGTCTATGTTGTTAACTCCCTTCGTGGCTGTAAATGTCCTAGGTTCCCCGGGCCTCAATTTTCTCAGGTGCTGCTTTCAACTGTAGTAAGTTAATTCTTTGCTCCTATCCCTCCCCCAGCACACAAGCCTCCCCCTCTTGTAGACTCATCCTGGCTCTCCCCTACTTACGGTGTAGGCCTTTCTGCCCCTGAGCAAGACGTGTGCTCCCCTGCGACACGTAACGTACAGCTTGTCCATCTTCTCGCCTCGCTCCTCTTACTCATTCTCTTTCCGTACCTTATCAGACCTCATCTGAATTCCTCACATGTTTTAACTCACAGGGTATTCCTATTTATGAACGAGTCACAACATATGATTTATGATATATAACTTATGATATATATGTCCCATGAGGGACAACTGTTAGTTTTCATGTTTAGTTTTTTTTTTTTTTTCCATGTTTGGTTGTTCCCATGTTGTTGTCTTTTTCCCCCCGCCGTGTTGCAATCAATATTCTTTTGCTTGCTTGTGTCCATGAAGTTTTTAGAAGTGTCCAGAAATGAGATTCCTCAAGCACAAGCTGGGCTCTGCTGCATCATGTTGGAAACGATTCCCCACAAAGGTAGTGCCCACACACGCTGCCACCAGCAATGTGTAAGTGTAGAGTTTCCCATATGCTCGAGCTGAATTGTCCAAGCTGACACCGTTCGTTGCGGCATTAAGAGGCTAAGCACACTCGCTTTCTCTGTTTAGGTCATCTCCACTATAGGCTGTGGATTTTGTGAGGTCAGAAACCTTGGTTAGCTCAGTTCTATACTCTCCCCATGACATTTGTCGAGCTCAGTAAACACACGTAAAGAATTGTCAGCGAATTCATAATGAACGGAATTTATTCACCTTGATCCAGGAGATGGGGAGCCCCGAGAAGACAGGTAATGCATTTTCCTGTTTACTTATCTGGGCTGTGAATGTCAGAGGGAACACCACAGGCTGCAGAGGTGACCTGACCTGCATGGCAGGCAGAGTTGGCCCAACTTTTGATCATTTTCATTCACGCTATTCACTGGATGTTTGACTACTGAAGTGTTTTTCAAGCCTCTGGAGCCATTTTAATTGAGTGCCAAGAGGTCTGTTTCTCTTTGGATTGCCCCACCCCTGGTCCAGGGGTAGGTGCAATCCCTGGGGTCCCTTGGACTCGGGTACTGAATGACTATGCTAAATGCCTCCCCTTTCTGTCACCCCAACAGTCCCTCCAGGGTGACTCATTTTCTAAATAAGCTACTTGTGGTTTTGGTTTGACATCACATGTGGAAGAATGAGTCATTTTTTAAGAACCAGTCCTATATTTGATCAGAATAAGACACACAGTGCATGTTACTCACGGTTTTCAGGCCAAGGCATCAACACTGGCGACAAGCCCACCAACCTCTTAGCCCTCCTACCCCTCGGCCAGGTTCGTATATACCTTATTATGTGGTCACACTGTGAAAATTTAATAAAATTATCCCTTATTGACCCTGCCAGATTAAAGAAAATATAGCAAAGTGATTAAGGCCACATGCCCTGCTGTGCTATTGCTTAGCTTTCTCTTTGTAGTGTGTATTTGCATATGTGAGCATGTGTGTGTGTGTGTGTGTGTGTGTGTGTGTGTGTGTGTGTGTGTACACGTGTGGAAGTCTGAGGTTCGCTCTGGATCTCTTCCTTGGTTGTTCTCCACCTTAAATATTGAGATGGGGTCTCTAGCTGAATCTAGAGCCCACTGTTTCAGCTAGCAGTTTGCCCTGGGGATTCCCCGTCTCCACATCCCACACACTAGGATTAAAGGCACCACACCCACCTGGCTTTTTTTTTTTTTTTCCTCCCCTGGATTCTAAGCATTCATACTTTGGTCTTCATGTTTGTGTAGCAGCATTTTACCTGAGGAGCCATATTCTGTGCCCCTGTTGTTTGGGTTTAATTCTTAATTTTCTTATTTGACCAACTGGACAACTTCAAACAAGTTACTGAATTTTGATGTGCTGTCATTTCTTCATGTGTAAAATTATAATAGTACTTATCCCATAGGAAGATCAGTAAGTTGCTATGAGCGCTTAGGATTGTGCTGGGAACTTCATAAGCTCTGGGTATGTTAATAAGCATGTCTTTGACGCCATCACAATGTCTATACTTAGGGCAAATGCTCAATCTATGCTACCAAAGAAGCACACTGCATTGCAGTGTATTCAGAGGGAGAGAAGCATGAATAAGCAGAAGACTCTTGTCTGTAAAAAGCTTCAGAACAGGCCACCTCAAAATAAGCCACCTTGGGACACTGGTTATTTTGAGCTGAAGACAGTGGGCATCAAGGGGTACAGGGATGGTTCTCTTACCTCCCTTTGTGCCTGAAGAAGGACCTAAAACTCTCACGAAGAAGGTGTTCCCTCACCAACCCATACAATTAGAACATTTTTACTGCCAGGCATTAACATGGGGATGCTTTTATTTAAAAAAAAAAAAAACAAAAAAACAAAAAAACACCTTAAGATTTGTGACCCATTTCCTTCACTGTTTCCCCCATGTATATCCCAATTTCTTTCCCACAGTTTACTGCCTTTAGACCAGATGCCTTTGTATTGTTACATCCTGGAGCTATCCTTTGCTGTTTACATTGATACATATGTATATACATTTTTGGATCTAACAGCTTTTACTGATCTTTGTTTTTCTTATGAAGACACGCAAGTAGGTATAAAAACAGATTGCCTATGCTGACCTGGCATGAGGGAGACGCTGAAGCCCTGAGTTCCATCCCCAGCAGAGAAGGGGAGGTGTAGGAGGAGAGATCCCCTGTCTCACCCTTTCTTTGGCTGTCTGTAAGCGTGTGTATTCTGTGCAAGGAAGGATGAAGAGATATAACTCGTCAGGTGCCATTCAACGCGGTGGGCGTGGGCGGGCACCCTCTTCTTGTCCTACCTGCCTTAGTCCTTAGGCTCTACAAACCCGGGATCAGTGTGACTCAGGAGGAAGACCTGGTGCCACAGAAATTCATTTCCTTCCCTCCTGTAATCTCTGCTGATGAGTGGGTTGGGAGTTGGGGGGTGTCAGCCAGTGGCATTTCAAGGAGTGTTAGCTTGTTGAGTTCATATCACATGGTGTCACATGCAGGGAAACACAAAGCTAAGATGTTAACAGGCTGATTTTTTTTCTTACCATGTGTAAACGTGGAACCTATCTTCAGGGCACTGGGAGTCTTTGGAAACATCCTCAGAGAATCAAGATGTTGGAGAAAAATGCCTTAGAATCCACCCCAGTATAAGCCTTCAGGATGCCCGAGCTACAGCTGTGGGACCAAATTCACCAGGGCTGGTTGCTTCTGCCTTGTTGGTCCTACCTTGGGAGTTTTATTAACTAGTTTATTCACTTTGTATCCCAGCTGTAGCTCCCTCCCTTAGCCCCTCCCAGTCCCACCCCTCTTCCCTCATCTCCTCCCATATCCCTTCCCCAGTCCACTGATAGGGGAGGTCCTCCTCCCCTTCCATCTGACCCTAGCTTATCAGGTCTCATCAGGACTGGCTGCATTGTCCTCCTCTGTGGCCTGGCAAGAGTGCTCCCCCCTCAGGGGGAGGTGATCAAAGAGCCAGCCACTGAGTTCATGTCAGAAACAGCCCCTGGTCCCATTACTAGGGAACCCACTTGGAGACTGAGCTGCCATTGGCTACATCTGTGCCGTGGTTCTAGGTTACCTCCAAGCATAGTCTTTGGTTAGAGTGTCAGTCTCAGAAAACACTGCTGGACCCTAGATGGGGATCTTGGTGGAGATGGAGAGTGGGTCTAACTTGGGTGATATGCAAGTGGGGAGTTATGCATATCGGAGTCTGTGAATTGAATCAAATGGGTAGAAATGCCAAGTCATTGACAGCCAGCTGGTCTAGAAGAGCCAGATCCACCGAGGAGCTGCCAGGAGCGTCAGTATGTGACATTTAAGGTACAGACACAGTCTCCACACAGACATGCAGGTCGGACACCACATGCGCGCGCACATACACACACACACACACACACACACACACACACACACACACACACACAGCAACAGAAGCCTTACCATCTGGACTTCTCACTGCTTACAAACACACCTGCATGCTCCATGTATGCACTCAACATGGACGGGTTGGGGTGGGGGCCCAGAGGGATGGGACCTCGGGTTGAATCAGATGCTGGTTAATGCTGCTACTTTTATTACAAGACCGTCTTGACATTCATTGGGTGAGAAACACAGAATTGGCGGACTGCTGTCCTAGCGGCATGCAACCTCTTCTACAGTGCAGCTTAGGGAGGTCAGGCCTACTGCAGCCCACACAGCAGAACTGCTCTCTAGAGGGGACAAAGGGGACCCTGCAGGTCCTTGTTCTCTTGTTTCAACAGACACAAGGGACTTCACCCCCTCAACAGTCTAGGGAGTGCAGGGTCAGGTGAGTGTGCTTTCAACAGGTGCCACAGGAGACCCAGCTTTGGGAGGAAGTTCCTAAAACTTAGAGCCAACAGTACTTCCGGGTAAGCACATACTTCCCACAGGTAGCACCGACTACAAGGACATGCTGAGCTCTGTGTCTGAGCTGGGTTAAGCTGCCAGGAGTCCTCCGTTACAGACAGCCTGGCTTCACACGGAAAAGTAAGACATGATGGCTCTGTCACAATAAGGCCACTAAATTCACAGCAACAATGACTTCAGAATAAGCTCTTAAGACTACAGGGAAACAGCCTTTTCCTCTCCTGCCAGGTCCTTCTCAGGGTAGGCACCTGCCCTGAGACTGTCATGTGGTTAATTCTGGGCTGCACAAATTACTGAGCACAAAGGAACAGAAGAAGGGGCTACACATGTCAAGTCATGGGATGTCGCCACCAAACATGGCAGACTGTTACTGGTGAATGTCTTAGATGCCTTTCCTGGTTGGGCCGGATGCCCTCGTGTATCTGAAGAGCTAATCTGAAAAGAGGCTGGCAAAGGACTTCCTCAAGCTCCGGATGGTCTCCGCTTTGGCTTCATCCTCATTGGCTGAAGACCGGAAGAAGGAGGACTCAGAGAAGCTGAACGCATTTGTCAGGGACTGCGACTTGCTTGAAGATAAAAACCAGAGAGAACATGAGGAGGGTGTTTCAAGTGAGGGCTCTCATAGGAGGGTCACACAACAAGAACCCCCCAACTCCCTCCCCAAGGAGGACAGGGTAGCTGGAGATGACTGGGAGGGTTGTGCTAGGCATTGGGAAACCCTTTGCTACTTCCTCACCTGCCGCTCAAACAGGAAGGGATGGGAGCAGTGTAGGGACCAGAGAGAGGGCAAAAGAGAGAGGGAAAGAGGAAGAAAGGGTAACTCAAAGGCTGCATCTTTGATTTTAGGCTAAAAGTCCACAACTTGAGATCTAGGCGCCTCACATCCTTTTCCTTTCATGAATGCAGACTCCAGCACTTGCGGGCTCCTGGCTTCTGTTTTTCATCCACTGTCAAGATGGATTCAACTTTGGAGTCTTGATTCTGCCACAAAGTCATGTCTGACCTCAGGCAAGCCACATGTCAGTCTGGCCCTGGGCTTTTTCACACATGGCATGATGATTTTGGTAGAATCATGACCTCTGGGTCCTCTTGGTTCCTTTAATTTCTCTTATTTCAAAGGAACCTTCAGCTTGATCCTGAGAGTCTAATGCCTCCATTACGCTGGTCTTGCATTTACTTTTTTTTTTTTAAAGATAGGATCTTAAAAAAATACAGTTCAGGTTGACCTTGAACTCTCTGTATAGTTGAGTACAGCCTTGGGTTTCTATCTCCTATGTGCTTTGATGATAGTCGTTACCACTACACCAGGTTTTATGTAGTGCTGGAACTCAAACCTGGGGCCCTGTGCATGTTAGGCAAGCCTTTCACTGACTGCTATATCTCTACCCTCATGTCTCTGTTCTGTTTTGTTTTTTTTGAGACAGGGTTTCTCTGTATAGCTTTGTCTGTCCTGGAACTCTCTATAGACCAGACTGGCTTTGAACTCCCCCAATGCTGGGACTACAGGTGTGTGCCACCGCGGCTGGCTAAGTCTCTGTTCTTAATGTGGCCACAGTCACCCCTATAGCCTTCCTCAAAGAAACCTTGATATGAGGTTTGTAGGGGTCAGGGTAGATAGGAGGAAAAGAAATACTTTATCAGGCCATGATTATTAAGCAATATTATAATGAAAAGACCCAACCACCCCTACACACACACACACACACACACACACACACACACACACACACACACACA
>NW_026588368.1:532119-563016 GCF_907164565.1 Psammomys obesus | reverse complement strand
ACACACACACACACACACACACACACACACACACACACACACACACATTTTAGGAACTTATTTTTTCATAACAAGTGATTCAGAAAGAAAAACTGTGAAGGCTGGAGGCTGAGGGAAAGCCAATAGCACAATGCAGGAGGAAGCATGAGGTTTGGTGTCCCCTCTGGCCTGGCTTGTCTTTTGACTCCCACAGGTCTTTCAGGCTTTAAGATTCTTCTGGGACCTCCATCCCTCTCCTAAGTGCTGGGCACATCCAGGAAAGTCCCACATGAATGTGTGCCATTCTCTCCTCCCACATGGGCTGTGGACAGGTGTCCTGCCTTTCATTAGGGCTGGTGACAAGCCCTAGCATGCTGGCCTCTCAGGAACGAGACCTCTGCATGCACAAGCAGAGGGCGCCGGGTGCAAGCCTCCAGTTCACCATCAGAGGCTGGCTCTGCTTATCAGCTTCAGCCCAGAGGCAACGACAACCCAAAGGTTTGCTTTTATACTGCGGCCAGAGCAGGTATGATGATCCCAATCAGTAGGGAGGTGACACAGCAAGTTGGATGTAAGAGGTGCTACTGGCTGGAGCAGGGGAACAAGAGCAGCCATGCCTCTTCCATCAGGTAAGACTAGGAGACCTGGAAACATGACCATCTGGACATTTAAGCCTGAACCCTGACTCACTGTCACTGATTTAGATGGGTGGCTCTGAGCAAAGTTTTCTTCTATGTACATAACTTACGAGTGCTCACCCGGTCTCTGAAAGTCCACAGCCTCTCTGCACCCCCCCCAAGATTCACTGTTGTCCATCACTTTAGAGCAGTGGGTCTCAACCTTCAGAATGCTTCAATCCTTCGATACAAGGGTTGGTGACCCCAACCATAAAATTTTCTTCCTTGCTATTTCACAAATGTAATTGTGCTGTTATGAATCCTAAATATGTGTGTTTTCCAGTGGTCTTAGGCAACCCCTGGGAAAGGGTTGTTAAAGCGGTCACCCTTCACAGGTTGAGAGCCACTGCTTTAGATGTACAAGCAGGGTGGGTCACCCCCACGTCCCTGGAGCTGTTGCAGTCTCTGTCGAAAGTGGTGACGGAATCTGCTTTAGGGACACTAAAGCCAGAACATGTGGCTCCGGGGAGTGGGTGGAGCAGACTGCATGGGGGCCACCCTCCATGAGAGAACACTGTGGAAGGGCCTCTGGGCTGAACACTGAGAATGAGGGTACCCTGGGAGGATGGCTCTCTTTGAACTTCAATTAGATGCCACCTTTGTTAGCTACACTTCCTCCAGACAGAGATGGAAGTGAAGGCTGAGAATGAGTTAACTGCTCTTCTCATTTCCTTTGGGCAGCCTTGCTAATTGCATTCTCTTAAATCCAAGTCGAAAAGACTTTTAAGGGTGTTTGTTTGTTTGTTTGTTTGTTTGTTTGTTTTTAAGCTTAGGAGACATGCATATGGAAAAAAAGAGTGGGAGTCCTCCATTAGTTGTTAGTTCTAGTCTAAACAGAAATGGGATCAGTAACTGCTGCAGTTCCTTATGAAGAAAGACTTCATGGATGTGAGCATCCAGCTTAACCTGAGGCAATTTTTAATTTCCCTCTTTTTCTCCCCCTCCCAAGTCAATCTAGCCATTCTTCTCACACACACGCACACCAGACAACAAACAAACACCCACAAACCATCACCACCACCACCAACACAACCTCCCCACTCCCCACAAGATCAGCAAATATCTGTGGCAACATGAAGGTGGTTCTATAGCAGGTCAGAGGCCCACAGCCCATGAGGGGGGACAGGAAAGGGGGTAAGGGGCTGCTGGGTTATCTTACTTGAGCTGTGGGTGAGGCTGGGGCTTCTGTGGTGGAGCAGCCTGAGGTGGCTGGGCCTCTGCCAGGGAGCTGCTGCTGGAGGGTGCATCACCGTGGGTGGTGGTGGGGCCACCCGGCCTCTGAGGAGCCGAGGAAGAGGAGGAGGAGGAAGAGGAGGAAGAGGAAGAAGATGGCAGTGATGGTCCCGAGGGGAGCCGACGTGGAGGCAGCACCTTGCCTGGGGGCTGCATTCCTTGGGGTTGCCCAGGGCCCCCTAGGTTCAGTACAAGAAAAACTTCATAATTTAACCATACCTTTAAAGGGTTTTCTTAGTAGAATCTACATCTCAAATGGTGTGGTCAGATCATTGCTAAAAGGATACGTGAGATTGTAAGTAGCTATCCAGGGCTCTAGAGGGCCGTGAAGGGAGTCCTTAGACACCCTCACTGTTTGCTCCTCCTCAGAGACTCAGCAACTTAGAGCTGAAGTCAGAAGGGTGGGGAAGAAGGCAGAGGGCTGGGAAGCCCCACAGGGAGAAGCTCCCTCACAGAAGGCCTCCGGACCACAGGGACTCTGCTATGCTTTCCAAAAGTCCTCAGGAAGAAGCCACCCTGCTCTCAGGCTTCCCACCAGCCCCAGATTCTACACACACAATGCAGGAGACGTCAGGGGACAAACAGGAGAATATGAGCCAGAACACCTAAGAAATAACCTATCGGTGACACTTGCCCTAGCAAGATGCCAAGCTTCTCTGGGCAATAAACCATGTAAAAGTCCTACCATTGTATTTTAAAGGTAGTAGTTGCTTCAAGGATGATAACGGATGAGAAAGTTGTTCAGAAAGGATTCTGTGTCTTAAGATCATCAGTGACTGACATGGTTTCCATGGAGCTGCCCCTCATCTGCTCCAAGCCTGCAGGTGTCTGATTGCCACACGCATCCCACCTGGGCTTTGCTGGAGTCTTAACTCCCACGACCAGGATCAATCCTTTCTTCCCAGGCACTCTGCCTCAGTGCCATCCTCAGGGGCTCCAGCATGACAAACCGCTCAGGTGTGTGGGGAAATTCTCCAGACATCCAAATCCCAGTCTCCCCCAGGGAGGTTGTGGCACCATCTGGCAAACAGCCCCCTTAATAACAGTATACCTTTCATCCAATATGAGACACAGAACTATCAGATAGATGGCCTGCTGAGTTAAAACACACACACACACAAAAAAAAAAAAAACAAAACCCTCCTTTGTCTAGGGGGTGAAGGACAGAGAGTGTGGTATCAGCTCATATTTTTCAGAAGGGAATCTGCACATCTCTGAAGTCAAAAGATCCCCATGGACACATGCTGACTTTCCACTTGTCCCGGAAAGTCTAGTTTCTCACCTCAATCCCTGAGTTTACACTCACAGGCCTGCTGCAGCTAAGACTGCTTCTGTCAGTTTCCTAGAAACCAGGACACCCCCCTCCATCCTCTGCAGAGGCAGAAACGTGTCTATGCTACTGTGTAGCCAGGATTACCAGCTCTTTCCCCTTCTTTGTGGCATGGGTCCCCCTTTATTGTTGGTCACTGATTTATACCAGGTATGTTACACATGAATACATACATAAGTAAAATATGTGGAATTCTACATGTTTAAGGAGTTCAAAGCCAAGTCAGGTAACTAAATGACCAGCCAATTATTTCACGTTAACCAGCTTCTACCTCCTGAAGCCTCACACCAAGAATATTACTTCCCCAGCATTATTACTGTATCAGCATTTCTGGCCAAGTAATTGAGGCTGAGAATCCTTGTAGCACAAACCTGAGTGCGTTCCCACCTGTACGATGTAATCGAACAGCCAGAAACTTTACAACTTAACACTGAAGACAGATAGAACTTTTCCTTTATTGCACATTAAGCTGTACAAGAGAATCACAAAAGAGAGGTGGTCCATCACACTTCTGGCGTCGGCTGAGGACCTCCCAGCCGGATCGGTACAAAAGAGGGGGACAACATTGGAAAAGAAATGGGAACAGAACACCTGAACAGAAACCCTACACTGTGACGGAAGTGCCCCCCAGGCCACAGAGTTGTCCCTTAGCATGCTGCCTGAGGGCACGTGACAATCAGGTGCTGCTGTCTGCTTGCGTGTGGCAGTGGGAGCTGGAATCAGCTTCTAGCCCCCACCTGAGAGGCCTTGGCTGACACCACCCTGTAACCTGACTGAATTCAAATGGCAACTTTGTATTGTGGCTCACAAATGTCACACGAAAAGCACCTGGATGTAACACACTGATAACATGCAGAGAAGCAATACCACCATCAGCTCACCAATTGGACAAAAAAAATATATATATATTTAAAAAACGAACAAAAAAATGTATTCCTCCATTCTGGGAAATGTTCCTTTATTCTCTTCTAGCATTTCTTTAGACCAGGAGGTGTTTAAGGTCCTGATTCTTAACCCACCTGGAAGTGCACATATGCATATATGTATATATTTACAATTGGCTGACCACCATCTTCATCCAAGGGGAAGGTCACATGACAACATTTACACCATACACATCTCTCTATAGCCTCAGAATTGTCCAGAAACCAAAAGAGAAAACCAGGACACATGCCCCTTGATTCAGTTACATGGAACCAATACTGCTTGCTCCTTAGACCTGGTAGTCCAGAACCCAGCCATGTCACCACAAAGGTGGGAATGTAAAAGTAGAGACAGAAACATTTCTTCTAAAAGGCAGATTGCTCACATGAGCTCCCGTTTGGGCTGTGGGACTAGAGAAGGCCATCTGGAACCCATTCCCAGCCCTGCCTGTAGATGGCAAGATAAGGTGCTGGCTCAGTTAACAGCTCTATCAGCTGCCCAGGGCTCCTTGTCAGGAGAAAGGACAGACATACTGGCAATGGTTCTCCAAGGAAGCCAAAGCTGAGAACTAACATGGTCAAGCCCAGAGCTAGCTGGCGAGAGTGCCCACTCAGGTGACATGAGACATATCCGATCTGGCCTCGTGTTGGGAGCCTGGGGATGGTTAAGTCCTTCTCAGGCTGTTGGTTGCTCCCTGCATTTTCTGTCCAGCACTGCTGAGGAATCAGCTCTGTTCACAGATCAAGCTTTGAGGAATACATGGCAGCCCAGTTCCACAGAAGCACACATGGCCGGTTTAGAAACAGCAACAACAAAGAAACAACTGCAGGCACTGAGATCAACACACGGGAAACACGGGATCACTTAGATATTGCACATCGGCGGCCCCTTATTATTATTATTTTTTTTAAGGTTTTGTAGCTAGTTAATAATTAAAACGAGGGGGATACGGGGTATAAAATACAGAACACATTCCTGGAAGCAGCTGGTTCTTTGTATTTCATCACTAAAAACACAAGAGCTCTACAGGCACAGCCAGCTTTTTTCACACACACACACACTTGAAACTGCACCAGACCATAGCGGATGGAAAAAAGGATGGATGCCCTCAAATTCAACGGATGGAACTATGAAAAGTACACCTTGAAAATCTCTTAAAAGTGCTATCTATTTTCCCTAGTCATGCAGGGAGGAGGTAAAACACAGCTCACTGAAGACCCCAAGCACTCGTGGAGGTAAAGTGGGAGAAGGTGAGCCCAAGGGAGGAGGAGAGAAGCTGGGCCCTCTTTGCGGCAGCCGCTTCTCCCCATCCACTCCAGCGCTGGGATCTCATCCCTCGTTACGTGAGGCTTTAAAAAATACTATCAAACCATCCAGAAGATAGTCACACTGGACTTAAGAGAGGCACAGATTCTTTTGTACACCGCTGACAAACAGCCCCGGAACCACAAGTTACACAGGAAAAAACAACAACAACAACAACAAAAAAAAAAAAACGTAAAAGCATTACAAGCACGAACAGGGACAGGTGAACAACCAGACAGGAAGCTGACACTGCATAGGAGAAACAGTCCAGTCAGCACTGAGAGGGCACAGCAGTGCACCGGCCGGAGGGTCTGCCGTTCCCCTCCCCACCTGTCTTTCTTTTCTCTTCTTTTCTTTTTTGGCTTAAATTTTCTGCTTTGAAAAATTAACTACTGACCACTTTAGGAAGCTTGGACTTGTTTGGGGCCTACTGCAATGCCATTACAGTCGAGAATATACTGTAAACAACCTTGTGGAGGTGGCCGCTGAGGAGGCGTCTTGCTGGAGTCCGGTTCCTTTAGCGTTCCACTCTGGAAGACAAAAACACACAAACACACACACACACAAACACAAAAATGCAAGAGATAAAAAAACAAAGCTCAAAAAAAAAAAAAAAAAAAGTGCAGTGGCTGCACCAGGGCCCTAGGGTCTGCTCAAAATCCTGACCTTCAGACCTCCAAGTCTGAGGCTGTTGCCGGCTAAGGGGTAGGTGGTGTGGGGCTTGGAACTACTGATGGATACCTACAAACTCTTCCCTTTTGCCCGCTGTAGACTTACTTTATCTGGAACTTTAAATCTGTGCTTTGTTTTTACACCACGCGCTCCCGATGCCCAGGTCCTACGTGTAGTTACTATGTACCAAGCTCATGAAAGGAAAGCACCTGGGCTGTGCGTGGCTCTTGGGGAGGGCGGTGACGGGGTGGGGTGGGGTGGGGTGGTGAGCGTAGATGTGGCTACTTTCTGATTGGGATGAACCGTACAGCAGGTTCGGTTCTGGGCTGATGAGGGGGTCTGATCCACGCTTTGTGCTAGGCTGTGCTGCCTGTGGGAGAAGGGTCTGAACTGGTGCTCAAGGCCAAGTTGTTTTGCTGTCTCAAACTGCAGAATTATAGTCTGCCCGACGACATGGCTCCACTCCCACGCTTCCTCTCCTCCCAGCTGGGATTCTGATTATGTCCTGACAGGATCAAAGATGCATGTGACTTGGTCTTGTCTCACACTTGTGTTTCAGGCAGTGCATGTTTGGAGCTTGTCTTCCGTGTGCCGGAAACATTCTCTAAAGCCAAAGTGTGCCAAGTGGGCCGATGGTGATGTCAGAATATGCCTCCCCAGCCCGGGCTGCGAAGCAGGCTAAATGTACCTGTGCACTGTTCCCCACTTCCCTCTCAGTGACATCGCCCTGGAGATAAGGCCCCAAGCCCTATTCCCATGTCAGTGCCATTTCTCCCCCTGCTCCCCACTTGCTCAGGCTTCAACCTGGCCATCCTTCTCCTGCTCCCTCTGGCCAGTTCTTAGCTCAAATACTCTGGAATTAGAAGTGTTCCCTTTGCAGTTCCTTAGTCTTCCCAAAATGACAGCCTCAACTCTCCAGGAGTTTGTACAGTAACAGGCCTGGCTTTGGCAGTGTCTCCAGCACCCGAAGCAGGGAAGCCCATCTCACCTGTCAACACCACAGGAACTGACATTTCCACCCCGTTCTTCCAAGCACGTTGTTTCCAGAAGACCTGTTCTGAGCCCTGACCCTGAGACACACACCCATTAATCTAGATGGGGTTATCCACCAGGGTTCCTCAGTTCTTCTTTCCTGACACCACGTTCTAGTTATCAGCTTTGATCAAGCATTTATCAGTTTTTGCTTAAAGGATAGTTTCCTAATCCTTTTGACTCATCTCTCTAATCTTTCTTCTTTGTGGCCGCTGCTACCCTCTTAAAACCTCTCTGTAGTTGTGCCACTTAATTTCCATCAGTAGTTTACATCTGAAATTTCTCGAGTGTTCACTCTGTGCTGGGTGAATGGGCCCTCTGTGTGGCCTCTCCCTTAGACCTAACGATGGCTGTGTCTGCTTTACTAACATTCCCAATTGCTTTAGCACTGTTGGAAACAACCTTCAGCCTTCAGTTCTCTGATGTTCTAAAAGTACCCATACCTTCTGGTCGCAACCTTACTGTTGTGTCTTTTTTCTAGGCCATATGTTCAGTGCCATGGCCTCTTGTTATCCAAGGCAGACTCTCAGGCATCACACAGCCCAAGCCTGGGGAGCATCAAGACTGGTTTGTGCTGGTGCTCTCCCTTAGGCCTCACAGAAGGCAGTCACCATGCAGGCTGACCATGACCCTTCTTGGTCACAGAAATATACATGTGAGACATTCAAGGATAAAATGAGCCCCTAAGTGTCCTTCCTAAAGCTTTGGGGGAAGAGGTCCCAGAGGCAGTCCTTAGGGCTAGAGCCTGGGAATGTTCCTTGGCTATCCTTGATGGCACCTAGAGAGCTTCTCCTGCCTCTGGTTTCATGGAGATTGTGGATGGAAGACTTCTCAGGGGCTAAGGAGGGCCAAGAGGAGAGTCCCCTAGGAGTGTCCCTTGCCAGGCTGAGACACTCCGGCTCCTCCCACAAGCCTGCTGTCTGCTAGGGGCTAAGGGCTTATTCCCTATGGGGTTTGGCTACCACGGGGTCTGTCTCCAGTCACCAAGAGCCTCCTGGGATGCTGAATTCCACAGAAGTCTGGCCACTCTGGCGTCACTGCCATAATCTGGCCTACAGCCAGCCCAAGGCAGGAACTCGTGGTCAGCCTGAACGCTAGAGTTTCTCTCAGGAAGCTGGTTGACTCAAACAGGTAAGAATGTTCAGCCCAGCTCCTGTGATCAGCCCCACACAGAAAGGAAGGGGGAAAGCAGCCTTTGAGCTGCCTGAGAAATGGAGCCCCACAAGACCCAGGGTTTAGGAAATGACTGCAAGAGGGTGTCAGTCTGAAGCCACAGCCAACACTCATATGGCTGAAGATGCATTTGTGTCTTAGTAAGGGAGGGGGAAAGACCCAGTGCCTTCTTGCTTGGTCAAGCCTCATGAGAAAGCACGGTCACTGCTTCTGCGCACCACTTTGAAGAGGTGCACTGGCAGAATCTGTGAAGAGATAAGAAGCCAAGAGACTGGAAAAGTCTTTCCTTATGTGACTTTTGACGAGTTACTTCACCTGTGAGTCTCAGTTTCCCCAAATGGTCAGACTACCAGGATTAAATGAAGATGCGACCCTGGCAGCACCAGTGTTGTGTCTGAATCATGTCAAGCAGTAGCCTGGGTAATAGCGCCTTTCCCACCATGAGAGCTTTTCAACCAGCATCTAGAAAAACTCAGCCAGGGATACTGTACAGGGGACACACCGTCACAGGCAGATGACTGCTGCTGGCTCTTCTCGCCCCAGGCTTCCCCTAATTCTTTGTGCATTTTTCAGCTCTTTGGATGACTGAGGTAAGAGATAAGCCTTCTTAACAGTGCAGTCTTGAGGCAAGAAAAGCCCCAGGGCTGCTGGGCCTGAACAGAGATATCCTACAGGCACAGGCTCTCAGAGAGTCGATGGGGAGAGCATGCTGCTGCCCACAGAAGCTCACCAGGCTAATATCCTGCTCTGCTGGGTCTACGCGGCTTTAGCAATCAAAGGAGCCAGGGGGCAGGACAGATGAACGTCTAAGAAGCAGCTGGTGAACTGCAGACTCCTGAGTTGATAGGTTGAGCATCTGGCTACTGAGGGAGGACAGCAAGTTTCCTCGTGCACTACCACAAGTGCCCAGCTTTCTTTCCTTTCCCCATGCCCTCACAGGCACACCAAAAAGCCATGGTATATGATATTGCACAGACCCTCCTGAGCTGGGGGTCAGAAGATCCAGTTCTCCTTAGCGGCCAGGTGACTCTGGGTAGGTCATCTTTAGTGTCTTTCTTGATATGTGAACACACGCAGAATTACTACCCCAATATCTCACATTAGAGTTTCAAGGCTTAAGAATGACAAATGAACTTTATGAACTGTAAGGTGCTAGCCAGTGAATGATATAAATCAACATCATTGCTTTTCTTTAGGTAAGAGTAAATCTATAGTGTGAGAACTGCATGTATCAATGGAGAAGACATTGCTAAGTAGCTTCCTGTCATCTCGTGCACAGTATTTCTTGCATGGGAGAATCTGGGTTGGATTAGACCATGCCCTCCCTCTGTGTATCACTGCCTTAGATCAGGGAAGATCTACTCAGTGTGCAAATCATGGAGAGAAACCAAGTCCACACCTGAGGATCTATGGGATTTTGCTAAAGGTACATCTAATTTTCCATCCTGTGGCTTTCACTAGACAGACTGGCAGAGGAGTTCCTATCTGATTTGAGGCCCCAACAGGATGGGAAGCTGAGGAAGGAAAGACATTGAGTGACTCAACTTTTGAGAATTGTTGGCTTAACACCAGCTGCCCCCACCAGGAGGAAGGCCTGTGCTTGCTCAGCATATCTGAGACAGGAAATTGGGAAAGGGTCCTAGGGTCTGGCCCCAGGAAAGGGGCCAGGCCATGCTCCTTGCTGGCCACGCCACAGAACTATTCTGATCAGCTCCCCCAGGCCTCGCTTCCCCGGTCCAGTACTCCAGGGAGAATGAAGTAGCAGGAAGGAATGTGGTCAGGAGGTTGCAGAGCAAAGGGGACAGTATGTTTTCAGCACCTTGAGACCTTTCCGGACTCACCCTTTCAGTTGCCACTGGCCCCCTTCCTTCCTCTGCAAGGGTATAAAATCTATCCAGGGGTGAGCTGATGCTCCTTCCTTCCCAGGGGACCCCACTGTGGGCAAAGACCAGTGCCTGGATTGTGGCTGTCCCATAACCTGAAGACACCAGAAATGGTCCACAGAGGCCACAAGTCCTATGGGGGCTCAAAAGATCAGGTCACCCTAGGTCAGAATGTCAGTTTCGAGTGATTAAAGATGTTCCTGAAAGTAAAGACAGTCCCAAAATAGCCAGTTTCTCTTAATAGTTCGTTAAGGGATCTAGTCACTCGTGGCTTATCTGAACCTGCCCCAAACTCCTTGAGTTCTCAGCTTCTACTCACTGGGGAACATGGTCTCTGAAGCCAGTCCTGCTGTGGGAAGCAGGAAAGCCTTGGTTTGTCCTAACTTTACCTCTTAGAACAAGTGAAATCAGAGGAACAAATGGGGTCAGAGGAATGGTTGTGCCTCTCCCTAAGTGTCCAGCCCTGGAGGTTACTCTTCTCAAGTGAAGAGATCTCTTTTCAGTCTTGGTCGCCTTGTACTTATGAGCTCACAGGGAAATGTATTTATTTTATCTTATGTATGTGAGTGCTTGCCTGCATGTATGTATAGGTACCATGTGCATGCTTGGTGTCCACCGACGTCAGAGAAAAGTGTCTTTTATCTCCTGGTAGACAGCTGTGAGCTAGGAACTGGATCTGGGTCCTCTGCAAGCACTGAGCCATCTCTCTAGCTCTTCAGTCCCGTTAGTTTAAACTCTTCCTACTACCTCTTCCAGGTCTGGTGTTACATGCCCCCTGGAGCACAGTACTCTAGCTTTGGGGGATTCTGAGAGTTACCTGCTCCGTCAGCTTCCACGTACCCTTTTGCCATCTCCCCACCCTTTCACCACTTCCCCAATAAGCAGCTTATCCTGCCAAGGGAGGTCTCAACATTAATGTGACAGTCACACGGTCCAGAGAGGCGGTTTTTGCTCTCGGTATTGGTGAGTTGGCTCCTTATGCAAGGTCAAAGCCCGTCTTCCAGCAGATTTGCCTCTGGGATCATTTCTAATCCGTGACGGCATCAGAAAGCTAAAGACATTGAGTCATAGGCTTCTGGAAGCAGCTGGTAGTCAACTCAAGTTCCTTTAGTTTCTTTTGTTTGTCCCATGCAACCCAAGCTAGCATCGAACTTGCTATATAGTCAAGAATGGCCTTGAGCTTTTGATTCTTCTGCCTCCACCATGAGATTGTTGGGATTACAGGCATGCCACCATACTTGGTTTATGCCTGTGCTGGGGGATCCCAGGGGTTCGTGAATACTACGCAAGTACTCTGCCAACTGAGCTACATTCCCTGCCAAGGTCCTACTTTTGTCCATAGAGTAGATGAGCCACAAGCCCCAACATCCTGGTTTCTCCTCTGATAACACTCAGTTGGAATCCATCCTGTTACACTACCACCCATGGACTAGAAGCAACATTCAGTATGTTATCTGTTCAGCTAGGTACCAAATGCACATCAATGCTTCAAAGGCCTAGTCTTAAACTAGTTCTCTATGGATCTCACCCACAAGCCAAATAGGAAGCTGGCTAAATGCCTAACAAAGGGAGAAAGACCAGCCTTGCTTCACTCATCAGCGTCTGAAATTCCTGCATTACCATTTCGTCTTCTATCTCTGGAAGATTTTACAGGAAAATAAAAGGTGTGAGATCGGTGTAATAAAACATAAAATCAAACAAACAAAACACAGCCACATGAAGACAAGGAATATATCTCTCTTGACAAGACCTGAAAGCTCTGGCCACCTGAAGGTCTCTCCCTTGTTTCTGGGAATTTCTGGAAAGCAGCACTCTGCTCTCCAGAGCCCCAGCTTCAGGCCTGTCTCAGATCCTGATGATTCACCCTCCCCTTCTCAAGGATTTCTGAGTTGTCAAGTTGTTCTTAACATACTCAGTATAGCCCTAGGTACTAGATTTTTCCTAAGCCCTAGAGATGAAGTTACGA
The DNA here is from genome assembly GCF_907164565.1 of Psammomys obesus. Classification (NCBI taxonomy): domain Eukaryota; kingdom Metazoa; phylum Chordata; class Mammalia; order Rodentia; family Muridae; genus Psammomys; species Psammomys obesus. Next base: position 550,842 of record NW_026588368.1, on the reverse strand, counting down.
GCAAGTTCTTACTCTCAAAGGCTGAGTATGTCTGCGGGATGGCACAGCAAGAGTAACTGGGAAAGAGGGTCTGCAGTATGGACCACAGAGGTTCTGCAGTTGTTGGCCACCAGGTGTCACTGCCACCCTGAGAACAGCATACCCTGTGTAGAGGTTTCTTCGAATGGGCAGCTTGGAAACTAATAGTCCAGCCAGACTGAGCTATTCATCTCTCTGCTTTTGGTGATGTGGTCAGTGCCTCCCTGATTCTTGGAAGGATGCAGAGAAGTTAGCTAGCTTTCTGCTTTCCGCTCCAGGTAAGAGGCAGGCTTATAGCAAGGCGAGGTATACCCACTACCCAACATTTTCTCCTCCCTCCCTCTAGCCTCCTTCAGGTAACATTTAATCATAAGAAGGAATTCTCTGGTGGTAGAACAGGTATGGACAGAGAAAGAGGGATGGACAAGTCATAAGTCTGTCCCGGTCCTCTTCTACATTGCTGGGCAAAAAGCAGGAATTCAAGCCAGAAGTTCTTTCTCTTTCAGTCTGTGATTCCGTGGTCACAACTGAAGCTAACAAGAGTGGCTTGACTGAGGAATAGCATACATGACACATGCAGGGCCTTGTCAGGACATGTGACATGTAGGCTGGGACCCTCGCAAATGTTTCTTGGTCTATATCTCTTCTGCTTGCACACTACCAAGGATTCCTTAGGATCCTGACACTAACCCCAAATAGGGTGAAAGGGCCATTAAAGGCATTAATTTCAAGTGGGGACATATCATCAATTATGTTTTGTGAAGCCTACTACAAGGACAGAGGTAGTATAGTAAGAAGATTTTGCCCAGATAAAGGGAATATTTCACCCTTGTCATAAAAAAAAAAAAAAAAACAAACCTGCTACTAAATACAGAGTTAATAAAAATAAACCTCTATTTGTTATTGTGGTTTATATTTTCTACAGACAACCGACTGTATCCACCTGCAACAAACTAACAAACTGCTCTCAACCACCATTTTTTTTTTAAGAACACCTGTGATATTCAGTCGTGTGCTGCATAACAATATTTAGCTCAATGGTTGGCCATAAATATCATTGTCTGGTGATGCCATGGCCTCCTAGTTTGTATGGGCCTGCACTACATTGATGAAGTCACAGGAGATCAAAATTCTTCGGGAATAGCCCAGTTGTGGAGCCCTGTGTGACCATATTCAATGACTGCTAGATTCTGGAGCCTTTGAGATGAGGTGGTAAACAAATTCCCACTTGGAAAGAGTTTGTGTTCTGGTAGATGCACAAAAAAAAAAAAAAAAAAAAAAAAAAGAAAAGAACAATCTTATCTGATGGGAAATGGGAAAACACAAGTCGAGCAGGGAAGAGGAGCAGCTGCTAAGCAGGTGGCAACTTTGGATGATTTAAGAAATGTTACACTGTTGTCAAAGTCTCTCTACCAAAACAGTGAGCTGTGCCAAAAACAAAAGAGGGAGAGCATTTTCGGGAGAGGCTACAAGAGATACATAGGCCTTTAGGACAGTGTGGCTAGGGCATAGAGCATTAAATATAGGATGGCATAGGGGTAAAAGGTAGATGAGATCCTGTGTAAAAAGCTTGGGAAATTTAGGCAAAGGGGAAGAATGGGGTATTGGTGAAAAAGCAAGAATTATGCTTTGGCTATGCTATATTCACACAAGCAAATGAAGGTGTCTAGCGGGCATTAGACACGTGACTTGAAATTGCGAGGAGTGGTCAAGGCAGGGAATTCAACCTTACCAGGGAATTTACAAGTTTAGGGTACATCTAGAGATTTATCAGAAGTGGAAGGGTCAGAAAAAAAAAAAAACCTGGGAAGGAAGTGTTAGGACCAGGCTGCCCTGCATAAAACGGTTGTTCTTTTAGACTGTGCCTTACCCTGAGGGACTCCATTTCATGAGCAGCTTTTGGCTCTGTTTGAAAGATGGAGGACACCTGTGCCCTTGGGTGCATACACACAGCACCATCTACACAGCAGCATCTCTTTGGCATAGACTAACAAAGGATTTGTTCTTGGAGTAAAAATAAGATAAATTTATAAATTTATCAGGATGTATTAAATCACACCAGGGAAACTGGGCATATAGGCACATCAGACAAGAAAGGTTCTAACTCCCTCTCTGCTCCCAGAGGCAGACTCCCAGACCTGCAATGGCCATACCCCTCACTAACCTGTCATCTAGCCAAGCTTGTGTATGCATGAGGGACTGGTCCGCGGAGAATTCCTGACTAGCCTTGAGCTTCAGCTCAGTGCCCACTGTTGACATGGCTATTCAGTTTCCTTCTGCCTGTGTGATCGAGCCCTGCCAATCTTCCCTCTGTTTACTCCTCCCTCTAGACCTATCCTGCCCTTTTGTCTCTGCAGTCAAACTCACCTCCAAACTCCATTCTCAAACCAGCAGCTGACACTTGCAGCTGAAGTGACAGCTGTTTCTTCAGCTTCTTCCCTGCAGCTAGGCTTAGGTTCCTCACCTTATCCATACAGACTCTGCTTACATTCCTATCAGCCCCATTCTGAAGAGCTCTTGATTTTAACCGGTTGTAGTCACTCTTTAGTCTACATACACTCGTAGAGAGAGATACTGTGTGGTACGACAAAGAGTCTTAGAGTTAATATTTACAATTAAGATTTCAGTGAAAGCTATGTTGCCTTCGCTGGGTTGCCATGAAAAGGTGAAAATATTTGGCAAATTGTCTCCATTAAAAGCATTACACCTTATGAATTTATTGCCATTCAATGAATTCTGACATTGTGGACATGCACAAACATGTTTGTCTGTTTGACATAACACACTCATGACAATAAGTCACTGAGGCAGAACGAAAAACAAGAGTGCGGTCACAGAAGCTTGTCAAGGAGTGCCTTGAAGGAGTCAGCTGTACCAAATGCTATTGTGAAACCAAGGCAAGAAGAGAAATAACAGTCAGACTTGGTGACATGGAGATGACTCTGCTAAGAGCAATTTCAGTGAGATGGTGGTGGTAGAATGGTGATTGGAGTGGACTGAGAAAATAAGGTATGACAAAGAGGTGGCAGTGGGTAAAACAATGGGGGAGACACCGAGCAGTAGCTAGAAGGGAGCTGGTTTTGAAGGGTGTTTTACTGTTTTTTAATGGGAAGTGTCTACATATGGATGTGACCACCTGAAAAAAGATAAACTAATGAAAGAAGAGAGGGACCAGTTTAAAGCAGAAGGCAGGATCCAGATGACAGGTGGAGAACGGGCCTTCGAAGCAGATGCCTGTGGGTGGGTAGAGCGCAGGAGGTGGGGAGGTGTGACAGTGGGAATAAGAAGGCAGCTGGTCCGGAGGTGGGCCTGGCCCCCGAGCCTGGGCTTAGAATGGCGAAGTCTTCTCAGTCATCACCAGCATGCCCTTATCTAAACAAAACAGGGTCTAGGAATGTGACCAGAACACTTGTGGCTTCAAGGCCCAATCTCTACATCTTGCAGGTGGAAGACTGTTGTTGGATGTGGGGCTGGCGTCTGGGCAACCCAAAGTCAAAGCACAGGCTCGGGGGAAGTTAACAGAGTACAGAAGACCTGATTCAGGCAGGAATTCAGTCACCACTTCAATTTGGGACTTGGATACCCCAAGGAGTGCGAGCCAATTTCTATTACCCTAGAAGCTCCCCTTTTCCTAAAATCAATGAAGATGGAATACTCTACCCCCCCCCAATTTTTATTATGTATATATTGTTTTGTTTGTTTGTTTTAAGAGAAGCTCTCATGGCATACCTCTGGCTGGTCTGAAACTCAATTTATAGGCTAAATCAGAGATCCATCTGCTGTGATTAAAGTGTGTACCACCAGACCTTGCTCCAAAGAAAATTTTAGATTGGATTGCCCATGATAGAGAGATAAACAGACTCAGAAAGAGGTCTTAACTTACCAACTGTCACATTGTTTCAATTTAGTCAATTTTGGCAAAAATATTTATTGTGTGTCATATATACCTTAAACAGCATATATACTACTGACTAAAATAACATATCTCTTCTCTTGGCAATTCAGGTTCACTATCCTCAATACCAATGTTTCCATCTACAATTCTGCAATGCTTGAGTGTTTAGGGTAGTTAGCTTCTACCCTAAATAACCTAGTCTGATTCTCCCTGCCCGCTATAAACTTTCAGCCCTATATTCTTTCTCACTGCAGGATTGCTAGAAGGCCAGTAGCTTGCTAATAAGTGCGGTGTAATCTTGAAGGGCATTCACCCATCTCCACATAAGGTGTTGATGTTTCTCCAGGCCTCAGACTGTAGGGTGGAAACCCAGAATGTGAGCCTTCCCTGGGTGCTTCCTTCTGTCTTATTTTAGGGTTTTGTTTTTCTTCTTCTTCTTCTTCTTTTAATCTCATAAAATTCTAGAGATATGGACCATGGTTCCCTTTTTTAAGCCATTTTGCTATGGACATTGTCCAAGGCCATAAAGCCAACAGACACAGGTTTAGAGTGCTTGGGTGATGCTCATTTCAAGACGGACACACTATATTATTCCAGTCTATTCTGTTCTACCTACTCTATTCCTGGAGCTCTCTCTAGGTGAATTTTGAAGGAAAGGTTTTTAAGAGAATCCTAACCAAAAAAAAAAAAAAAAGTCAAAGCCTAAGCTTCCTTAAAGGGAACTGTGTCCTCATGAAGGTACACAGATGTTTAGAGAGAGCTCGCTAAGACTCAGTTCTTTGATTCGCTGCCCAGGCTCCTACCGCTCTGCTGTATAAATGCTCGGTGGAAAGAGTGGTAGGGAGACCTCCCTCATGCACTTCAGAACTTCAGGCCTGATATCTTCTCTGCTCTTTGGCTAGTTACAGAGTGCCTGTGCCTAATGTTGCACAAAAGTTTATGTGGATTTTCCAGTAGAGCTGCATCTGAGATGATGCCACTGTGATGGGAGTCGTGTACCACATCAACTGAGAAATGTCCCCTTCTCTCTCACAGGAATGAAGAGCAGGCTTCTAACCTGAAATTTACCCTTGTCAGTCTACTCTGGAGCTCAGGACTGACTCTTCCCTCCTTGCAAACAAGCAGCCTTCTCAAAAAGATGCTGCTACACACTCGGCAGTAAAGAGCCAGTGGACTATCTGGCCTGGACTTCTCTCACAGATCTCCCAGTTCAAAGCAAGGCATCCTGAGTCACAGGAGAAATTGGATGTAGCTTCCTGGAGCCTTCGAGTTCAGGGTGAAGATCCAGTACTTTATCTCAGCACAATTCTGAAGCTGATACTGTAGACTGCTGAAGAGCAGGCCTCTGAAAGGGGTACTTGAAGATAACCCAGAGAGGAAGGAAGTGAAGGGAAGGAAGAGAGAAAGGACCTTGGATTCCAGCTAGGCCTGCAGGCATCTGACCTCTGTCTCTTCCTATAGCCAGTGTCTGCAGCAGTGGCTCATGACTGAGCTGGGTCTCCTTGCACTTCCTTACCTGTGGCTGCTGGGTGGTTAAAGGTCTCTGAGGAGATAGGGCAGGAGTCCTGGACAATAGCTGGTTCATCTTGCTGATGACTAGATCAGTGATGAGTTGTCTGTCCTCCACTTGGTGATCCCCAATCAGTGGCATGCTACAGTCCATGACCTAGTGGAAGATGTGGCCCAGATGAGAAAAAGGTCTAGAAATATAAAGGCCCTCTGGGCTTTGTGGGAATGGATACAGTTTAAACCAGCAAAGTGGGTTGGTTGGCTGGAATCGTCTTCCTCAGCCAAGACTAGAACCTTCTGCTCCTGTTGCAAACAATTGCCATGACCCCTTTGCTTCCCCTTAACCAAAAGCAGGGTTCTGAGATGCAGACTGCTGGATACTGGGAATGGGAAGAAGGAAAAAGCAAGGAGAAGAAATGGCCTGGGGCTGGGTGTTTGCAGGGAGAGGAGCAGGAAGATGTAGAAGGGAATGCCTTAAGAGCAGGCAGTTCTCATCCTCTGACTTTTCATGGTCTGTCTCTAAACGCGCTCCACACATACACAGCCTGATTCCTGGCCTTGCTCCTGACAGGTGCAGCTTCTCTGCTTGCCACTCATCTTGATTCTTCCTGTACCCAGGGCGATGTTTCCTCCCTTTAGGAAATGTCTGCTTTAGAAGGCTCATAGACTCTGGGGGGCCCAACTCTCATTTGCAGATGATAAACAGGCTTACCCTGAGAGGGTGGTATGGTTATCTAGAAAATTCCATGCTAAGCAGGCTACGGAGTACACTTTGAATCTAAAACCGACTTTGGCCTCCTGACAACTGGCATTCTGGAAACACCAACCCCTTTACTTCCAGGAAGATGGAGCCCAGTAAGTGGGTGGGGTGATGTTCATACTTGCATAGCTCTCCCTTTAACAGGGGAAGACTTAGCCAAGCTTGCTTAGGGGACCTGGCAGAGTACAGCATCTCCAAGGCTAAAAGATGTTAAAAAGAACCATCTGTACCCAGGTGCCCAAGTTGATATTGGTTCTCCCTGAAGCCAAAAGAACACATTCATGGTAGAGAGGCTATATTTCCTCACTTAATAAAGTGATTAGGTTGGACTGTATCATTTTTTTTACTCTTGGAAAAAATGATACAGTCACTACAATATCCCCATAATAAAGCAGGCTGGGAACCAGGAACCTAGATGTGTCATCTGTTGCTCATTATGTGGCTTGGCCAACAGCTCTCCACTTAGAGAGAAAACTTGCTATGCAGATATGCCATCTTGGACCTTCATAATTAGAAGACTCTATATGTAGCATGGGATATTCACACAACTTTTGAGGCAAGAGTCTGGTCCCAGTCTGGGTGATAACTACATCCTGATATGCTCCTTGGGCCAGACTTACCTCAAAAATGTAGTCTTTCCCATCTTTGCCATGTACAGCTTTGACTGCACAGATGTCCAGGCCACCAAACATCTCAGAGCAGGCATCTACCCAGAGCTTGTACCTGGAGGAGATAGAAAGATGTCCTGAGGCTAAGACATTAAGCTCATATCAAGCCTACATTCTGGTAAGGTCTTTCTGCCCCCGCTTTTCTCATCCCTTACCTCCATTCTTCTCTTCCTTCTTCTACCCCATTAATGGTGCCTCCCCTTCCTGATCTCCTGAACCTAGCCATATTTCTAAGCCCCGAGTTAGGCCTCACCTTGTCCAGAAGGCCTTCTAAGACCTCTATTATTTCTTAATTGGACTATTATTTCTTGATTGGAGCCACTGAGGTACATGGCCCTTATCTCTGTAACAGCATTTGACTTGGCTCTGCCTGATCTTGTTCACTGGCTGCCAGAGCTTCTGTGTTTTATTAGTCCTGTCTACAGAGAGCCTCCCTCCCTTCAGATGCTGCTTATTTCTAACACATCTTTATTGACATCTCTCACTCACCGGTCTGACATGGCAATCTGCTCCAGCATTGCGGAGCCGGTGTTTGTCTTCCAGTTCCCTGAGATGGATGTCCTCCTGCAACAAGGCCCCACCAGGAAAGGACAGGTGGTGAACCACACCAGGAAAGCACAGGAATTCAGAACTGCAGATCACCGGATCGCCCCTGTGTTCCCTACCAGAATCCCCCCACACAACCAAAGGGTCCATCTGTCGGGTAGGCCTAGAATCACTTGTGATGCCCTGTTCTCTCAACAAAAGTGTATCTCAGACAGCTCTGGCTCCATGGAGCCCATCCCAAGTTTTTCAAACAGAGAAGCTCTTGCTCTATTTTGAACCAATATAAAAACTGCCTATACCTCACTGGTCATCTTAGATTTTTATTTTGTTTTGTTTTTTGTTTTTTCATCTTAGATTTTTTTTTTTTAACCTTAACTATTTGAGCTGAGTTGTAAGCCAAAACTTGCCGACAATTATGTCAAAGTCTTGCAGTATGCTGCCTTCTACTCTTGGCAGCCTGTCTACAGCCTGGACTAACTCGGAGTAATGCATGAACAGAATCCTACAAGCCCTCATGGATATCTCCCACCATCTTTTCCTGGACATTCTTTTAACGGTTACCCTCTGAGCAGTTTAACCCTGATGAGTCAGTTTCTCTTTTGGGCTTGCCTACCTATCAAATAACTGATGTACCAAGAACCAACCTCTGCTATGTTGTACTTCGCCCATGAAGTAGATCTATCCAACCACTTCACAGTTTCAATAGAGCCAACTAGCCCTGGCTAAGCAGTAGGTGGATGACCAAATTTCTGGATCTAGGTTTGTCCTTGACTGTCTGGATAACCTGTAGGTCACTCTACCTCTCTGACTCTGTCTTATCTATGAACACAGGGTTGCCATGAGGACCAACTGGTATGGGCTTAGGTAAATAGAGCTGTTTCTATTGTGTAAGTTATCAGCCTTTACCTATACCCAGTCAGGAGGAAGGGAGAACCTACGGGACAGAACCCCTCTTTTACTGTGGACAGAGTCTTCACGTGCTGTCACAAACACTCAATGCTATGTAAAGGGTGCTGGCGACTGCTTCCAGGTGCTTCTTCCCTGGTGATCTGATTCCAGACACTGAAAAGCCCATAAGCACAGCCAGTGTTTCAGAGTTTTACGGTGATACGGTGAGTGAACAAATGAGATGACAATAATCCTCAAACTTGAACAGCACAAAATGCTTTCCAAAGGGCACTTCACTAAATCCCTGTGGACAGAGGGTAGAATTTTGCCCAACTTTACAGATAAGAATAAGACTCAGAAAGGTTCTTGTCCGTGATTGTATATCTGGTCAAAACAGATATAAGAATTTTAAAAGTCCTATATACCTACTACCCAGATCAGAAACAAAACAAAATTGTTTAAAGCTAAATTATACCACAGAGCATAAAGCTTAATAGATGTCTACAGGATGGTCCATCTAAGAGATAAGAAGCATTCCTCTCAGAGGCTCAGAAAACCTCTAAAACCAAACATGTAGAGGCTACAAAGCGAACCTTAACAAAAAAAGAAAAGTATTAAAATAATCTCTTATGTCTTATCAGACTACAGTGGAATAAAACTAGAACTCAACAGCAAGAGAAATCACAGAAACTACACGATTACGAGGCAAATGAACAATGCACTTCTGAGTTAATAATTCAATGAAACAATCACAGAGGAAATGAAAAACTTCCTAGAATCAAGTGAAAAATGACAGCATAGCTGATTAAAAGCTCTGAGATACAGCTAAGGCAGCTCTAAGAGAAAAGCCTATAGCTAAAGTCCTAATGTAAAAAAAAAGGGGTCTCAAATAAATAACCTAATGATATACTTCAAGTTCCCAGAAAAGCAAGAAGCCAAACCAAAATATAGTAACTGGTAAGAAACAAAGATTATGGTAGAAATCAAGAAAATAGAAACTAAAGAACAATACATAGAACCACAAATTAAAAAGCTGGTTTTATGAAAAACAGCTAAGCAGAAGAAATAGAAGACTCAAAACAAAACAAAAGTACAGATTAAAAAGTAGTTGTGAGAAGAGACTCTGTTGAAAACCTTATATTCTAAAAACGTAAAACATCTAGAAAAATAAATACATTATTAATAGAATATACAGCCAACTAAAATTAAATCAAAAGATATAAATATCTTAAACAGACCCATAACAAGCAACATGATTGAAGCAGTAATGAAGTCTAATCAGAAATAAAAGCAAGGACCAGATAGTCACTGCTGAATTCTATACAGATTTTTAAGACCTGACATTAACACTTATAAAACTTACAAAAATAGAAACAAAACGGATGGCACAAAGTTTACTCTATTACACAAAGCCAGGTGAGAACACAACACAGAAAAACTTTAGACCAATTTCACTGATGGATATAGAGGCAAAAATTCTGAACAAAATATTTACAAAGCAAATTTAAGCTGACAAAAGCGCCTGACATAAAGACTAATGCCCCAAATGGAGAGAATCAGCTCTCACAAGTTGTTCTCTGACCTCCATGCCTGCACTGTGGCATGCACACATGTGCCAGTGTGCTCATGTACACACGTGTTCATACATACACACAAATAAATACATGTGATAAACTTTTTTCAAAGATATGTTAAAATGATACATCAAGGTCAAGTTGGTTTCAATCCAGGGATGCAACATTGGTTCATCATTAAAAAAAAAAATTTTTTTTTAAAGTCACATGACTATCTCAATAGACACAGAGACAGCATTTGATAAAGTTCAACGTGATAAAATTCAGAAGAAACTAGAAACAAAGGATGCCGCAGCCACACAAAGGCTACAAGCCTGTAGCCAACATTATTCTAAGTGGGGAAAGCTGAGAGCATTTCATCTAAAGTCTGGAGTAAGACAGGAGTGCCTGTTTCTCTCTACTCTTAGCCAAAGTGCTCAAATCAGGAAGACACCCCCACCACCATCCTTCAGCTTAGCTTTCTTCAAGGGTGTTCCCTGAGTCTGTGGGTGCCTACTGCCATACAAGGTAAGAAACAGAAACTCCATCATTCGCCCACAAGAAATTCACTGTAAAGAAGAACATGTTTTGTGTAAAGTTGTGTGGAGCAAGTGTGGAGAGGAGGGCAGGCAAGGAGTATTTCCCTCCCTCCAGAGGTATCAGTACTGAAAAGAGGGGGGAGGGAGACAGTGAGAATGGGTGGGTATGGCTGAGGGACAGGAAGGCATTCAACTTAATTTGCTGAAGTCACGAGTGGCAGAAAGCAAATTCATGTATTAATGATGTTCTTCATTTGTAAAGAAAGCTACATCGTAACCAACTTTTGAAACTGCCAGAGATTAATATCTCCAAACTGGAGCTGTGCACTATCTACCCATGTATGACAGAAGGAAGGTCAGGCAAATCTTGAACTCTCTGTTTTCCTGACATCTTTACTTTTCCCTATGGATGTAGCTATGTGGAGCAGCCATCCATTCTTGGGAAAGCGAGGCTTTCGGTGTTCGGGGCCATTTCCGAGGCTGGTGTTTTCACCAGCTGTCTCTATGCTCTTGCAGTCTGGTAAAGCATACAGAGCCCTCTGGTAGTATGAAATGTGCAGTGTGTGTAATATATACAAAGCACATAGGGTCGTATGGTACACATCCTTTTTAAAAAAATATTAAAATAAGCATTTCTGTGAACATGATGTAGTGGCAGGTTTAATGTCTGCCATGGTTTTAGAAGAGTAAAGATGGGTTGGTTTTATTGACATTTGTCAAAACCTGTATGACAGTGGGATTGAAGAATGCCTGTGACCACTGTTAGTGAAAAGGCCCATATACTACCATCACTGTTGTCTACATTCTACAGTAAAGTAAGATCCACTTAGAGGCCAGTGAAAGGGCTATAATTTTATTTCTCAGAGCCCGCCCCTTGACTTAGACAGAATTCAGGCTAAGAGACCTGACTTAGCAGCATCGTCCTGCTGCTACTACCTTATGGATTGGATAAGGTTAAACTGAAGTTGCTGAGGGAAAATGGAAAGTACCCGCTGAACACCATCCCCCACACTCACATGTAAGCCTTGTAGTTGTTGCCAATCTTCTGAACCCTGATGTCATACTTGGCGTCAATGAAGGGTTCTGCTGTGGCATAGGTTTGGGTAAGGGCCACCACACTAGCAATGTCCTGGAAGTCGTAGTGATTTTCCACTTTGACCTAATGTTGATGTAAGGCAGATAGGAAGGGTGATATATGCATACAAGCCAATCACACAGTTTCTGATATGAGCAAAACACGAGCACACCATCTCCCCAGCAGTTCCTTTGTGTCTAGTCCCTTCCCAGAGCCAGGGTCATACTTGTTGCAAAATATGTAAGGGGCCAACTGGGTCATTGTATGACTTCATTGTATGACTGGACCAAATTCATGGTTTCCAAGGGAGCTGGTCAGGTCCTTGGGAGGAATCCACTAACACATGAAGAAGAGTAGTCTACACATGGGCTTGCTGACAAAAAGCCCTCTTTAGCTCAACCCAGACGGCCACCCGCCACCCTGCCTTACCTTGCCCATGCCTGAGTGAGCATGGCCAATCTTCACCACCACAGGGAACGTAGGAAGTGTAAGCTGAGAGCAGAAAAGGAAGAGATGCACCAGTCAGCCAGTCTTTTCTCCTAGGAATTCTAAAATATTTTCCTTGGGAGCATAGCATCCTCTAAAGAATCAGTGTAGGGTCTGGAGACAGCTCGTTGGTTAAGACGGCTTACTGCTCTTGAGGAGGGACCTGGGTTCAGTTCTCAGCACCCACATCAGGTGTCTCAGAACCATGTGTGTAACTCCAGCTCCAGGAGATCTGACACCTTCTGGCCTCCTGCATGCACTTGATTCATATGAACTCATAAAGACATATATACATCCACACAGATTTATAAAAAAAAAAAAAAAAAGAATCTTTGGTGAACATTATCAAAACGCATTGCGTGAAATTCTTGAATAAATTAATAGAAACATTAAAATAAAGAATCCGTGCACCCTACTCTTTTTACACATGAGACCCCCAAAGAACACAGTAGTCTGGAGGCAGAGCTGTGTGGGCTCTGTTCTTCTCTCCACTACGTTCTGCATCTTACTGCTTCCGTTTTCTCTGCATTAGACAACCCTGGCAGGGCCTGCTCTCAGCTAAGATTTTTCTAAAAATTCATAAAATAGCAATTTTTGCTGTCTTTAAATTGTACTATAATAAGCCAGAACTGTCTGGAATGCATTTTGAGCATCCTGATGTCCACTGAAACATGGACCTCTGACCAGCCTCTCTCTGTCAAGTGCCATCTCCCCCCTGCCGGCCCCAACTGGCCTCTTCCTCTGTCACGTTCTTCACTACTTACCAACAGCACAGACTCGGCCCCAAACACAGGATTTAGAAGCGATGACTTAAATTTACCCTTGGGAGACATCCTTAAGAAAGTGTAACTCTTTCTCAAAGTAGCCCCGTTTTGTCAGAAGGAGGAGTAAGACTTAAAGGGAGAAGGACCCTCCCAAGGCAGGGTTTTGAGCCACAACAAAATTCGGGCAGAAGGAGCATAGCGCCATGCCGGCGTAGGGGAGCACTGCACACCTCACACCAGGAGGTGACGGTTCCAGTTTTCTTTGTCACTGACCTTCTGCGAGTCACTTCATGGCACTGAGCCTCTCAGCCTTCACATGTGCCAAGTGACAACACTGGGCTGATGCTTTCAAGAGCCCTCCAAGCAACACCTCCTGAGCCACCTGCCTCTGTCTGACTTCGTTCTCGTCCCGTTTCTTTCCTTTTAAACTTCTCCTCTACCGTCTACCTGACGTCTTCTATCTTCAGCGGATAGCTATCAATGGTAGGGACAAGTCAGATTGCAGAATGTGAACTCAGAGCTCCACGAGTACAGCTGTGATCAGAAATGTGGGTTTGGTGTTCTGGACTGAAAAATGAAGAAAGGGAGGGAGAAATCATGTAATTTGGTCTTATTTTATGGAGGAAAAAAAAAATTGGGGCCCAGAGACACAAAAGATCACTGACGGTGGCAGTGGTAGTTAGAATCAAGACCCAGCCTCCTATCCTCCCTGGGCAGTCATTCCACAAGCTTCTTTTCATTCAAATTCTTGGAGCACTTTGCTGACAAACAGTGGACAAGGCTTGAGTCACAATGACCCGAATGCCTGGCTTGTTTGCTAAGCGGCTCCGCCTTCTGCAACATGGCAGTCTCCCGAGGGCTATGATGTGCAGTAGGAGCTCTGAGGTCCAAATTTCGCCCTCAGCTACAGTACACCCCGTGTTTTAAACTCCGTGGAAAGAACTGCCCCAAACTCTGTGTAGCGTCTAAGGCTCTGGCTGTGAGAAAGGGTTTTAAAGCACTGGCTACTTTCTCTGACACCCTTCCCCACCCCCCATCCTCCAGCTGACAGCGCCAAGACACACACACACACACACCCCAACTTTCTCTGTCCTGTTCCCTGACTGTTTGCTGTTGCTTTGGAGCCTCATAAATAGGGCATTGAAAACACTTCCTGAGGCTGAAAGAAGCCCTGAGTAGCTTGTCTCATTCCCAGTATGCAGCTCAGCGAGGGGTCCGTCCTCCTCTGTCACTGTCTCTTTTGCCTGTTGTAATTCTGTCTGCCTCTGACTTGGCCTGTGTCTGTGCCTCTCCTCACTTGCTCTTAGTGCCGGAGTCACAGTCCCTCATCTTTCCGCCTTCTTCTCTCTTCACTGGTCTTTGCTTTTCTCTAGCTGCGACTAACGCTGCTCCTAAGTCTTCCTCCACTTCCAGGCTGCTGCCTCTTCCAGAGTCTGCAGGCTTCTCTCTCATTGCTGGGGTCTGTTGGTCTGGTCAGGAGGGCCTTGGGTCCTGCGGCTCTGGGTGGCCTGGTGCCAAAGGAGGGAGGAGCCCATGGGGGCGGGATTGGCCCTAAAGCCACCTCATAAAGACTGAGACTGCACGAGGCATTCTGGAGGAGTCCTGGGGGGCTGTTTGTTAAGACTGGCAGACCCCAGGAGCTCAGCTGGGGCTCTGCAGTGTCATGCCCTGGAGTCCCCTGGCTGTGCTGAGCTGGGCGCTGGTGCTGCGGCTGCTGGCGTTGCTGCGGCTACCCGGGCTGGGTGAGGCGTGCAGCTGCGCGCCTGCGCACCCCCAGCAGCACGTCTGCCACTCAGCTCTAGGTGAGTCCTGGCCCTTGAGGACCACAGATGGGTTGCCTGTGGGAAAGCTGGTGTTGGCCAGAGTTTCAGACCTGGAGTCTGAGGGAAGGGGTGGAGTTCAGACCATGTAGGGGTGCCTCCTGCTGCAGCTGACAGGTCAGAAATGGCTATGCTTTATTGACTTGGGGAAGTGCAAAGCCTGATCTGTAGGAGCATAAATGCTCCATCATGGATCTCCAGGGTAGTTCTGTCAGCTCAGCTTGATGGAACTTAGCTGTATCTAGTAGTTTTTAGAACTCTTGGGGGTGGGGGTGGGGGATAAAGGGGTGAGCATTTGCATTATAACACCTGTCTCCCTGCCTGCAGTTGAAGTTGCCAATGTGCCCCCACAGGACACACACCTTTTGTCCTTTCTTGACCCCTTCCTGAATACCCTTCTTTCATACTTTTAAATTCCTGGCAAACTATTATTCACCCTTAATTTTCTGAAGGCTTCTTGATTCCTTGCTAATCCTCCTTTTGTGGTGGGTTTTGCTGGTTTTTATAAGGTGTTCTCCACTAGATTAGACTTTTGCAGGATAAGGACTCTCCTGCCTAGTGCAATGTCAGGAAGAGAGGAAGAACTTTTAAACAGATTTTCCAGGGCTGGGGCTGTAGCTCCATGATACAGCATTTGCTTTTCATGCATGAGGCTTTAGGTTCAGTCTTCAATGCTCAGGGTGGGGGAAAGAAGTAAAAAACCAACCAACGAACCATCCAACCAGTTTTTGATAAGATGGAGAGAGATAAACTTCCTCAATGGAGAACTGAGACATTTATAAATTCGATAAACATTTGTTACTGTCACTTTTAGGTGAGTTATGAAGTTCTAAGATGTATCGATAGAGGAGTCACACACCAGTTGCCTTGAAGGGCCTCCTACACTCTGGTCACTACACCCAGGGCTATCAAGAACTATGAAGCTTTGGAAACCAATAGGTTAAAAGGCCAAAGGAACACAGTCTGAAGGGTTTAAAGCTGGCAACAACTGCAGGGTAAATTCCAAGTCCCTTCTCTCACATGTACTATACTGCTGAGAACCACAAACACTCGAAACAAGAATTCCCTGGACTCAGATCATCCATATCTCAGATGGCATACTCCCAGTGCTGAAGTTCCCCTTTCTCTGTGCAGTAATCCGGGCCAAAATATCCAGTGAGAAGGTAGTTCCTGCCAGTGAAGACCCTGCTGACACTCAAAAAATGATCCGGTATGAAATCAAACAGATAAAGGTACATGGGGGCAGACAGGGACTGAGCCATGATGGGCTGATGGAGGGATGGGGTGTGTGTTCAGGGAGGGATGAACCCAGTGAAAATCAGGCAATGGGCTGAGGTTTCCTTATGATGGTGCTAAAGTTGGAACTGTATGAGCTGGTATGCACAGGGCCCATGGGAGTCAAGTGACTGTTTTAAGGTGGGAACTCACTGTCTATTCTGTTCTACAGTTCTCTGACTAAGGGACTTTCTCATCTCCCTGGAGTAAGTCAAGGTTTAGACATATACAAACCCATCCATCCATCCATCCATCCATCCATCCATCCATCCATCCATCCACACACACACACACACACCAACCAGCAAGGTCATCTGTGTACCAAACCTGAATTAGACTTTTGTTTAATGTTTGGAAAGAAATGAGCATCCTTTAACCTGCTGCTGTGCCCATTATGCTTCTGACCCGTGCTGCTCTTCCATAACTGCCTTTCAGATGTTTAAAGGGTTCGAGAAGGCCAAGGATGTTCAGTATGTCTACACACCATTTGACTCTTCTCTCTGTGGTGTGAAACTAGAAACCAATAGCCAGAAGCAGTATCTTTTGACTGGTAAGTTAAGGGGCTAAACAGAGTTGTGACAGTGACCACAGCCTCTTAGTTGGGAGGAGCAGTTAAACTCCCTTTCAACCAGGAGTCCCTGCTACCGTGATCTTGGCCACTGCTTCACTACTTTAAGGACAGGCTGTTCTACCCATCTAGGACAGCTAGTTCCATTTTGAAAGTTTTAGTTGGTAAAAGATTTTTTTTTTTTTTTTGGCATCTTGAGCCCAAATGCATTTCTGGAAAGTGCTCTCTGTGTGTTTATCGCTGCCCTGTGCACAAGCCTGACTCTTAACAGTTCCACCCCCGTGAACCTGGGGCTGGGCCAGCCTCCTCCATACTGAACTGGTTGGGATAAAACAGTAAACGAGCCACCCACCCAATACACCCAAGAATATGATCTGGGGATAAATGGATATAATGGTAAAGTATTCTGGGATTCAGGAAAAGAGGTGCTGGTGTGGCTGTGAACCAGCAGGGAAGTATCACTGCCTTAGTGGGCTCTAATATGGTCTACAGATGGGATATGTCAATAATGAAGAAAGCAAGGAAAATGAAAATCACAGCTCATAGTGGGGAGAGGGAGGAGTTATCTATGGAGCCAGTGGATGAATATATACTGCCAGGCCTTGGGCAGGAAAGTGGAGACTCAGGAACAGGTCACAGTCCTCAATGAGTTCACAGTCCAGTCATGTCTCTCTTGAAGAGTGACAGAACCAGAGGATACAAGGAAAGGGGCGTGGCTCTGAAGATGTGGGATTACACTGCCCTAGGCAGCCTCTGCAGAGACAGGGCATGCCACGGTTTCCTCTAGTTCCCTCAGAAGCAGACCGGTTCCTTTACATCTCTTCATGCCTCACCCCTTTCCTAAGTACCCACTTTGTATGTCTTACCCTCACTGAGACTCTGAAGCGTATCAGGAAAAAGAGAACATGATGTTTCTGTCCTCAAGTGGATCAAGAATAACCCAAGGGTGGGGACACATGAGAAAAACCTAACTCAAAAAAAAAAAAAAAAAAAAAAAAAAAAGCCAATGGTCCCTTCATTGATAGATAAAAGTCCTCTGTGACCAGAAAACACTGTGACCAGAACACCATTGTAGCTTTTTCTTTGTCACTTGTCAGTGACATAGTACCGTGCCTCTTTCTCCCCGAGAGCTGAAAGGAACAGGGTAGCTGCAGGGTGTGTGGCTGTCCTCCTGCTTTTGTGCAAGACAGTCCCATTGTCCAGAGGCTCTCGCACTTGTGTGACAGTGAATTCCCACTCATTTCTTCAAGGCAGCTTCCTTTGTCCACCCTTTTCTGCACTTGGAGATAATCATGCTTTCCTTTGTCCTTCTATCTGGGCAATTACAGCCCAGCAACCTATGCTGACTTTTCTGTCTACCCTCCTAAGGGGCAGAGATCCTGTCATATTGATTTCTTCATCTGGTACTAGGTTATAGCAGCTGCTTAGTGAGTAAATGGTTGAGTGTCCAAGTTCTAGAGGGATGGCTTTGAGAAAAAGATGTATTGAAAAAGATCTATGGGGCTGGTGAGGTGGTTCGGAGTTAAAAGCACCAGCTGCTCCTTTAGAGAACCCAGTTCAATTTCCAGCACCCACATGGGGGCTCACAACTTCCGGACTGTTTAAGAAAAAGACCTATGAAAGACTGGAAGAAACTTGATAAATTAAAAAAAAAAAAAAAGGCCCTTTCCTATGGGGAAATACTCACCAAGACAGCTCTCAGTGAGGCAAGAGAGGCCAGTGTGGATACTGAAAAGGGGTAGACATCTTTGGTGTGAGCCTACAACTGTACTGAGAACTCTATATACATTCTCTCATTTAATCTCAGCAACAGCTTTATATTCCCGTCCTCCATCTGAAAGGTTACAGCTGCTAGTACATAAAAGGAGGAGTCTGCCCCCCACCCCTACTAGGGATCCAGCTCAGGCCCACTCACAAGCTAAGCATATGCACTATTACTGATCTACAATCCCAACCCTAGAGTCAGTCATTTTGTTGTTTGGTATTTTACTTGTACCTTTTGTTTGTTTCTCTAAGAAAGGGTCTTGCTGTGTAGCCCAGGCTGACCTCAAGCTTTTGATCCTCTTGCCTCAGCCTCCTGCGGGCTAAGGATACAGGCATGTACCACCAGATTTGACAAGCTCCAGTCTGACTTTAAATCCCACCTTCTTTTTGCTTCATGCTAAGGAAACAGACCTTCAGCAGATCTCATAATTCTGCCATGTGCAGACACCATGCGCTAGTCTTTGCTTTAAAGGTTATAGGGGTCTGTCTGGTCTACTCCTTGAGTGCTACATTGTCACTGCTGTCATAAAGCCATTTGAGACTGGAGTTTTCTCTGTGTTGTATAGTGTTTGTTTAGAATACATAGGGCATAATT
>NW_026588368.1:387200-532109 GCF_907164565.1 Psammomys obesus | reverse complement strand
GACCCCTAGGAGCACTAAGTCTCCTAACTGGATTCCTTTCTCTCTTTCCACAAAGGCCAGATTCTCAGTGATGGAAAAGTCTTCATACATCTGTGCAACTACATTGAGCCCTGGGAGGACCTGTCTCTGGTGCAGAGGGAGAGCCTAAATCATCACTACCACCAGAACTGTGGCTGCCAAGTAAGGGAATGTCCATGTCCAAGGTCTTCTGTGGGTGAGGGACAAGTTTAGAGCCCATGGTCTCATCCTTCATGTATTACTTCACATACATGTATTTTCTCACTTCCTATACTTAAGTTGTGCCATGGAAGTTGGGGATGGGAAAGCAGAGTCCACAGTACCTTACCTCAAAGTACTTACACTTTCGGTGGGACCCCAATAAATCATATACAGCAGACTGAAATGATACTAAAAGAAAATCTAAGCCAGGTGTGTGGTATGCTCCTGTGGTAGCAGTACTTGAGAGACTGAGGAAGGAAGAGGAATCTAAGTTTGAGGCTAGCATGGGCAACATACTAAGACACTGTCTTAAAAAAAAATAAGAAAAGGGAGCATAGAAAGATGGACAGAGTACTCTTTTCCAGGCATTTAAATAATTAATTTTCAAATTTTAATTTAGTCTATAACAAATTTGAGAAAAACTAAGATTTTTGTTTTGAGGTAAAGAAATAAAAGCTCTGGAGAGTATTTACAGTCATGGTGGAATAAGGCCCATCAAAGAGATGGGGAGGAGGGCACTCAGGAGGAAGCTGGGGACAGGGAGAAGACGAAAGCAGCTGAGATGGAAGCGAGGACATAGGGGTGTGACAGGCAGCAGCGGAGAGAGGACATGCTATTCACTTTGATATTGTATGATCATGACTAGATCACCACTTGCTATGCGGTACCTTGTACCATCTCAGCCCCCAATGAGTGTCTCTGGACAGACTGGCTGCTGGAACGGAAGCTCTATGGGTACCAGGCCCAGCACTATGTCTGCATGAAGCACGTTGATGGCATCTGCAGCTGGTACCGGGGCCACCTACACCTCCGGAAGGAGTATGCTGACATCATCCAGCCCTAGTAGGGACCAGTGACCATATCCTTCAAAGAGTTCTGAAGACCAAGCCAGTCCTCAGTGGCTCTCTGACCACTACCGCCTGCCATGCTGCTGCCAGACAATGAGAAGTGACAAGTGGATGGCCTGGCCAGCAAAATGGAGGCTGTGGAGCATGTGACAGCTTATGTCTCATCTCCAGCTCACAGCTTGTCAAGGGCTGGGAAGGTAGTGTGAATTATCTGCCTTGCCCTCAGCCCCTCTCCCCTGTCTCCCAAACCTTGTTAGTCTAGTTTCCACCATTTACTGAAAGTTTTTATTCTGGCTCTGTTTAACTGGCTTTTCTTAACTCATGATAAAGGAGAAGCTGTGACTGTCATGAAATGGCACAACCTTGCGATGTGCGCTATGGATGGTGGGCTGACTGTATCCCGAGTGGGCTGGATGCCAAAAAGACTGCAGTAAAGCTCCATGTCCTCTACTCCCACTGTCTCAACTTAGCCTAATCCTCTGATACATTCTCCTCTGCTTGAAGGACACAGTAAGAGCTGAACTCTTTCTGTGTCTGACACTCTGACACTCTTTCTCAGTGTCCTGCAAGTCCCTGATACTATTGCTGGCAGAAAGTCTGGCCCAGTTGGCACATATCTTTGGACAAGAAAAAGACTTACATACTAGAGCAAGTATTTTCTCTTAGGTTAAATATCTCTGTTGCCTTCTACTGGTGACCAGGGACTTCTCTTCAGCCTCCTTTAGGTGTTAACGTCTTTGTTCCTACTTTAGAACTTTATTTTTAAACAAAAAACAACAACAAAAGTGAGCCCAGATCACGATCTTTTCCTGAGGCCACATTTCAGTAGAGGGTGAGAGGGGATAACACAAGGACCCTCTAGGGACAAGATGCTAGTGGGGAACACACCTTTAAATTCCTTGATGTGTCTTCAGCTGCTCCCTGTTAAACATCAGAGCAGGAAAAAGCCAGCTGCGACCCTGAGAGTGTCTCCACCCTTCAGCTCAGGCCCCTTACCACTGTGTCTTGGACTCTAGCTGCCAGTCCCTGAAGGCTCCTCTGCCTCTGAGAGTCTTCAGGCTTTGTCTAAGTGGAAAAACACTGACAATGGCCTCTATGGTTTATTAAATCATGTAGCTCAACATCCCAAAACCTTTTCCTGCCGAAGCTCTGGAAAAGATGATAGAGGTTATCAGTTCTTTTTGACAGCTCAGGACTGTTTTGCATTTTTTATATACAGTCAGCTGTGAGCAGGACTATGTATGCTATACTGGAAGAAGGTGGTGGATTTAAATCCAATGATGGAGATCCCTTTTGGAGGAGGGAATGGGAGGGGGCCAAACATGATCCCTGTCCCAGAACACAGCACTTGGAAGGCTCTGGCAGTGACATCTCCAACTGGGATCATCCAGTGATGCTCCACAACATCCTTGGGTAGAGGCTGTGGGGATGGAAAAGTAACCTCTACGTTGCTTAGTATGAAACATCTTCATAGCTTTCAATCAATCATTTTTCTTTTCCTTCTGACCTCTGGGGGTGAATTCAGAGAAGGCCTAAGAGTCCTTGTGCCCTGTCACAATTTGGAGATGGCCAAGGAAATAGAAGTTTAGTGAAGAATAACAGAGGCAACAGCTTTTATCTCAGGAAGCTTCAAATCTATCACTTGAGGAATCTCTCTGAAATCGTGTGCATGCTGTATCCTGGTCACCTGGCATGCAGTGAGGGATATCACACGCCCAGAGGCACGTGGCTAAGCTAAAGCTACACTCAAAATTTTGAGACCTTCTGACTCTTGGTTCACAGATTAAAATGCCCTTATGTTTCTACTTTTCTCTACTCTGTCGCCAGAACTGGAAAACAAAAAGCTGTCGGCTGGAATCTAGCTACCTCTGCTGCTCTGAGCAGCTCCATGGCTGCCTGGAGCGTTGGGCCTGAGGTGCTGAGGCTCTTGACAGACCTCTAGAGTCACCGTGTGGTTAAGAGTAGGAACAGCAGGGAGTCACCTACCATCTCTCGGTGGTTGGGGTAGTAAGTCTGCTCGATGAGTGGAAATTTCTCCCCTCCCAGTGTCTTGAAGATGGACACCATTTGAGCAAACTGCAAAGACAAGAAAGAATTTCAGTGTATCTTCAACCCCTAGAACAGACAAAACATCACTTTATCAAATAAATAGAGGCATTCTCTCGGTAGAAGGCATTGTGTTAAATACATTGCTGATACCAAGAAAGACAAGGTACATGCAACTTGTATTCAAGAACAGATGCTTTAGTTGGGCAAAGAGAAAGCTAGTATTCACTGATGGCCGCTACATAATTATCTTTTCAAATTGACATGGATGAGAAGGGATAGGAAACTTCACTTGAATCACAGAACTGGGGGTAGAAAAGTGGTGCCTATCTGTCATCTCAGCATCAGTAAAAGCAGGAGGCCAGCCTGGGCTACAGAGTGAGCTCTAGGACATGGTATTGGGCTACACGGTAAAATCTTGTGTCATGAAAAAAAAAATTAATAATAGGACTGAAAAGAGGTGAAACTAGCATTGAAACATGAGTCTCTTAACTCCAAGCACATGCACTTCTGAGTAATGAGCAAAATAAAGCTGAAGATGTAACAGGCCAGACAAAGAAATAAATGATAACTTTCCCCCTGTGAGCTCTACAGACCTGGCAGTGTCTGCACAGGAGGTGTCGTGAAGGAAGCTGTTCTTCAGGAAGAGTGGAGGGCCAGTAGTGAGACACACACATCCACCTTCCTGGCACTGGCTTACTGGACTTACAAGGACTGAACATGCTCAACCCTTTACATGTGGTAAAATGAGAAAAGTCTAGGTTCGAATATCCAGCATCGGGGCTAGAAGGCTTCTGGTGCACATCTAGAATCCTTGACTTTCAAAAACAAAGAAACTAAAATCAGAGTGACCCTCTGCCCGAGGTCACACTCTTGGGCCAGGTTCACTGCCAGATCCTTCATTCAGTCCTCCGAGGACCTACTTTTCAAATTCTACATGCTCTTCTCACAGGAAACAGAGGACTTCCCCACCTAGCCCACAGGGATCCCACAACGCCGACCGCAGTGCATTGGCACCAGGGGAATCTAGCATCCTTTCTCTAGTGGGACCAGTTCAGGCTCCAAACCACTGATAGCTTGATGAGATACTAGGGAAAGTTGTTGGCAAACTTGCCCTTTACTTGTCAGAGACAGGAAAGCTAGGACCTTTTTACAAAGTTTAGGTCTCATTCTCTGTAAGGGATGTTAGCGTGTGCATGATGTAGGAGAGTTGTTAATGTAGGAGAGTTGTTAAAGAAGCAGAGTCTTCTGGTGTTTTCCTCTTAACTCGCTAGTAGCCTTTGGACAAAAGGCTCCTCCTTTACAGACCCCTTCTTCAGATGTGAGCAGAGAAGGGTCAGTCCCATCAGCTTCTCACACTGCATCAAGAAGAACATCTTTTATTGCATTTTTCCCAAACTCCTCCATTAGATCATGGTCTTTCTGTGCCGAATATTTGATTAAAATATGGAAAAACATGAGCCTTTCCGGGCCATAGCCTTCAGTGACGTGGAACTAGTAAATTTGGAGTTCTAATACTTCCTTTAGGACTCAGTCTCCAACACTTTCTTGTTTGGAGAGACTTCAGACAGACTCCATCCCAGGTCTCCTGATTTACCTGTGAGAACACTGAGGCTAAGGAAGCCTCCGAGCTCACCTGGTATTGAGAGCCACTCTGGGAGAGTGCCCAGGTTTCATTATTCCTTGCCCACTGCATCCCTCTTTGTTCTTTGTTTGCTTCTCACCCATGGCTTCTTCAATTTTCTCTGGCTATCAAAACTGACCCTCAGCCCTCTTCTTCATTTACCAATCCTTCCTACCACTCCCCATGACCTTCAGACCTATTTGCCCACCTGGACCTGGCAGGATTTCTTTTCTGCCTAGGCTTCTAAAGCTCTCCAGCATCCCCAGGGAACTGATGCCAGCTCTGCCTAGAGACCTCTGTCCTGCTGCAGCCCACACTCTGGCATGGCACCAAGACATGTGGGGCCCTATCTTCCCCACGTGTGGGTGAGTTACACAGACAATCATACAGATGCCAGGAAGGCCTCCGGCAGACTCCCAGGGGCCCGGGACAGCCAAGACTAAAATGACAGCCAGTTCCCAGGCTCCAGTTGGGTCCCTGAGAGCTCACTCTGCCCTCCCAACTCCATTCCCTGTCTGATTAATGTACTAGGCTTGGCCTCTGCCTCCCTGGAAACTCAGATTAAGTCCCAAGTACACAGTTACCAATTAAACAAAGGTAATATCTGATAAGGACTATTTCCTCTATGCAGACTAAAAAATGAATCTGAGAGCTGGTGTGGTATTGGCAATGAACAGGAAGATGCTTATTTAAACCACTTATCAAATGACTCAAGAAAGAATTCATTGAAGAAATGGGGTTTTGCGTTCTATTTGAATAATATGTTGTCCCTATCTCTCCTAGACATTAAATGCTTTAGTTTAACCCAGGTCCATCAATCTCCAAGTAACCCAGAATTCAGATACATCCAGAGCACTCAGAGATGGTAGCATTGCTCTTGCTTTCTCTGTACCATTGCTTTCACTGACAGAAAACCCACAGCTAGCCTGGCCAGTTTTGGGGACAGCAGAGTCATCGCTCTGAGTCATTCTGGTGCAAGGCACAGCCTTCTCTAGCCCACTGGATGGCTCTCCTCACATCAAGAGCACCCACAGTAGGAAATACAGAAACATGAGCCAGAGTGCTCCTATGGGAGGGACACGCCCCTTACTGTCATTAAATGTGTCCACGTCTACAGACAAGCTGAGAACAACACGTGAAATGTCGTTTGCGTGGCAGCTGCTGAGTGAGACTACAGGGAGAACTTGGTGTGTGGCCAGGAAGCCCTGTTGTTCCCATGCGACGCCAAAGGCAATGTGCTGGGTTTATGAATGGGTGAGAATGTGACCCCTCACCAGATCCCAGATCCCATGAGGGATCTCTCTGTTCCTCCCTTCTCTAACCTTTATCACAGTTTAGGAAAAAAAAAATACAGGACCATTTTCTTTGGGGGGGTCTCAATATCAGGGAGCTATAATAACCACATTGGCAGAGTAATGGCGTTTACTATTAATCACAGTTCATAGACACAGAAACTGGAAACACGTGAGATAGTTAGTCACAGGGCTACATCATTAAATCACTCAGTAAAAGCTGACACCAGTGGCATCGCCTTGTGTAGTTATGAGAGAACCAAATTCTGACAGGAAGTGGGGATGGGGTGGGTTAGGACGGATTTCAGGAGAAAAGTCATGTGACTGAGGAGAAATGGGAGCTTCCCAGGAACGATATTTGATAGATACCTCACATGTGCTTTCTGAGACAGGCAGCACACTCAAATCACACCATCCTTTTAGCCCATTTCTGCAGCACAGTAGGATTCCAAATGTCACAGGCCACGCACAGGGAAAAGCTGCAAGCAAAGCTCAGTCACTCAGCCCCTCCTTAACCAGCAGCTCTCAGACCGCCTCCTGCTTGTCCACATCTCTTCCTCCTACACTGGAAGGTCTCTCTGGAATCCACAGGACAGGAAAGCTGCCCGTTTAAGTGTGGAAAAAAAAAGTCAACAGCAGAGTCAATGGGCTTGTGTGATTACAGAAACCCCCCAGCTCCCAGAGCGAATAGGGTTACGGTTCAGAAATGTCACAATGAGCCTGCTGGACCTTGGCAACCTAGCGAGTGTGAAATTTGATTATTAAAAAACAAGATGAAGAGAATATGATTAGAGGCAGTCACTCCCTTCCATAAGGCCAGCCTGGGGCAGCAGAGCTAGCAGCCTCACTCTCCGTGCCTCATTCCTTCAACACTTTCTCGGCCTGAAAGTTTCCATGGCCCTCCAAAGCTTCTAGACTGGCTAGGGAAGAAGAGACCAAGGCAGCTCTTCTCCACTCCATGTGAGAGGCAGTGTGACTTACAGAAATCCTGGCTCTGTAAGTTTGGCAAGTGACTTAATCCTTCCTGGGTCTTATTTCTCTGTACAAAGTGAAAATAATAATACCTCCCTGGTAAGCTTATCATGAAGATTAAATGATATTACGTTGAATAATCTCAGAGAATGGCACCATACAGAGAGAGGTTTTATGCTTCTTGTTTTCTTTTTTTCTCCCACAAGGGGGTAAGACTTGACTATCTCAAGGGAGACTTTCATCTCACATCAACTGTTTAACTCATGCGGGTGAGGATGAATCTGACTCTGGAGTTGTTGAAGTACTGGCAGAGCTCTGTCTCTGATACCCTTCTAAATTAGATCTCTCTGTTAGCTTTCAGCTTTTCCAATAGTTTGCCCATTTTAAGAGGCAAGAGGCAGGCACTTTCACTACTGAACCCCCTGGTCAAGGAAAGACCTACAGACCTGTAAGGATTTCATCACAGGATCTTTGTGCAGCATGGCAGAGAGGTCAAAGGTCAACTCTGAAGCAAAAGTGTGCAGCCCATGACATGTGGTGGTCCGCTGCTATGATGGCCTGCCCCACCCAGCCACCCGGCCAACAAGCCTCTCAGATCTTCTCAGTCAGGGCTACTAGTGGAGTGCTGGAGGCACTCTGGGGTCGGGGTAGGAAGGGTGCCTTACCACCCATGGCTTGTCACAGAAGTTGTAAATGGACTCCAGTGAGTTGATGCTTGGGAGGCCTGCGTACTGCATGCCAATGATCAGGTGGCGGAAGTCCTCGTTCTCCGCCATGCCAAATGCATGCTGTCGGATGAGTACAAAGTCTGGTCTGAAGGACCTGGTAAGAATGCAGAGGCAGGTTTCCATTAACAAACACTTCAAGTGATGCATTTCCAAAGCCTAAGACAAGAGAAGAGATGTCAATGACCAGCTGGTCCATGGCCCTTGTGTTATTATTACTCCTTTCTGGATAGGGTTGTGAAGTATCATGGCACTTTCCAAAGGAGATCTGAGGACTATGTTTCTGAATCTCTCTCATTCCTTCAGACTAAATGCTGTCTTTTTCTGGCATACGAATACTTGAAGGAGGGAAAAGACTTTTAGGCCCCCATACCTTAAGTGAAAGAGATTTTTCTCTGTCCTCATAGGGTAGTATGTCAGCCTGAAGTGTCTGTAGTTCCAGAGTTAGTGCTCAGATCAGGTTCTGGAAGACCACACTACTACCAGATCTCTGGTCTTAACGTACCACTCAATTCCTTAAGGCTGATCCTTAAAATAGCCAATGCCCTCATCAGACCCCAGGAGAGCAAGGAGCTAGCCTGGCTGAGGGTACATGCCAAACTTCCCAATGTTATTCTTCCAAAACGGACGCTAGGGAGGGGTGCAAATATTTTTTGCAGAGCTGAGGTTGAGCAACGGGACTGCAGGAAGCACTGAGAGTACGGAATGTTCCCATGCGTGGAAAAGCTCCCCTGGTATCACCTCTAGCCAGCAAAGCTCCTAGCCATAGCTGCTTTAGAGGACTAGGTTGCCTGTCTCCATGCCCTAGCTTTAGAGACCTTCCCAGAAAAACAGTTTGTGGCAGCATCTACCCTCAAGGCTCTGCAGCTCAGCATTTGACACCACGTACAATGACCTACCTGGTCCACTGCCCAGGCACCCATCCAACCCCCACCTACAGACAGATCCAGCCCAAGCCAGCTCAGAGATCTCCTCTAGTAGTGAGGGTTAAAGGAGCTTTCCTCAGTCACTCAAAGAGTCACTCCCAAGATGGTGTAACATCTGCTTAGGGTACTCTGATCTCATATGAGGCCCAGATACCCCGAGTAGGCCCTTCCTGTTGGACACTGAAGAACAGCTGTATCCCTAACATCCAATCCCAACCCTATATGCCAGTTAAAGAAAAAAAAATCCGAGTTCCCACATTGGTACCTGCCCTGGAGTCCTGCTGCTGGGCCTTCGGTCACTACCTGCTTAGGTGTGTATCTCATGACACATCCAGGCTTCTCCATGGATGGAGAAGCCTGTCTCTCCCGCTGTAGGATCTACCTAAGCTCATTTCACACCTAAATGGGCATCTGCTTTTCCTATGTTCTTCTTCAGATTTCAGAATGGGCAAGCCCATTTTCTTATTGACACACCCAGTTTGGCCTTTCCTGACCCTGACCCATACCCTGTTGGACACTAGACTCTGAGGGGTCAGGGTCCTGTGAGTGAGGTAAGGAAGAGGATGATGTAGGGACCTTCCTCAAACAAGAGAAAACCTAAAGCAATATTAAGTTCTGGGAAGAATGGAAACTATTTCTCCCATCTGGAATTCTCAACCCTTCCCTGAAAGAACTGCTGTGGATACATGAACATCCCAGACTTAGGTGCTCAGAACACCACCCAGAATGGAAGTGTTCTGCAATGCCTATTTTAGTAGTAGATTTTCCCATCACACACGAGTTGTTGGGAATGAGGAATAAAGAGAGATATACAGGGATGAGTGTCAAAGGAACATGCATCCAGCTCAGGGCTTTGCCACCAGCTCTGAGCGATGTTAAGCAAATCAGCATAAATAGGAAGATTGTGTGTTTAAGAAAGCAATGGAGCCTGTTTTTCAGGAGAACCATTCAGAGTGATAAAAGCACAAACCCACACTGACTTGAGGATAGACAGCAGTCCTAACAGAATCCGGTCACCTCTACGTGAGACTGTGAGCCTTAGAGTAGCTTTCTCTAATGCTGGGCTAAGAGCTGCCTTCACTAGTACTTCCATGCAACACACAGCGTGAGTATCTCAGGTTGACTTTGAAGCCACCACATCAATTCAGAGGTGACAGCAACCTCAAGGTCAGAAAGGCCCTTACCGAACAACCTTTGTGCCATTCCGGAGCACCTGCATGTCCACGGCATAGGTTCCATCTGCGTGGGCCACCAGGTTAAGCTCTGAAAATTCCGCCTGGAGAGTAACAGTACAGCAGTTGAGTCTCAGTCCTCTGCACACAGCAGCAGCCACAACAGCAGGCATTTGTTTACTTTCCATGTGTTCTCACCTCTGGTAGATTTCACCCAACACTCAAGGAAACCCTTTGAATCAGGTGCTGGTGATAGCCACCCCATCTAGCATAGGAGAAAATCACTTAAACCTCCTGACTTTCTACACCTACCACTGTGTCTTCTGACTCACAGCTCAGCATCCTTTGAGCCTCTCTACAGAGAGAGCATGTGACCAGGATAAGCGGCTCCTTTCTCAGTCTCTGTATGAAAGCACTGGATTCTGGGTTCAGCTACTGGGTTTCCGTCTCCCTTGTCCTTGACACAGCATGTCAAATGAGGAACCTGCCTTGCCTGGGTTTCTGTTTCTTCAGTCTAGAATGCAGGGATAGCTTTTTTTTTTATTGATTCAGAATATCTAACAAGCTGTTTTAAGAATGGAATATAGTCTGGGCATGGTGGTGTATCCCTTTATTCCTTGCACTCTGGAGGCAGAGGTAGGCTGATTTCTATATGTCTGTATCAAGTTCTAGGACAGCCAGAGCCACTTAGTGAGATCATGCTGTAAAAATACATACATACATACATACATAAAAGTAGTAATAGATAGAAAAAGTATCCAATTATTCTGTAAATCCTAACACAGAGATGAGAATAACTTCTGTTATTAAACAAAAAATAAGTTATTTAAACAGAACATCTCCCTACAAAGGACCTAATTTTATATTACCAGGGAGCAAGAGGCAAAGGAAGGTAAACAAACAAATGAAGAAACAAAACAGCCTTTCAAGTCTCCCTTAAAAACAAGGGGGTGTTCTTTTGGTAGGTTCCCTCTGAAGTGTAGCCTCAGGGTCAGAGTAGGCAGACAATGAAGAGAAGACATGTGCCCACCCAGAATTATATACACTGCCTCCAGGAGCATGGGGTGTGGTCAGTAGCCTAGGAAGACACTCCTCTAAGGCTTCCTCGGCAGCTTGGGAACCCTACACCGCAAGAGACTATTGAGAACCACATTTGTCTCTGAACCCAACATCTGAACTGTTAAGAGTCGAGGAAGTGAAGAACCCTAGGACAGGAGATGCAGAGTTGAAAATCCAGTGAGTGACACTGGACAGGACTAGATGGTTCACTCTGGGACGACAGAGGGAATGTGAGGCTTCATGCTGGATTACCTGTTCCACTTTGATGTCATAATCTCCAAGGACTTTTTTACCCCGAAAGCACTTGGCCCTAGAGAAAGGGAAGAGAGCACACCAATTAGTTTTGTGCAAGTGTGTGAACTCATACATATAATCTCTGCAGTAAGGGGACTATAGCAGATGAACTCCAGGCTGAGAGTTGGGAGACTTTGGCTCTGGCTCTTCATTTGCTTTGGATTGTCTTACTTAAAGTCCCAAGCAAGCTACTTCGGTTCTTTTAGCCCCAATTTACCCACCTGCAAAATAATCCACAGTACCCTTTCATTTTCAACTATTTTATCATTTTATGATGAAATCCCCTGTATTACACACACACACATACACACACACACACACACACACACACACACATCTAGAAACAGTAATTTTCTCTGTATTGTTCACTTGGCAAAGACTAGGTCAATCTTACACATTTCTGAGGTTTTCTTGTCAATTTTTAGGATTTAAAAGAAATCCCTATGGGCTGGGTTGCATTCAGTTGAGTTGTTGGCTGAGGGGTGTCCTGCGGAGATCCCCAAACAACCCAAGCTGATGCTAGGACAGAGAGTTGCTCTCTACAAACTGTCCCATTGCAGAGGACAACATGCACACAGCTCAGTGAACGTGGAGAGACTAAACTGCCTGCGTGGAGTCTTCACCCCTACATTCTAATATCTTTGGGGTAGGAAGGTATGCTGCAGGCTACAGAAAGAGAAACATGGACATCAAACTAACCACAAAACCTTTGACCTACAATCTGTCCTGCCTGCGAGATGTGCTGGGACCATCATGGCACAGAACTTGTGGGAATGGCTAACCAATATCTAATTTAACTTGAGGCCCACTTGACAAGAGGGAGTCTATGTTCAACACTGCTTGGATGGCCAAGAATCAGAGACTGGATAGCCCAGAGACCTTCTGGTAAAACCAAAAATGACGTCTTAAAAAAAACAATAAAATAATTCCTAATGGTTTTCTGCTACACTCAGAGATCAGTGGCCCTCTGGTCATCATCAGAGAGGCTTCCTCCAGCAGCAGATGAGAGACCCATGGCCAAACTTGAGGAGAAAGAGTCTAAATTGGAGGTTTTCTTTGGGTCTCTACCCTTGGAACTTGAGGAATCCCTCAGAAGAGGGGGCAGAAAGATTGTAGGAGGAAGAGGGAATGGAGGCCACCGGGAGAACATGGCCCACTGAATCAACTACGCAGGGATCATGGGAGCTCACAGAGACTGAAAGTGGCAGGCATGGGGCCTGCGTGAATCTGTACCAGGTCCTCTGTGTACATGTTGTGGCTGTGAGTTTGGTGTTTTGGGGGACTCCTAACTGTGGGAGCAGGTGTGTCTTTGACTCTTTTGCGTGCTCTTGGGATTCTTTTCCTCCTGTTTGGTTGCCTTGTCCAGCTTTGGTGTGAGGGCTTTTTGCCTTGCCTTACTGTATCATGTTTTGTTTTGTTTGGTGGTTGTTTCTTGGAGGCCTGCTCTTTTATATGGGAGATAGAGGGGGAGTGGACCTAGAGGGGAAGGGAGGTGAGAGGGAGCCGGGAAGAGTGGAGGTAGGTGGAAACTGTAGTTGGGATGTACTATCTGAGAGAAGAGTCTATTTTATTTTTTTAAAAGCTGGAATCAAAACAAGAGGAATAAAGAAATAAAGATTTACAGGAACAAAAATGACATTTCCAAGGCCATTTGGCAAGTTAGTGACACAGTCACAAAGGACCCTGAGTGCAGTGTCCCCATGCCACACAGCACCATCTTCCTCTGCCGATATGCTCTTCCCACTCTCCCACACTATGGAAACTGACTTACCATATGTGCTGCCCGATTTTTTTTCCTCATTTTTTTTTTCTTCCATTCAGGAGATTTAATGATGCTATAAGCACTTGTCCCACCACAAATACTTCCTATCCTGGTTCCTGTCAGCTTACTCAGGATGAGGCCAGGCTATTTCCTTTGCTCTATGGATTCTGGAACAGACCGTTCTAGGAAGTTGTCATTTGTGCTATCCAAGTCCCTGGCCACCCTGAAATTGCTCCTCTGAGGCACTGGGCCATCCTGGAGCTAGATTACTAAATCCAACCCCCCACCTCTGCCCTAATTCCTTCCTAAGTTTCACATCAGCTTGCTTTTAGGACCCTGATCAACATGCACAGCCCAGCATGCCCCTCAGGCAGGGGCACTGAAGCACATGCCACTCTCCTGACATTTGTCTGTGCATGGCTCTGTCATTGCTCTGCAGATACCGGACTGTCAGTCGGTTCCCATGATTATAACAAGGAGGCACTAAAATAAATGATCCATGAGATGGCTTTTCTTTGGTTGTATGCCTACACTGCTATCTTGACGCTTCTTCCTACCTTTGTGTATCAAATAGCTTTTCTGTAAGATTAGCCCAAGAGACATCAACAATAACATTCATTCTGTGTGAAGATTAGTATTTTCAAAGTATGTTCTTTGACATGCTAGTTTCTCAAGCTCTGTGAAGGAGCGAAGAGAGAGAATGCTTCCTGTCCATCGGACTGCTGGGGAAACTGAAACCCCAAGCAGTTCAGCACTGTGCCGGCTTACAGAAAACATCAGGAGTTAAGCTGAGAACGGAGAGTTTGAATCTAGATGCTCACATGCTGCCAAGTTTTCTAACTTGCTTACTTATTTTGTGGGTTTTGATAAGTGATACTGGGATGTATTTATAGATCTTGGCTGGGTTTATCTGCCACTTCCTGCACCTGCCCATTGACCAAATTGGCTAATGGAACTATTTTAATGCCTTTCCTCCACCCCAACCTTACAAGCTATCCTAATGCCTTTTCCTTAAGGTAATTTGTCCTGTTGGAAATCTTAGTTTGTGTTTCCTGGCCCAGAGTCACTTTATGTTATCACCATAAAGATGGCAGCAGGCAAGGCACAGATCCCTCTTCTAGATGAGCACATTCATGAAGCAACTGGCCTTTGGACATTCTGATTTGTTTTCTAAAAGAAAAAAAAAAAAACCTTCATGGAATAAGTTCCATAACTTACTAGCAAATGACAGAAACACCTCCTGAGATTAATAGGGAACAGGAAGCAGTGTGCTGGGATCCAAAAGGCAGGCTCTGCAGCCTCACTCTGGGGTGAGTGCTGGCTGCATCCTTTTGTGGCTGTGTGACCTTTGGGAAGGATCCTACATTTAAATAAATGATAACGAAGTTGTTTATATTACTATATTTTTATTCAATCTATTTTCAAAACAAAATAAAAGAATAAAAATGTTAATGTTTCTTTTTTGTTTTTGTGTGTGGGTTTTTTGTTTTGTTTTTCGAGACAGGGTAGTTGCATGTCCTGGGCTCAATTTGTAGACCAGGCTAGACTCAAACTCAGAGATCCACCTGCCTCTGCCTCCCTGAGTGCTGGGATTAAAGGCATGCCCCACACCCAGCTTGTAAATGTTCTATTTTTCCATTCATCTCTTATCAAGTACAAGCCCAGTATCATTTGCCAGCATCCCCTTCTAGTGGGGTGGGGGTGTAGACCTAACCATATGCTCTAAACACACTCATACAGCATCTTGCTAAGAAAACTTTTTGAGCCTTAATTTTTCTCTCACTCAAGAGCGTATCTCAGTGATAGGATTTTTAGTACACAGCAGTGGGATCCCTGTAGCAGCTACATTGAAATGCTCTATACAATGACTTAATGGGTGTTTACTAGTGAGTAGATCTCTATGTTCCATTTTTATAGTAGATATCTATAGTCTACAGTGAAGTCTTTGCTTCACTGGTGCTACATGGTTTACATGTTAATATACAGACACGGGAAAATGATTTTTGTTGAATTCCTGATGCAAGAAATAAACTCAGCCTCTTGCAGAATTATCAAACTGCTTCCCACCCAAGGAAAGTATTACATCATACTTCCTGTTTGAAAGTTTGGGAAATATATTTCACCTCCCTTGGTTTTCCCATACTATGCCTTGTATAAGATAGCAACAGAGTAGACAATTAGCAAGGACTTTGTGACTGACAATCTTATAAAGTAATCCAGATTCATACCCTTGTGCTCAATCCTAAACAGAACCCAAGATGTACATCCTTACAGCACAGACTAAAAATATCTGTGGTGCCTGCATTGTCAATTTCCCCCTATTGTAACATGTTCTTAATAAGCCTAGCAGCTGAGGAACCATGTGAGTTTAACGGCTTGCAGCTTCCTTAATGGACCAGGTAATAAACCATCTCCCCTTATTGCTAAAATGAACAGAGGCATCTAGCTATAACTTTGTTATTCAAGGAAAATTATATCTTTAGTGGTGCATGATGGATAGGAAGACGGCTTGAGCCCAGAACTTTGAAACCAACCTGGGCAACATATTAAGACTTTATCTCAAAACAAAACAAATGTGGGTGGAAGAGCTAATGACAAATTTAATAATTAGCAATAAAGACTTGTTGAGAACCAAACACTAACTATTTTATGTATTTTACCATATTTAATAATATCTGACCAGCAGATGCTAGGAGAGAATGATGGGTATAGAAATGAGATGAGAGAGTAATTGGTGTGTGAATATGGTCAGAACACATGCACATGTGTGAAAATTTTATAACAAAAGCCATTATTATATATAATTAACATATATTCATAAAAATAAAATTTTAAAAGGAAATGGAACCAGATGAAATGTTCTGAAGCTCTGAAATACTATGGAAATGTGAATTACTGTTAGAAAACACAGCAAATGTTGTTTGCATTAATGTGACCATGTGATTTCCTCATCTGAGAGACTTTTACCATAGGTATTGTCTGTTCTTGACACTTGGCTCATAGCAGCAGTGTCTGATGCCACCTTTCAAAGTCAGGTGTCTAATAATCGGATGCCTGCCCCAGGCACACACCATCGATTCAGATCATGCCCTGTGTAAATCCTGGATTTTCCAGAACTATTTGGATTTAACGTTGTGTGACTGCATGTTCTGAACTTAGGCCTGTGCAATTATAATCAGGTGTCTTAAATGTCCAGATCCTTCCTCGATCTCTCACTTAGCAGGCTCACAATCAGAAGCTGCTGACTTGCTGAAGATGTTGGGTGTGGTGGACCAGGAGCTATCCTCGGGACTGAGAGGACGAGACTGTCTCTGCAAGCCTACATGTCTCTCTTCATATGTGCCAGGCCCAGATTCTCATGCTCCTTTGTTCTGACCCTTCCACACAAGAAAACATGCTCTCAAACGCTATCTACAGTGGCAGATAGGGGCTGAGAAGAAGCCTTATGTAAACCCTCCCCGGATTACTGAAATGTGCACAAAGGGCAAACTTTAAACTGGGAATAGATGCTAATGCGGCATCTGTAGACTTTCCTGGGGCTTTGGAAATAGCAGATTAAGAGATGCCCAACACTGGTCTAGACATTTATCTCTAACAAAGTGCTTGTTTCTGCCTCTCAGTGACTTCTTCTTTTGACCAAGCACTTCAAGTCTTAAAAAGAATTTGAAAAACTGGAAATACAGGATTCCTGTTTACACACACACACACACACACACACACACACACACACACACATACACACACACTCATGCCCACACGTGAAGCCAAGCCTGCCTGTCTGTTCTACTCCTTTTGTGAGCTCCTGCTGCCACCTGCTGGACATATGTGTCTTGCATTTTAGCTTATTGCTTGGTAACCCACAGACACTTTTTCCCTCCTCCCCATCACCCCTGGTTGTGGAAGAGCTGTGAGAGCTTGAGGGAAGAAGGCGTATCTGACCTGGTCAAGGCTCTGGGCTCCATTCCAAGCATAACAGAACAACAGCATTAGGATTTTGTTGTTTGTTTTAAATATTTCTTTCTTTAAATTTACTTATTGTGAGGCTGGTATTGAGGCAGGGATCATATGTCTGTCTACAAGCCTGCATGAGTAGGTCAGAGGTCAGCTTTCAAAGTCATTTCTGTCCTTCCACCTAACGAGGATCCAACCTGTGTCATCAAGTTTGATGGCAAGCACCTTTACCCACTGAGCCATTAATTAACTAATTCTTCTAAAACACACACATCTGCAGAGATCCCACACTAGAGACATAACACTCTTCAACATGCACTTAAAAAGGGGGCCGGGCGCTGTGGCATGTCAGTAATCTCAGCAAGAATTTGCTGACTAGCCAGTAGGAAGTGTGGTGTGAGTGGTGGGGTCCTAGCAGTTGCCAGGTAGATGAAAACTCCTACACAAGATCAATACCCAGGAGTGACTGCTAAGGTTCCCTACAGGTCTTAAGATCTATAACTAACAGTCATGCTTCCACTTTTCAGTCTTCTCTTGAGAAGTATTTAAAATTTAAAGTACACAATCACAACTACATCAAAGCAAAAGGTTTGTGTAGCTCAGAAAGTTTTCTTAACCCTCAAGGCACATAAATGGGTTTCCTCCCACAGGTAAGGGAGGAGACAAAACAACCATACAAAATGGCGGTGTAGGAAATAAGCCACAGAAGCACAAATAGGCACCAAGGGAACTCAAGCAAAAGAGCAGTTCTGGTTCCACTATTAGAGAAGAGAGATGAGGAAGACACAAATTGAAATATGAAGGCAATGACCTGGAGCCTTGAGCTACTGCAGGAATACAACGACTTTGGCTTATAAGACAAATGAGCCCTCAAATGTCAGGCTGAGTATGTGAGACTTAAGGGCTAGCCCTGTGTGTGTGTGTGTGTGTGTGTGTGTGTGTGTGTGCGCGTGCCGCGCGCGCTCACACATGCACAGCACTGAAGGAGGCCAGAAAAGGAGTTGGATCCCTTTGGACCTGGAGTTACAGGCAGTTATGAACAGCCTGATGTGGAAACCAAAGTTCCACCCTCTGCAAGAGCAGCAAGTGCTCTTAACTACTGATCTCTCTGTCCAACCACAAATAAATAAATAAATATATATATATATATATATATATATATATATATATATATATATATTACTGTGGAAACGTTTATTCTCAAAATTCAACAGTATTTTGCTAGACCGTCACATTTTTGTTGCTGAGGCTGTGGCTTACGCTTGTTCATTTGCTAGACAAGTGTTTCAGATGGCACAGGCTGGCCTTTAGCTCTTTATCCTCCTGCCTCCACAGAGTGCTGGGATCAAAGGCACGTGCCACCGCACCCGGCTAATGATTTAATTTTATTGTAGTATAATATACATAAACTTTCCATATTAACCATATAATTTAATCGCATTATGTACACTCACTGTGCTGTGTAAATGCCCCACTATCTATTTTCACAACTTTTTCATCATCCCAACCAGAAACCACCCCTCTGCTCCTTCTGTCCTGAATCTGCTCTCTTGTTTTCATGATTTGCTAGTCTAGGATAATTAGTAATCTTTTCAGGTATATGACTATATCATCTCATGAACAAAATGAATGATTTTATTAACATCCCTACTGAGTCGATGTTCAAGTTATCCCAACTACTTTAAAAAAAACTCTCAAAGATTTTAATCAGTGAGGTGACATGGTCAGGAGGGCCCAAGATCAGAGAAATCACTTTGAGACTGAGGGACTGAATCAGGGATCAAGGGCATCTGAAAACGTATGTTGCGCCAGACCTCAGAACGTGCTGTCAAAGTGACACCTGATAAACCCACCATTATTTCACAGCACTCACTCGGCAACTCAATCAGTTGGTTTAGGCCTGGCAACTTGAGAGCCTACCTGGGATACAAAATTAGCACTGAAAAACAGGACTTAATGAGATGAAAGAAAGTGCCACGGAACTCCACTGGGAATGTCCTGGAACAGAGACCACACATGAACCTTAAGATAGCCAGGCTGGAATTAAAAACAAGGAAATCATGAAATTTGCAGGTAAATGGTGGGATCTAGAAAAGATCATCCTGAGTGAGGTATCCCAGAAGCAGAAAGACACACACGGTATATACTCACTTCTAAGTGGATACTAGATATATAGGATATAGGATAAACATACTAAAATCTGTACACCTAAGGAAGCTAAGCAAGAAGGAATCCCTGGGTAAGATGATCAATCTTCACTCAGAAAGACAAACAGGATGAACACTGGAAGAAGGAGAAAACAGGAAACAGGATAGGAGCCTACCACAGAAGGCCTCTGAAAGACTCCACCCAGCAGTGTATCAAAGCAGATGCTGAAACTCTTAACCAAACTTTGGGCAGAATTCAGGGAATCCTATGAAAGAAGGGGGAGATAGTGGGACTTGGAGAGGACAGGAATTCTACAAGGAGAGAAACAGAACCAAAATATCTGGGCACAGGGGTCTTTTTTGAGACTGCTATTCCAACCAAGGACCATGCATGGATATAACCTAGAACCTCTGCTCAGATGTAGCCCATGGAACCTCAGTATCCAAGTGGGTTCCCTAGTAAGGGGAACAGAGACTGTCTCTGACATGAATTCAGTGTCAGGCTCTTTGACCACCCCACCTCCAAGGGGGGAGCAGCCTTGCCAGGTCACAGAGGAAGACAATGCAGCCATTCCTGATGAGACCTGATAAGCTAGGGTCAGATGGAAGGGGAAGAGGACCTCCCATATCAGTGGACTTGGAGAGGGGAATGAGAGGAGATGAGGGAGGGAGGGTGGGATAGGGAGGAAAAGAGGGAGGGCGCTACAGCTAGGATACAATGAGAATAAACTGTAATTAATATAAAAAAATAAAAATTTAATTAAAAAAGATAGTCAGGCTGAGCCTTATGTCGGTGAAGAGATTATTAACTCAAATTTGTACTTTAATAAAACGAATTTCAGTGCATGGGAAAATTTATGTTGTGGACATTTGGTTCAGGAATAAAAGCTTAAGAACAGAAAGACACTGGCACAGGCCTGGGTAAATGCAGTGTTCAGGAGTTGGTTTTGTATCATTAATTCTGTGATGGAGTCATTGGATCAAACATTGCAAGGAAGGCACTGATTAGATAGAGCAAGTGGCATGACAGCTTAGTCAACATTCGTATAAATGATTTGGAAGAGAGTGCATGGGGAAACTGCCAAGTTTGCAGATGGCATTCAGCATTTCCAGGGATTAAAATGCCAAGCTGATTAGGGGTAAACTGAACGAAGATGTGCACGTGGGCAGAAAAGTGGCAGAGGAGTTTTAATGTGACTAAGTGTAAGAAAACACATTTGGGGAAAATAAATCGCAGAATATTATTAACCATTGTTCAACCACAACCTGGTAAAGAAGCTCAAATGGCAGAAAATTATCCTCTCAAGACAGTCCTGAGAGATGACACAGCAACAACAAAAAGACTGAGAGAGAAATGAGGAGAAAATGTTATCAACAGCAACAGTATATTGGAAAGCCAGCCCAGAGGGCTTCTCCCTGCCCCACCCCGTCTTCCACTAGCTGCAGTACTTAGTGATACAGTGTACTGTGCCTTGTATTCTACACCAACACCACTATGAAGGTAGAAATGATAAAGAGAAAAACAGACCCCAATGTAATGGCTCTGGCTTTAGGAAACAGGTGGGAAAAAGAGAAAGACTGAATAGTTAGACATCACTCAATTGAACCTAAATTCATCCTTGTGAAAGTTAGTGCCTGCTATGGCAAAGACGCCCCAACATTACTGATTTTATGAGGAAATGAGTCTCAAATGAATCTACTGGCTTGCTTAAAATTAGTAGTTGGTGGGTATCACAAGTTATCAAAGCCAAAGTGCTCTTTTGATGATCATGTTTAGAGATCAGACTTCTCTGTCAGGTTGTGCACCCAATCCCTGCTCTACTGCTTGGCATAAAGCAGACATTCAGGACATATTTGCAAGGTTATTGAATTGGCTGCAGCTCAACATCTGGATATTAATACCAGAGAGGGCAACCAGGCTCAACCTGGCTAAAGATGGCTGGAGGTTTGTACTTAGTCCTTGTTTTCTGAGTTTATTAAATTCCTTCAAATGATCTTCATGAGGGCTTCAAGCCTGACCCGGCAGATCAGATCCCTTAAGGAAAACATCAATCCCAAAGCTCTGAAAATAATAAATTTCTGAGTAAGCACCCAGTTGTGACTTCAGTTTGGAACAAATCAGTTTTTCTGAGCAGATTTTCTGAAGACATCTATTTTGAGGAATAATTAAATGATGTGGCATTACAAGATAACAAGATTATAAAAATTATGACAAAAAAAAATCTGTACCTCAGAAGAACACATGATGGGAAGATTGGATGCATTGTTTGTAATTATAGTGGAGCTACAGAACAGAATGCTATGGAGTCATGGGACAGATTCTCTTTCCATGACTGGCTTATAAAATTAAATCAGGCTGCTTTGACATTGAAGCAAAGTAGGCCTGTTATCAAGTTTGCTTTGGGAAAAGATGAGGCAAATACAATTTTTAAAAGATAAGGATGTATTTTCATGTAAGGTAAACAGCGCTCTTGGCAGTGAGAAAGCTCCACGTTTACCTCCCATTAAGAGTTGCAAATCAAGCAACAGTCTCTGCACTGTAGGTCACATATCTATCCTTCAACAGCAACCTAGACACAAAGAAACACTCCCCACAGTGACACACTATTTCAAACTCATACCTGGCTAAGTGGATTAGGAAAAGGCATCCTTTTCCTTGGTTGCTTGCACAGGATATACCTCTGTACTGGGGCACTTGGCCTGGAAAGCAGAGTGGGAGGCTTCCAGTCCTTACCTGTACTATGAAAAGCCTGCATAAGCACACATAACAGCCACTACCTACCATTCAGCTACTCACCCACCACTTCCCAGTTACCACACACTGTCATCATCCTTTAAGGTCCTTATCTCTTCTTTCTACAGTAATTTCTTTTTTTTTTTTTTCTTCATTGAAAGCCTGATATGAGGAGCTGGAGATAGGGCCCAATGGCTCAGAGAACAGGCTGATCTCAGTTCCCAACAGCCACATGACAGCTCACACCCACCTGTAATTCTAGTTCCGGGGGATCCAACTCCTTTTTCTGACCTCTTCTGGCACTTTCTGCACATGGTGCACAGACATACACACAAGTCAAGCATCCACACACATAAAATAAAAATAAGACTTTTTATTTAAAGAAAGCCTAATAAGAAACCCATCAACTTGTCATTTTAAGTACACTCGAACTAGCATCACTAGCTAAATTTCCACATATGTATCTCCTCCTTCCCACTCTATCATAAACCTCATGAGGGTATGAGCTCCTTGAAGATCTTACACTTCCTACTGTTCAAAAACTCTCCCTCCCTCACTTCTCAATTCTACTTTATGTGAATCACAGCTATGACAAATAATCTCATGTGTCAACTTGAGTAGGGCACTAGGTGTCCAGCTATTTGTTTAAACAGTATTTTTTAACAAGTAAAATGGTTTTAAACCAGATTAACATTTGAATCAGTAGAGACACACATACTCTCTCTGTCTCTGTCTCTCTCTGTCTCTCTGCTAGACTGTCACCAAGTTGCTTCTAAACTCAGGCTGAAACTTTCACTATTGGTTCTCCAGTTTGCCAACTGCAAATCTGAGAACTTCTTAGTCTCCATACCTGTGTGAGGCAATTCTCTCTCCCACCCTTGTGTCTGTGAGAAAGATGGGGGAGAGAGATACAGACAGACAGACAGACAGACAGGGATTTAAAAAAACATTACAGCAAGGACTTTGTTGTTGTGGGAACTGCTGTAGTTATCTTAAGGCTCAGCTCAAACATATGCAAAAAAAAATATAAACATTTACAATGAACACTTACTCCAACATGTGACAAGGCCGAGCTCCATCTTAATTGTTTTTGTTGTTCTTTTGTTTTGGGGGGTCTGGTTCTTTGGAGCAAACCTAGGACCTTTTGTGTGCCAAGCTAGCTCTCCCCCATAAAGACAGTGCTCAGACCTTAAATGTGCTATTTCAGGTACAAATCAACGTACCAGTTGCTGAGGGTTTGCATATTTTATTCTCATTTATAACAAGAACACAATGTCCTCTCATCTTTCTAAGAGAAAGTTTTGCTTTGGGGCATTTTTACTTATTATTTATGAGGAACAGACCCACAGAAAGGAAATGTTTGAGTAGTTCAAGATCTAACAATAGATCCAAGTCTAATAGCACACATCTGTCATCCCAGCACTCAGGAAGCAGAGGCCAGAAGATTACAAAACTGAAGACAGTGGGAACTAAACTCTGTCTCAAAACAAAACAAACACCATCAAAAAAGGCAGATGTTGCTCATCTTGCCCTGTGTTAAAACCCTACCCTAGGTGAAAAAAATTTAACAGCTGACCATGTTCCTTTTCCATCCCTCAATGTAACCTCTTTACGGTAAGAATGGTGATTCCCTCCAAAACCAGACAGGAAAGTTGAACCAAGCTCCTACTCCTGTTTAGAGCACTTGAGAGACAAGGATGGGAAAAGGCCGACATTGCAGAGTACAGTGAAGCTGGTTCTTTGTTGCTTCACTGATGCGCTGGTTCTTGGGCTGCTGAATCACCATGATTCACAGAGCAAATGGCAAGAATCAGAGCACTCTCCATGCTCTGCTCTCATTAGCAGAAGAAGTTCCAGCCTCCTTTCCCAGCTCAAGTGTAGGCTGCGGTGGCTGGCATTGTCAGCCCACTCACTAGCATAGTTCAGCAGAAACATCTTCATATCTCAAGGCAATAATGCTTTGGATGTCCAAATCCCAGCGCAGGTGGCACACACATTCCATTCCACAATTTTTCCAGCTGGCGCCACTTCAGGGGGAGATGCTGTTCACCAGAGTATGTCCTCACAACTGATTCTGGCAGGCTGGAAGGAGACTTGGCACTGTCCTGGAAGACACATGCCATGGTTTCCCAGATGCACCTGAGTATAGCAACAGGAAAGGGAGAGCATCTTTAGGTGCCCTCTTCTCATTTTCATGGGCAGAGAAACTGAAGCTGAGAGGAGAAAAGTCGGCCAAGATCACACCATCTGAATCCCGTGAGAATGCCATTGTAATGAGAAGCTCATGCCAGTACGTTCTGGCTCTCTTCTTTGTCAATGAGTCCTTACTTCTGTTATACCCAGTTCGCAAGCCCCCAAAAGATCTACAGGAATCGACTCGGTTGCAAAACACATGAGGGTCTTTTTATTGTAAATTACAAGCTGCAGCTTGGGCCTACACAGCCCCACCGCCGAAGCGGTGGGTCCCTCCCAGCATGCCCAAGGCAGGGCAATTCCTGCCTGGCAAGCATCTATTGGTCAAGATGCTACATTTTGAATCGATTGGCTATAGGAAGGTTCCCAGACCATTGACCATGACCAGGTGTCCCTCCCTAGGGGGAGGGTCCAATTTCCTAGCAACTGTATCTCTAGTGGGTGGGGAAAGAATGCACCTACTCTAGGTCTTAACTTTATCCTTTGATCTCTCACTTCTAGCCACTGTTAATGATCTGAAGTAATCCTCACACTCAACAAACAAATAAAACAAAGTTTTATTTATGGTTGTGAGCTTAGCTAGCCTTTAACAGCTGAACCATCTCTCCAGCCCAGAAGGGTAGTTTTAAAAACCAACCCAATCCTGAAGACACAGTCCCTTTCAGTATCCAAATGTATTTATTTGAAGATTTAGTACTGTTAGTGAAATACTCAAACCCCCTAAATATGATAATTCTCATTCATTTGCTCATTCAACAAAAGTCTATTAGATTGGGCACCTATTTTTGGCTCAACTGCATGCCAGGCACTATGTAAGGAAAAGTCTCCCCTAGCTCTAACATAAAAAATAAAAACAAAATGATGTAACAGAAGCACAGTAGGTTACTTACCCAGAATACCTGCACTATTGCATATTAAGTACAATAAAATTAATCGCATTTTTATATATTTAGCACTGGTTTCTGTGTTAAGCACTTTATTCACCTTAATCACTTTTCACGTGAGAATGGATGAGGACAGAACACCACTTCCCAACTCTCTACTCCATAATTCTTCCAACACCTGGCATTTCTTTAAAAAAACCAAAACCAAAAACTCTGGTCTATGCAGTGAAATTGCGAAATCAATCAATCAATTAATGAATCAATCAATAAAGCCAACAATAACATCAACAAATAGAACTTTTAAAGGGCATCCATTAGAAAGTCTCAGAAGTTACTAGTAGTTTTCTAAAATATTCATGTTGGCTTTATTTGATATTTTAGACTAAATAACTGAGCACAACAACTTCCTTTACTATTTGAACATGTATTTCCAAGGAAACATGACTCTCCCGTGTGTCCCTTCTCCCCTCATGCTTGACCCCCCTTCCTTTTCTCAATGGTCCCCTTCTACTCACATGTATTCTTTTAAAAATACGGATTTTGTACATGAGTGAACATAAAATATTTGTGTTTCTAAGTCTGGCTTACCTTGATCAATATGAATTCTCGTTCCATCTATTTTCCTGCAACTTACATACTTAAGCTCTTCTTCATGACTGAATAAAACTCCTTTGTGTATATATACCACATTTTCTTTATCCATCGATGAGCCTTTGGGATCATCTGACTATTGTGAATAGTACTGCCACTGTAGTACTGTTTTGAATGACTGTAGAACTATTTTGTAGTACTGTTTTGAATGACAATGGCCCCCCCCCATCGGCTCGTAGGGAGTGGTGCTGTTAGGAAGTATGGCCTCGTTGGAGGAAGTGTGTTACTGGGGGCTGGACTTTGAGGCTTCAAGTGCTCAAGCCAGGCCCAGTGTTTCTCTCTCTTTATACTACCTGCTGATCTGATGTAAAACTCCCAGCTATCTCTCCAGCACCATGTCTGCCTGTGGACCACCATCTTTCCCACCAGCACAATGA
Organism: Psammomys obesus; assembly: GCF_907164565.1. Classification (NCBI taxonomy): domain Eukaryota; kingdom Metazoa; phylum Chordata; class Mammalia; order Rodentia; family Muridae; genus Psammomys; species Psammomys obesus. Next base: position 506,233 of record NW_026588368.1, on the reverse strand, counting down.
ACCTCTGAACTGTAAGCCAGCCCAACGAAATGTTTTCCTTTGTAAGAGTTGCTGTGGACATGGTATCTCTTCACAGCAATAGAAATCCCAACAAGGACAGCCATCAACCTGGAGATACAGATATCTCTATTATGTGACTCAGATTCCTTCAAAATTACTCAGGAATGATATAACTGAGTCATACTGTAGTTCTCTTTTCAGTTGGGCACTAAAGGCAGGACTTCCTCTTTCCCAGCAGGGCCTCCTGTTCTCTGCCTGACTTCATCTGGAGAGTGTCTTCAGACACAGATACTCCAAACCACATTTGATAAATGGCCTCTGGCACAGCTCCTTGATAGCTCTCTCCTCCACATATCTATATGATACTAGGTACTGTGTTTCTAGTCATATGATAGGAGCGTGCGCTTTAATGCAAATCAAGCATCCTTGAAATGCCTACTTCCAACCAATTATGTACATGGATCCTTGGGAGCCCCCCATCCACTCCCCAAGGGGTATACATCCTTTGTTCTCTGGAACTAAAATTGAACTAGCTCCCTGCTGATTCCCAGGGAGTGTGATCCCTGTGCGGTGCTCCTATACATTCCAGGCACGCTTCTCCTCAGTCCCAGGCAGGAGGAGAATCAACACACCAACATAATTGGTTTTTATGTATTAGTTTCAGAAATTATCTTATGAAATGTCACCATGGCACCCTTACCTGTCTCAATTATATTTTCATTCTACAATGAAGTTAAGTGAGCTAGAGTAAAAACTTCTAGACTGACTACATTTTTCTCTCAATACTCTGGCCTTGCACCACAGTCTAACTGTGATTCTTCACTGCGGGTTTCTTTTGTCATTAGATGCTTAAGACCTACTTTTGTCTCTGATATCCTGTGACATGTCTAAACATAGCCTTGCTCAATCCTTGAAGCCAGATGTACATCCTAATACCTTTTATCGCTTTGGAAACTCTTCAGCCATTACTTCTAAATTTTGTCTCTTTCCATTCTCTCTGTTCCTTCGGTTTAGAATCATGATAACTGGATATCTATTTAGAATCCTAAATGTATCATTCTATCTTTCATTTCTCTTAATTTTGCTTTCCTATTTTTCTCTTCCTTTCATCACAATTCAGCTTTACCGTCGTGTTTGTTTTTGAGACAGGGTTTCTCTGTGTAGCCTTGGTTGTCCTGGAACTCATTCTGTAGACCAGGCTGTCCTTGAACTCATAGAAATCCACCTTCCTCTGCTTCCCAAGTGCTGGAATTAAAAGCAAGCACCACCACCACCTGGCCCAGTTTTATCTTCTTGTTCATAATTCTGTCTGTGTGTAACTTCCTCTTTTTTAATTTATTTTTTATTATAATTTATTCACTTTGTATCCCAGCTGTAGCCCCCTCCCTAATCCCTTCCCAATCCTACCTTCCCTCCTTCCCTCTTTTCCTTCCATGCCCCTCCCCCAGTCCACTGATAGGGGAGGTCCTCCTCCCCTTTCATCTGACCCTAGCCTATCAGGTCTCATCAGGACTGCCTGCATTGTCTTCCTCTGCGGCCTGGTAAGGCTGCCCCCCAACTCAGGGATTGGTGATCAAAGAGTCAGCCACTTAGTTCAGAGACAGCCCCTGTTCCCCTTACTAGGAACCCACTTGGACACTGAGCTGCCATGGTCTACATCTGTGCAGGGGTTCTAGGTTATCTCCATGCATGGTCCTTGGTTGGAGTAGCAGTCTCAGAAAAGACCCTTGGGCCCAGATTTTTTGCTTCTGTTGCTCTCCTTGAGGAGCTCCTGTCCCCTCCAGGTCTTTCTATCTCCCTTTTCTTTCATAAGATTCCCTGCACTCTACCCAAAGTTTGCCTATGAGTCTCAGCATCTGCTTCAATACCCTGCTGGGTAGAGTTTTTCAGAGGCCCTCTGTGCTAGGCTCCTGTCCTATTCCCTGTTTTCTCCCTCTTCCGATGTCTATCCTGCTTGCCTTTCTGAATGAGGATTGATCATCTTACCCAGGGTTCTTTTTCTTGCTTAGCTCCTTTAGGTATACAGATTTTAGTATGATTATCCTATATTATATGTCTAAAAGCCACTTGTAAGTGAGTATATACCGTGTGTGTCTTTCTGCTTCTGGGATACCTCACTCAGGATGATCTTTTCTAGTGCACACCGTTTACCTACAAATTTCATGATTTCCTTGTTTTTGATTGCTGAGTAGTATTCCATTGTGTAAATGTAACACAATTTCTGTATCCATTCCTCAGTTGATGGACGTCTAGGTTGTTTCCAGATTCTGGCTATTACAAATAAAGCTGCTACAAACATGGTTGAGTAAATGTCCTTGTTGTATACTTGAGCATATTTTGGATATATGCCTAGGAGTGGTATAGCTATGGAAAAAAGATAGCATCTTCAACAAATGGTGCTGGTCTAATTGGATAGCTACATGTAGAAAAATGCAAATAGATCCATATTTATCACCCTGCACAAAACTAAAGTGCAAGTGGATCAAAGACCTCAACATAAAACCAGACACACTAAAACTGTTAGAAGAAAAAGTGGGGAAGAGCCTTGAACTCATTGGCACAGGAGATAACTCCCTGAACAGAACGCCAACAGCACAGGCTCTAAGATCAACAATCAATAAATGGGACCTCATGAAACTGAAAAGCTTCTATAAAGCAACGGATGCTGTCATCAGAATAAAATGACAACCTACAGACTGGGAAAGGATATCCACCAATCCTATATCGGACAGAGGACTAGTATCCAGAATATATAAAGAACTCAAGAAGTTAAACAGCAACAAATCAAGTAATCCAATTAAAAAATGGGGTACAGAGCTAAACAGAATTCTCAATAGAGGAATGCTGAATGGCAGAGAAACACTTAAAGAAATGCTCAACATCCTTCGTCATCAGGGAAATGCAGATAAAAACAACCCTGAGATTTCACCTCACACCCATCAGAATGGCTAAAATCAAAAACTCAAATGACAACTCATGCTGGAGAGGATGTGGAGAAAGGGGAACCCTCCACCATTGCTGGTGAGAGTGTAAACTTGTACAACCACTTTGGAGATCCATCTGGTGCTTTCTCAGACCATTAGGTTCAGAACAGTGACTTCCTCTTTTAAGAGCTGGGGTGTAGCACAGTGACTGGTACTCCCTAGCATCTACAAGGTCCTAGACTCAGTGCCCAAAGCAACAAAATCCAACAAAAGGAAAGAAACAATCAGGGGGGGAAAAATGGGAGGCTCTTGTTTTTGCAGCCATCACATTTTTTCTTTTCATGTGTAAATGTATGGTATACATATGTGCATCTGTGCCAGGGTACACATGAAGAGTTTTCTTGACTGCTCTTCTATGTTACTCACCGAGGCATAGTCTCTTAGCCATTCCCAGAGCTTGCCTATATGGCTTTTCTCAATGGCCAACTTGCTATTGACAAGGTCCCGCCTCTACCTTCTGAGACCAGAATTACAAGTGAGCTGCTCTGCCCACTCCACATTTACATGGGTTCCAGGGACCCAAACTTTCTGCTAAGCTATCATAGGCTGGGCATACTTTTTAAGTAAATATTGAACTTGTGGGACCTCAAATCACCCAGGCTATATAAATGAAAGTGAAAATAATACTTATGCTTATGAACTGTTAAAAAGAGATTTTTTTCTGTTAAAAGCATGAACTGAGATAGACAAGTTTTCTTATTAAATGTAAAAATGAGAGTATTTTTTTCTAGCCACCATTTTATTAAAGTTCTCAGTTTTTTCAAAGGCCCACTTTACAAGATTCCTGTCTTGTGACACTCAAGTTGCCATCTCCCAGGTCTTGTGTAAATATTAAAAGCTAAATCCTGAGGTTACTAAAGATAGAATATTCTCTTCTAATCTTACTACTCAGTCTGTCTTCATTTTTAGCCTCTAGATATGCTCTCACTTTCTTGTAAGCTCACTCATGGACTTCAAAGAACATTATTTTTTTTTCAGAGTTGTTAGAATTCAGTGGTGGCAAATTTTCAGGTTATTGACTTTAAATGATTGCCAGCAATAAAAAAAAAATTCTGAACTCAGATAAGAAGCTTATTTCAAAAGCATTTATTGGTTGGTCACTTACCGTGATGATAAAATTTTATGCGTCAATTTGTCTAGGCTATGATTCCCAATTACTTTGTTAAACAGTGGTTTAACAACACGTAGACTCTAGATGTTGCTGTGAAGGTATTTTGTAGATGTGATTAGCATCTACAATCAGTTGACAGTAAGCAGAGGAGTTAACTTGAAAACATGGATGAGAATATTTAATTAGTTGAAGGTACTAATGAAAAAAATCAGGTTTCCCAGAGAAGGGAGACTTCTACTGTAAGTCTGTAACAGACCTGAGTTCCCAGTCTGTGGTCTGCCCTGAAGATTTCAGACTTTTCTACAATACAAGCTTGAGCTTCTAGTCTGTAGCCTTCTGCACATAACATCTGTCCATCCATTCATCCACCCATCCATCCATCCATCCATCCATCCATCCATCCATCCATCCTGCTATGTCTGTCAGTCTAGGGAACTCTGACTAATGCACTTACTATGGATAAGTCCTTAAGGGGAACAAATAGATTGTTATTGTTCACATCTCTATGCCCACATGGATTTTAATCTACTATTATATGCAGACTATAACTCAGAGCACAATAGTACAAATTATTTATTCATCTCTTACATATTTATTAAGCACAAACCATGAATGAGATGTTTTGGATGGTAGAAATACAAAGACAGGGCACAGATTATCTCTCCGGTAACACCGAATAGTTTGGTACAGATAAAACACAGGACGTGCACTGGCTCCTGAGAGAAATCTAACCAAGCCTTGGTAGGAGAAGACAACTTTAGAAGTGATGTCTAAGATGGGCTCATCCTAAACTCAAATAGGACTAAGCCAAACAAAAATAAAGGAAGAGAGTAGAGCAGGACGCTCTGGGCCAACAGCCTAGGGAAAGACACGGAAACATGAAACGAAAGAGCACGAACAAACATACTGTGCATGAAATACAAAAAGGGAAACAATGGAAGACAATGGCTACAAAGTTAACCAAACAACAGAGGGAGACTGTGTAAGATTGGAAATTGAGATTTCCTGAAAGAAGCAGAATATTAGCTTGATCTGGGGAGACGTGTATGATTTTTAATAGGCAAGAACAAAGGGGAAAGGGCAGAGAACAGAGTGCCTAAGAGAAAGCGTCGGGTGCAGGACTTAAGACACTCGGCATAAAAACAATGAGAGCACAGAGAGTTCTGAAAGAGGGATGACTCGCAGAATAGAGGCTGGAATCTAGTTCCCTCAGGGAGTGGCTAGGGGCCTACAAAAAACAGAAGGCAATGAGGAAATTGCGGTTAGAAACACCTTCCACCTCCAAGGGTTTGGAAGGTCCTGAAGACACACCTGGCCGTGGCATTCAGTTTGTTCTGAAAGACACAGCCAGACTGGCCAAGGGACAGGAAACATCTGTGCCACCTTGACCTGCCTGAATCCGCTCTCTCCCTATCCTTCTTGGCACCACAAAAACTGGGAGCAGAACAAAGGCTGAGGCAAGCCCCAGCCTGGGTCCCAGAGAAAACAACAACAAGAGGGGGCCAACCTGATCTTCTACAGGGGAAGGAGAGGTAGACCCTGTCAGATTTCATCAGGGGGAAGACAATAAAAGGCTCATTGTTCCTGCTTCCTCCCCTTGGGAAATGAAGCTCCAAGCAGTAGATTGTGGTTAGGAGAGCACTGACCTGGAAAGGAAACCTGAGTTCTGGTCCAGATCCTGCTGCTAGTGTAGTATTTGCACTGGGCACACTGTCGCACTTCTCTAGGCCTGTTTTCCCATTTGTACTGGGAAGGAGTTAACACAACTTGTGACTCTCAAACCATGTTCTGTGGTTCCCTGGAACATTTCTAACTTGTTTCAACCACAGCAGCTCCACTTTTATATATGGGGTTGTAGCTTGGGGTTGAGGGGTGGGATGGGGGGGGAGGTGGGGATGGGGGATCCACTGTTTTAAAATGTGAAAAACCCTGGACTTTGCAGCATCAGTCATCTGTGACTATGGCAACGTTATCAGACCCTGACTGCACAGGAGGTCAGACAGAGCAGAGGGAGGCAGGCAGGTAGTAAGAAGTGAAGCAGCATGTTTGGAAAAAACACCAGACAGTACATATAAGGCAGCTGAGTAGCCAAGCTCCAAAAGGACCCCACAAGCCTTCCGAGCACAAATCAATAAAGTCAGATAACCCGAAAGGTGACTACACAAAGGGCTGCAGGGGGATGGGGTGAGGGTGGGGATGGATGACGACTGTGGAAGTGGTTTAAAATTCTGCCCATACCTTTTTTTTTTTTTCCACTAAAAATAATGCAAGTTGCTTCATTACATCACCAGAGAGAACAAAAGCTACTGTTGAGGTGGGCAAACACAGCCAGTGAGGGATCCAAAAATAACTCATTCATTTGTTCAATTCTGAAAAGCTTCTGCTTAGAGGTCAGACCCTAGGCTAAGTGGGTGAGGTTGCAGAAATGAGGAAACCCCCATCCCTGTCCTTACAGAATATGGTTAGGGAACAGACTGGTCCATGAGTAAGGTCCCATGGAAGCTCAGTTCAGAAGAGCTTACAGAGGCAGAAAGGCACAGGAAAGAGAACAGCAGCTGATTTCAAACAGCTGGAAGAGAAGTCAAACAACAGACGCATGTATAAACCGAACCAAAGGGAAGAAAAGACTGTCTCTAGCACAGAAAATAGGCAAACCCACTAAAGGGAAATGATATGGGCGTGAATGAAGGTTAGAGAGACAGAACTGGATAGGGGTAAATGGAGACTGTGCAAGGCTCCACTTTCTAACACAAAGAGTCCTCAGTCATGATGGCTGCTTAGCACCTGGAAGCAGTTAGCGCAGATGATGTCTATGAGGAATACACACATCCAGTTCTGGAGAGTCAGCATGAAAAGGGAATGTAAAACATTTCTTTAGAAACCTGGATTAGCCTGAAATGGTGGCTTTATTATTTACATGTCTTGTCGCTGTGACAAAACACCTGAGAAAACTAATGTCAGTATGGAAGGGTTATTTTGGCTCAGTTTCAGGGTAGCCCTTCATGGGAGGAGCTTAGTACGGCCACACTGATGGATGCTCCCTCTCTCCTCTTGTTCAGTTCTGAACCTCCAGCCATGACACTGTGCTGCCCACACTTAGGGTGGGCCTTCTCACCACAGTCAACCTCATCTAGATATCCTTCACAGACTTGCCTAGAAGTTTGTTTCCATGGTGACTGAAAACCAGCCGGCTAAGCTGACAACCATCAGGGAAGCAGAAGACTCCAAACCTACTACTCAAGAGACAGAAGCAGGAGGAGTGTGAATTTGAGCTCAGACTGGGGTTCAAAAGTTTTATATTGATTAAATGGTAAGAAATATTTTGAGGAGCCAGGAGTAGTGGGCCCACACCTTTAGTCTCAGCACCCAGGGAGGCAGAGACAGGCAGATTCTAGTGAATTCAAGGCCAGCTTAGTCTACAGAGTGAGTCCAGGACAGCCAAAGCTACACAGAGAAACCCTGTTTCAGAAAACCAAAACCAAATAAGAAAAAGAAAAGAAAAGGAAAGAAAAGAAAAGATACACTTTGAACATAATGTGTTAAACACAATATATTTCTAATTTTCTCTGGTTTTCTTTTTATTTTCACTGTTTTATGTTTGCAATTTATTTGCAATCTGTTTGTTTTTATTAGAGAATGCTTTATTAAGTTTTTGCCAAACCTAACAACTAAGACAGTATATTCCTATAAATAATATCCTTAGAATGAAATATGAATCCACCCACTGTATGTGGTGGCACATGCCTATGATCCCAGTACTTGGGAAGTCAAGGCACAGTTTGGGCAACTTAGAAAGTCCCTGCTGATAAATAAATAAACATATAAAAAGCCCCAATCTTCCTTACATCCTGCAAAAATACAATAATATAGGGCCAAAAATATATCTATTATATTAACAGTCTTATGGAAGGAAGGCAGATAAAGGAGGGATAAAAGGCAAGAGAAAATACATTATTTTGCAGATGAACAACAAAGAGCTGTTGATCACAAGCATGGGAACATTGCACAGGTGGTTCGTCTCTTTATCTGCTTCCCCACATTAAAATGAGACACTGTCACTTTCCATGTTTAGGTTTTCATTTGAGTTTTCCAAAGCTACTCATACAGTAGCTCACTTGAACCTACAGGTTTAGGCAGGCCAAAAACTTTACACTACCGTTACCTTTTTTTTTTTTTTTTTTTTTTTTTTTTTTTTTAGATAAGTGAACTAAAGAAAAAGAAGTTCATTCACAAATGGGCCTTTGAATCTGATTCTCCAAGTGCAGGTCCACTGCTCCTGCCTCGCTTTCATGCTACCTCTCCTGCACAAATATCACCTGTTTGAAGCCTAGTCTTGCTGTTTACTTTGCTCTTGCTGCATATAATCTATCTCCCTACCCAGACCAACTTCTGTGAGTGCGTTGTCCATCATGTTCAGCTCTGTAGCCACCCTCTAACACTTAGCTGTCAAAACTCAGGACCAAGACTGCAGCACGGGAGGGCACAACAGGGAGGTATAGGAATCCCCATTTCCAACTCATTCTAGATCAGCCAACTCATGTTTCTGGAGAGTCTTCCACAAACTTCGAGGCAGGAAGGGCAAAAAGACAGAAAACACAGTCACAGGAGAAAAACCTAGAGCCCGACAATTCATAGTGCAGCCTCTAGGCAAATGTTTCCGCAGGTTATATAACAGACTCTGGCACCGAGACTACTCCTGTCTTCCAGACTTCTTGGATCCATTGCCAGATGCTATTGATGATGGTGGGCTGGTTCTGAGTAAGCATTCTTTCCTGGGCCTTCCTAAACAATGAGAGACACGATCTTATATGGGCCATAATCCAGAACAGTGCAATAAGTCATTTCCATGAATATTTTAAGAGCAGAGTAAACAAGATACTTCTTTTCCTAATGATTGTTTCTGGTGCAATATTAGGGACTAAATCTACCTAGTCTAAGCCAAAGCATCTGACAAAGCAGTCACTAAGTAAACATATATTAAATGACTCTTCAGCCTTCACCAGGAGAAATTGACTGGTGAGTTTTCTCTAGGAAGAACTGGGCCAAATGTCCTTAGGACCTTTAAGCTGTTGTGAGCAGGGAGGAATCATAGTGATGCTGCCACTTAAGATTGTCTCTTATGTGTCTGCCACAGTGGAGAAAGACTGCTTTTATGTGCATTCTACTCAGTGTGTCTACAGAAAATTCATGGGTAACATGGACAATAAAATGCCCTTTACTTAGCCCCAAGGTTAAATTCCAATCAAGAATGCTCTAGAACCTAGCCTACAGCAACATTTGTACTCAACAAACAGGAACCCTCTCCAATAAGAATAGTACTTAAAGCCTCTTCCCTTCCTTCCCAACCAAACACATAGAACTCACTTTGGGCTCTAAGGCCCTGTGAGACTAGAAAAGTAATAGAATAATGGTAGCTATGGACACCACATCTGAGACAGTGGCTTTCCTGCCTCCAAAGAAATGGATCTCTGTCAAAAAGTCCAATTTCCACCAGGTACTTGACATTCAGGAAACCAGGTGGGGCCAAAGTCACTGTTCTTTCAGAGATGTGTTCTCTCTCTCTCTCTCTCTCTCTCTCTCTCTCTCTCTCTGTGTGTGTGTGTGTGTGTCCTCTCCATCACTCTCCCTCTCTCCCTTCCTCCTTCCCTTTGTTATAATTTGAGTCTGGGTTCATTGATAGTGGAAGTGAGCAAACACAGAATGTTTGGGAAAGCCTGAGGACAATCTTCTGTTTGAGGCAGGATCTCTAAATGGCCTGGTCCTTTGCACACAGGCCAGGCTAGGTGCTGGCAAACTTCCAGGAACCCACCTGCATCTGTCTTCCATCTGCTCCCCACTGGAGGGATTACAAGTGTGAGCCACCATATCTCTTACATGGGTTCTTAGATCCGAACTCAGGTCTTCATTGCTTGTAAGGCAGATGTTTACAAGCTGAGCCATCTCCCTGTCCTCTCTCTGTACTCTTGTCACCTTCCTTCCTTCCCTCTTCCAACTCTTCCTGCCCTTTCCCAACCTTCTCTGATCATGTTCTCCCTTTTTATTAGCAGTCTGAAATTCAGCAACCTCAGAAAAAAATCACTACTTTTAAGTTTAGAAATTTGATTAAAAAAGAATTTTCATTTCTTTTTCTCAAGAGTTCAACAGCAACCACAATTTTTGCTGTCTGGAGGCTATGAGTTCATTATTACCAGTCTTTGATTTATCTAGGTCATTTTCCTCAAAAGAACTTATAGATAGCCCTATGACTCAGCTAGTAGTCTCAGTCTCTTTTCTGCCTATCATTAACCCTCTGATCCTGATTCAGTGACTCATTCAGGGTTCTAACTCTCTTTGCTGAGAAATTCCTTGTTAAATAAGTAGTCATCTAAAAGTGAAGTAAAACCTGAATTCACTGATTTTTTTTAAAGAGTTATTGAATGCCTATTATATAATTATCAATATTGTGCTCCAGGAGATGGGTATATAGAACTCTGCTATTTGGAAGACAATAATGACCTAACACCCATAAAAAGTTCACAGACGACCTACTATATGCTATTGACTATATTGAGGGTTAGAAGATGGCAATACTCCCAAATAATCTCTTAGTCTGACATAAAATTAGAGAGGAAAAATACCAAAGACTTTCAGTGAGGACTCTATGGACTAAGGTAGCTACATAAATTGTAATACTATGTCCTTTATATATATTTTCCCAGGAATTGTTTTTTAAACAAAGATAGCAAGCTAGGTTACATCAATCAATCAATCAATCAATCAATCAAATGAAATATATACAGGATAAATAAAAGGTTAAGGAGACACCTGAAACCTGGAATGCTTCACCTGATATATGGCACAAAAATTCATATTTTTTAACAGCCAATTTTCTTGGTGCTTGTTGTAGATAAAGCAGAAAACAGTCCACAACTGTGGAAGTTGAAACAGTCCTTATGTGGACACTAAGAACAGACTATGTACTCTCATCTAAGAAAGGCTGGTTTATTTCTGGAGCCAGGTTCAGAAGCATGTCACTGTCCACACAGCAGAGTTGAAATGGGATAGTTTGGTGTGTTTTTTTTTCAATTATTCAAAGAATTGGTTTTGAAAAACCATGTATTTGATAATTGGATTAAAGTACTCCAGGTCCAATTTCTACCACTGATCATCAGTTTGACCTTGTACAAATCACTGATGTGACATTTCTTTCAGAATGTAGGTCTGTCTCTCAATTGAGTATATTTTTTCCTGTAAAAATGCCTTTATTTGGATTAAAATTAGATTATTCTTTGGAATGAAAAACTAGAAATCATTTCAGAGCAATAAGACATTTCTTCAACAACAACAGTAATTAAGGATAAAAATTAGAACTGAGAGGCCAGTTTCTTTGGTGCATGCTATAGAGGAAATATCCTGAATTACAACACAGAGTCACAAGCTAACAAAGGATTATGGTGATGACTAAACTACTTACAAATGAATGTGTTTTTAAACTTAAAAACACAGGAATGTTCCCTAAGATTTGGGCTTACATCCTTACATTAGAAGACACCAGTCCTTCCCAAACCGTGTCCTATAGTTCATTGAGTGTTCTATGGTAGGAATCCTAAAGATCCCTTTAAGAAATGTTGAATTAGCCAGGCGGTGGTAATGCACACCTTTAATGCCAGCACTCAGGAGGCAGAAGGAGGCAAATCTCTGAATTTGAGGCCAGCATGGTCTACCGAGAAAGTTCTGGGATCCCAGGGCTAAAATAGAGAACTAACAAAACAGAAAAAGCAACCCCTCCCCACAAATAAAAAGGCAAAAAAAAAAAAAAAAAAAAAAAAAAAAGAGAAGTGTTAAGTTAAAGCCTACAATGTCCTAAATAACCTTGCTTACATGGCTTCCTTTAATGCACAGTGCCAAATTCCAGAAACCCCACATGAGTCATCTCAAATGGATGGAAACCACCTCTTTCGATGGCCATTCACAAGCAAACTAAGTGGAGAATTACATTACCCAGCCCGATTACTGTGACATCATTATACTGACAAGCTCTCTGTTAGATATCTGCTAATCTGCTTTTCAGCAGACTGTCAGTAAGTGTGGAGTAAATGTCATTATACTGCAACAACATCTATTACAGAGAACTGCAGGTTTAATATGATATAAGAAGGAAGACAGTCAAGCAGGAAGGAAACCATTTGGCATTAGATAATCCCAAGGTAATGACATTTTAATCTCAAAGATTAAATTTATCTAAAAAGCTACTGTGGTATCTGTTTGGATGTGGACAGTAAGAAACAGTTACTGCTTCTGATGTCTAACTTCAAGCATTTTTTTTTTCCTTTAAATAAGAAAGCTTCTATGAGATAGACACAAGGCTTATAACATAGGAATGCTTCGCCACCTGACTGGTGTTTGAAATAGTTACGAAGGATATTAAAATGAAAATTATTATCTAACTTACCCTATAAAATACGCACACGGGCGCGTGGGCACACACACACACACACCTCTCATGGTAGGCCTGAATCCATCATTTATCACCTATCCAAGTTCACCTTTTTTTTTAATGCCAGAAAAAGTATAGAAGACGCTTATGTGAATAAACAGCAGAACTTCTCTTTTAACAAAAGCACACACTTTTAATGACAGCGTTTGGGAGGCAGAGGCAGGTGGATCTCTGAGTTTGAGGCTAGCCTGGTCTACAAAGTGAATTCCAGGACAGCCAGGACTAAAACAGAGAAAACTCTTCAACTCCCTCCAACCCCCCCCCAAAAAAAGAAAACCCAGTATATCTTATCATCTGAACTATACCATTTTAGTAAAGTTAAAAATTGCAAATAGAAAAATTTTAAACATATCATCCCATGTAAGAATCAGAATAATGGCTATAATCCTGAATTACATAATGAATAATTACTCATTTTTTAAATTTACTTCCCTAAACATTTACTAAAATTGTATATATACGTAATTTTCTGTGTTAAGTACTTCAACATGAGGAAGTCCATCATTCTCATATATAACTCCCAACATTAATTTTAGTCACTAAAAATGTAGGTATTTACTTATTAACTGACTTACTGTACCAGCCATTCACTTGCCTCTGGAAAAAAAAAAAAACTTGAAACAGAAAACAGACGTGACACAAAAACTCTAAAACAGTTCCAGGTGTCCGACTCTAACCTAGGTTATCAGATGTGATAGATTTTAAGTGACAAAGTCAACTTTAAGGCAGGAAGATAAGCCAGGGAGGTCTACCATGCTAACACACTCTTTAACCCAGAAGCCTTTTTTCTGCAGGCCAGAAGAGAGACTCCGAAGCCCAGGATGATGTGAGATGGACATGGCCTCATGTGAAGAAAAGTAGGTGGTCTCCAGATGCCATAGTGGTTGCCAGCTGATCTATCTATAACCACAGGAGCCAGAATTTGGCCAACAAAAATGAGCCTAGAAAACGGATTTTTCCTCAGTACCTTCAGAAAAGACCTCACCCAGATGTATCACTTTTGAGTTTGTGAGGTCTTTTCCTTCATTTTCCCAGGCTTTCAGAGACAGCCCTGGAAGGCTCAGGTCTTCACTTTTGCTTCTTAGCCTTCTTATCTATCACTGAAACATTTGTTAGTTGTCCATGATATCAAACACTCTGTATAAAGAAAAGGCTGTGGTGTTCAGAAAGTGGAAGTTACTACTTAGAGGTGAGGCATATTAGGAAAAAAAATTTTCAAAAAATAGTCCTCAGGCTTTTTAACACACAGAAAGGCCTACACTTAGGGTCAGTAACACTGAAAGGAGGATTTTGCCTTCAAATACCAAAATCCTTATTTCTCTTGCATAACAGAATGCAAACTCTTAGTCCAGTACAACAGTCATGCTTGAGCTGGCATTCTGAGGTTAAACAGAATAGTTGGAACCAGATTGCTCAGACAATTCAATTATGTTCACAGAGACGCAAGTAGTTTGTTCTAACTTGTGGCAATGTCTGGTAATGGGGTGGGGAGAGAGGGACAGATGCATTTCAAAGGGATGAGCATGGCTTCAGAAACAGTGCACTGTGCTTACCGCTGCTTACTGATGCTCAGAATCAACGCCTTCAAAGGAAAATCAAGTTCATGCTTAACGATAGCATCATCCTCTTTCTCATTTAAGTTTTGTTATTTTGCTTTTGAAAAGGGCTTCACGTGTCCTCAAAGATTTCATCTCTTTTTAAATTTTTAGTCAATATTAATCTGTTCAATTTGCATATGATTAGTATATTTCCAAAGGTTTTTTTGGTTATTGTTTGTGAGGGACGTTGATGATTTCCAGCTTTACAGCACTGTGATCAGAAAAGGAACTTGGTATGCATTCTAGTTTAAAAACTCTTAGACTTTGGGCTGGAGAGATGGCTCAGTAGTCAAGAAAATTTATTGTCCTTCCAGAGAACATAAGTTTGGTTCTTAGCATCCATGTCAGGTACCTCAGAACCACAGTAACTACACCTTCAAGGGATCTAAAATCACTCATAGGTACATACCCACTTGCCGACACACATACGTACACATGACTAAAAATAATAAACATTTATTTTTTAAAAATCTAGATGTTTGTGGCCTACCACATGAGCTATCCTTTTCCTTTTGCATGTATATGTATGTGGTGTGCAGGCATGTACACATGCCTGTTAGTGTGTGTGTGCAAATGTGTGATCCTGTGTGCATGTGCCTATAGAAGCCAGAAGTTGACATCAGGTTTCTTACTCAGTCGCTCTTCACTTTATTCATTGACGTAGGGTTTCTTGCTGAATCCAGAGGTCACTGCTTCGAGGTAGTCCAGCTAACAAGCTTGCCCTGCAGATCCCCACTCTCTCTGCCTCCTAAATGCAGGAGGCCGCCATACCTGCCAAACTTTTATATGGGTTCTGGGTGTCTGAATTAAAGTCCTCACACTTGTCTGCTGTTTATCTACTAAGCCATGTCTCCGGGCCCCATCCTCTATTTTTGAAGGAAAATGTCAGATTAAGTATATACATATATTTATATTCTTGGCTGAGAGTCTTTACTTTTTCCCAGGATTCTGAATGTGTCAACTCACTGCCTTGTGCTGCTATGGTTTCTGATGAGAAATAAGCTGTTAATCTTTCTGAGGCTCTCTTGTATGTGCTAAATCATTCTTTTTATTTTCCACACTTTAAGTTCATCATTCAATGGTTTGATTATATGTCCAAACTTTTTTATGTTACCCTACATGATCCCTGTTAAGTTTCATCGATGTGTAAGTTCATATAGTTTGTTAAATTGGAAATTATTGTCATTTATTCAAATATTCTTTTGGTCTTTTTCATTCCCACAGTATTTCCTATTGGGACACTGGCTGGAATTTTACAGTTATCTGAGGCTCTATATAGTTTTGCTTTTATTTATTTTGACCTCCACACTATATAATTCCAATTAACCAATCTTAAGGTCTACTGATTTCTTTTGCTTGCTTAAATCTGTTTCAGTTATTTCACTTTTAGACTGTAGATTTTATATTTTGTATATACACATGTATTATAGATATTTGCAATAACTATATAGTTAGTTCTATTTATATAAAGAACATGTATAGACACACACTTACACTTTCCATATTTTCCCTGATAGTCTCTCTATATAAGGAAATATCATTGTCACATTTTAATTTATTCATTCAGTAACTAGAGCACACTGTAAATGGTCACAGACAGCAGACGCTGACAGTACCATCTGGGGACAGAAGTTTTGTAAATAACAGAATAAATGAACAGCCACGTGCTTTCAACTTTGAGAAAATGTCACTTGGAATCTGATTATCGAAAATGTCCTTCCAGAACTCTGGACAGGTCTCAGATACCTGCGTGCTCTTCTGAGCCACCGCTGCCAGCAAGAGTCAGCCCTTTCATACAAAACCGCTTTACTACATCTTTAACTAATTCATTCCTGTTTAAATCCATTTGGGTTTTTCACCCCTTTCTAATGGAAGAAGGTTTATAGCATGGCAAGTGTGAAAATAGGGAGAATATAGAGGAACTAATTTTTGAGTGTATGTGAAAATTGATGATGACCTGGGATAGAGAAAATGGAAGGACAATACATACGGTATTAAATATTTGGTTCATGTTAAACTAGATGAAATGAATTGAGGACAAGGAATTAAAAAGTGACCTCAAAGTTGGATCATGGCTGAATGGAAAATGATAGCATTTATTAAGATGGGAATAAGGTGTTCATATCTTAGTTTCCTTTCTGTTGCTGTGATAAAATGCCTCAAAAAAGCAACCCAAAGAAGAAAAATGTTTATTTGGCTCACAATCTCAGGTTACAATCCACCACTGCAGACAAGTCAAGGTGGCAGAAATTGGAAGCAGCCTGTCATATTACATCCAGTCAAGAGCGGGGTCATGACAGGTGAGATAGCTCGGCTGGTACAGAAACTTGCCATCAAGCCTGATCATCTGAGTTCAGCCCCATGGCAGAAGGAAAGAATCAGTCGCCACTAGTTTCCCTTTGACCTGCGCGTGCACACACACAGTACATGTGTGTATACACTAAATAAATAAATGAATAAAGAAATAAATATTTTTAAAAGCATAAAGCAATGAACCTACCAACAAGCTAGTACTCAACTTGTCCTCTCTATTTTACACAATTCAGAAATCTCTGCCTAGGGAACTGTGCCATCCACAGCGGGCAGGTCCTCTCGTATCAGTCAGTGCCTCACAATTCCTCACTGACATTCGCAGAGCCCTTTTCAGGAGACTCTAGATTGTGTCAAGTTGAGAATTAAAGCCGACCACCACAGAAACTGTCTTTATTTCTTTTCTGCTGTCATAATAAAATGTTCTGACAAAAGCAACTTAAGGGAGAAAGTTCATCATGGTGGGGCAGTTAGGATGGCAGGAACTTGAAGCAGCTAGTCATAGTACATCCACAGTCCATATCTGAGAGCAGTGAACTGATGCAAGCGTATGAGCACTCAGCTGGCCTTTTCCATTCTTATACAACCCAGGGCTTATCTACCCGGGGAATGATGCCATACACAGCAGCCAAGTCTTCCCACTTCAATTATCATATTCAAGATAATCTCTCACAGACACATCTACAGAACAATTTAAACCAGACATCCTTCATTGAGACTCCCTTCCCAAGCGATACCAGATTGTATTAGGTTGACATAATCATCACAGTCAGGGATGAAACCAACTTAGAGGAAGAAAAATTTAGAAGACATGTATCTATAAGAAGTGTAAGGGAAGCCTTTACTTGTGGAGGCTGGGATGAAACAGAAAGGGGGTCACAAGGTCTAGGTCTGTCTGAGCTATTAAGTGAATTCAGGACAGCCTGAGCAACCTAGTGATAACTTCTCCAAAGGAAAACAGAATAAAAGGGGGAATAAAGATGTAGCTCAAAGATCTAATGTTTGTTTTGTATGTAGGTGGCCCTGGGCTGCATCCCTAGAACTACACCAAAAAGAGATGAGGGAATAGACAGAGGGAGAAAAAAGAGAAAAAAATATAAAAAGAGAAAACATGTAAATAACTAAAACTCAAAGGATAAGCCATATGAAAGCGAGCTTAGAAATAATAAAATCAAAATGGCAAGAAATCTGGCAATCACTGAGATTACCCAAGAAAAGACTTTATGGAGAAGAAAAAGCAGGGCTCATATCTGAACCCAGAGAAATTTCAAAACTGAGAGATCAGGTAGAAAGTGATTAGCTAAGGAAGGGTATTAAAAGTGAGCCACTACCAAGACAGTAAAAAAGGATGGGATGCCTAATTGGGCTGAATGCTGCTAAGAGAACAAGTTTGGTGGTTGAGAAATGAGGACTAAACTCATACAAATGGAGGTGATGATCCTTTAAAAAGCTCCATTGGCATTATGGGAATGAGCAAAGACTGTTCTTGGCTTTTGGAAGTAAATAAGTCTACTTAAATAAATGAACTAAATACACAGCTGGGTGTTGAGGTCTGCAAGTTTGAGGCCAACCTGGGCTAATAGCAAGACCCTGTCTCTAAAACAAGAAATAAATGTACACACACAGAACAATGAGATGATCATACAAGACTGAGAAGGACGTAGGGCTTGAGAGACAGCTCAGTGGTTAAGAGCACTGACTGTTCTTCCAGAGGACCCAAGTTCACTTTTCAGCACCCACATGGCAGCTCACAACCGTCTATAATTCCTGTTCCAGGGGATATGCCACCTTCACAGATTTACATCCAGCCAACTCCAGCCAACAGACCAAGGCACATAAAAATAAATAATTTAAAAAAAAAAAAAAGACCGAGAAGGATTAAACTGTATGACAGGTACCTCTTAGAATTTTAGAGAAAGGTTAAAAAAAAAAAAAAAGGTGGTTAGGGATAAACATGGTAAAGTAAAGGTGTTTTGAGAATGACTAGTTAGAACAGTTAAAATTATCAAAAAAAAATGTGGAAAAGAAAACTGTGTTCAGAGTCAATGATAAAAGCAAGCTGATCTCAACAGAAAGTGCTTGGTTCTTCCCTGTCAAAATACTCATATTACTAAGTTTCCTTGTTAGAGCTGAAGGTCCCAACAGAACAAAGGAAAATGCAGCCCATTACCAAGACCAAATGTTCTTTAATGATGGTCTACCTTCCCAGGACAGGGAACTAAACACACTGTGACCCACAGATTCAAAGACAACTCAGATGCCGTGGTGTGCTTTGAAACTATCCAGTTGTCAAAATGGGTCTAGTGATGCCAATCGTCTTTTCTGTCTCACATTCTCAGCTGCAGCTGCTAATGCTTAAAATGAAATCATTCCTAAGTCCAGGGTTTCCTTTGATTAAAAGCCCACAGGAAATGCAAGCACTAATACACCACTGAGTCTAGAGCATAAGTGAAAGTTCTATTCTCCAGAAGTTGGCTTTTTCATCAAAGAATCCTGCTATGCCATTGTCCCCAAAGACCAGCAGAGGCTGGACAATAGCATGACAGAATGCCAGAGCTAGAAAAGTACCTTCCAGATCAATTTGCTGTTAATTTACTAATGAAGACACCAAAACCAAAAGAAAGGAAGTGATAATTTCAAGCCAAAGAGATTCTGAAACACAGGAAAGGGTGTTAGGATGGCTAACAGAACTTAAAAAATAATTTCAGAATTCTCCTGGTGAAGACAGTCATGAAGATGAGGAAAATGGGAAAGGTTTATAGAGCTACCCTCAGGGCACCGTTGCTCTTTGGTACTGTGATTTTTCAGGAAACTTAAAGAATTACTCCAAGCTGGGCCTGGTGGCACATGCCCTTAATCCTAACACTGGGGAGGCAGAGGCCAGCCTGGTCTACAAAGTGAGTTTTAGAATAGCCAAAACTATATAATAAAACCCCATCTTAGAGAGACAGACAGAGACAGAGAGACACAGAGAGACACACAGAGAGAATATGAATTACTCCAGTCATCTCAAACTCTGACTCAATAAACACTTCTTATATCTCCTGAAGGTTCTAAATCGGCAATCATTTTTTACTATATGAAGAAAAGTCCTAAGTCAAGAAAAAATATTAGAGAACTGATAATTATATGAATTAAGTTCAAGGAATAAATAGAATAATAAACAGAGAACTGGAAGAAAAATTTTCATACTTGAAAAAAAGACAAAAAACATTTGTGGGACTTGGATAAGAAAGAGGGTTGATATAGCCAGTATTTAAGAACTACCCACAAATTTTATTAAAAGAAAACTCAGGTTCAACAGAGATGTGAGACAGAAACTGAAAATACTCATTTTCAAAAAAAAAAAAAAAAACAACTGCATGGATTTTTTTTTTTTTTTTTTTTTTTTTTGTGCTCAGATAAATTTGATACCTGATGGACTGGTAACTATTAAGATCCCTCACACTCCTAAGAATTTCTTATTCTCAGCAAACAATGAACTATGAGTGTCTGAAGTATTTAAAATTCAGGGATTCAAAGACTCAAAAACTTCAGTGGTGGATAGCCATATTACTTAATCTTCTTAAAACTCGTCAATCATGCTATTCTTTAGATAAAACAATAAAAAAATAAATGGTATGGCTGGCTTTCAAGGACCTTTTCACCTTTGAATCTGCTTAACTTCCTGAATTCCTCCTTTGCCGACTCCTTTCCATATAGCATATAATTACATCATCATACCTTAACATCTACCTTTAAATACACAATTTCTGCTTTTTCACTTTTATGTTATTCACTTGGCTCATGTGTATACCACTACAATCCACTGTCAGTCTGAGGAAAATTTATTCATCCTTCAAAACCACCCAGATTCTCTCAGTACCCAGCTTAATGTCATAGGATAGTCACTTGTGTTTTAGTCTAGTTTTGGTTTCAGGTCTTACATTTAGGTCTTTATACGATCTGAGTGGATTTTTGCACATGGTGTGAGACACACTTGCAAGTTCAGTCCTAACTTGTGGAATATCATTTTCTCAGAACCTATCTGCTGAAGAGACTCTTCTTTCCTCATGTATGGTCTTGGTGCCTCCAAAGAAATCCAATTAACTAGAATGCTTTATTTCTGGATTGTCCATCTTATGCCATTGGTTTATATATGTTTTATGTCAGCATCAGGCTCTTTTGATCATAATAGCTTTATATTTTGAAGTTAGGAAGTGTGATGTCTTCAGATCTGTTATTTTATTCTCAGGATTGAATGTTCAGGGGTGTGTGTGTGTGTGTGTGTGTGTGTGTGTATTTAAGTATTGTAGAACTTCCTATTTCTGTGAACAGTTACACTGGAATTTTGAAAGGGATTCCATTGGATCTATAAATTGTTTTGGGTAACATAAAGTGCACCAACATCCTTTCAATCCATGGGCACAATATACATTCAAATATATTTCTGTCATTTTGAACTTCTTTCTTAAATGTTTTCAAGTTTTTGACACATAGATCTTTCTCCTCTTTTGTCAAACTCACTCAAAGGCCTTTAAAAAATATTAGTGTATATGGAAATAATAGTTCC
Source organism: Psammomys obesus (assembly GCF_907164565.1). Classification (NCBI taxonomy): domain Eukaryota; kingdom Metazoa; phylum Chordata; class Mammalia; order Rodentia; family Muridae; genus Psammomys; species Psammomys obesus. Next base: position 485,202 of record NW_026588368.1, on the reverse strand, counting down.
TATTTCTGTATACAGTTTGTTTCCAGAGTTTAGAAATCTTATTGGTTTTACACTTTACTAAATTTGTTTACTAGATCTTTTTTGTTTGTTTGTGTTGACAAAATTATTGGGGCTTTTTTTTTTAATATATAAGAAGGCATCATTGCTTCCTGTCTTGGCCACCTTCGTCTACTAAAATGATCTTATAATTTTTTGCTTCATGTTGTATCACATTCGATGTTTTACACATGTTAAAATTATCCTGCATCTAAGGGATAAATCTACTTGATTTGAATTTTTCTAATATACTGTTGTATTTGGCCTACCAGGAGTTTGCTGAGGCGTTTTCTATTTATATTCAGTAGAGACATTGTCCTATAATTTTTTTTCTTATAACTGAGTTTGATTATATTACTGTCTCATAAATTTTTGAAAGTTTTAAAAAGATATCCTTACCTGAAGACACAAGATGGACACAATGATGAAGGACCATATTTAGTGAAAGCAGCAGCCTTTATTCAGGCTTTTTAAATGATAGAACATGATGGTCCATAAAGACAGCTATTTCAATGGTACAAGAGTTTCAGAAATTTTTGATCACTTTTGGTTTTTTTCTATGTATCCTCTTAAGCGTAGAGGTTTTCTAACTCTCAGGTAAGTTCTGGGTGTAAAGAGCAAACATTTATACTAAACTCAGTTCTTTCCTTGACCTTCCCTATGTTCAATGACTTGGTCCACCAGCTTTCAGAAGAAAGCAAAGTTCCAACTTTAATCTAAGTTGTGGGGTATTAGTAATCCTAGAAGGCATTGCTTCCCCAATTGGAGAATTGTCCAAAAGATCTACCTAAGAAGAACAAGAATCATTACACGTTGTAGTGAAGCAGAACTTTACTTCAATATCATAACAAATTTAAACAAAGTAGCCCAACAGACTTTGTCAAGAGGCAGAAATACCAGAAATAAAAACCTCTGAGATACAAATATACAAATCCTTTACAAACACAGTGAAGAGTGGCAGCATGTAGTCAAAACTCATATTCTGACTTCTAACCCAGTTACTCCCCCCTATATAATACAGTATTAACACATAAGAAAAACAAACATAAAAGGGCACATAGTATAGAAATAATATATTGTGAGACTTATGAAAGTTACAAGATCAAACAGCAGCAATGGACACTCTAAGAAATTTTAAGCGTCTCGTGAGGTTTTTTTTTTTATCTACCTGTATTTTAAATAATACCTGCTAGTAACAAGACAATAGTTACTTCCTAAGTCAACCAATTTCAGCTTCTGATAACATTTTAGAAAGGTCTTCATAACAACACACTTTGCAGAAAAGAGTTAGCGGCATGAGATTGTTGGCCTTAGCTGGCAAGTGGTAACTTAGATTTCGTGAGGGTTGAGGCCATTCTCTGAATTCAGAAGCGTTGTTTGCCATGACTGAGATGTTTATATAACATGGCTTATGTTGAACGTGTGCTTTCCTTTCTGAGGGTCTGAAATGCTGGTGTACACGAGACAGACGATGTCTACATGACCAGCCACAGGATCGCTAATGAGCTTTCCTGGCACACAACATTTCAGGCTCATAACTTGCTTTGGGGAAGATACATGACTCCTAGAAGGTTAAACATGGTTTTCTCTATACCTTTCCCATGTGGCTCTTCTTTTTGTTATTTTTGCTGTTTATCCCTTCACTGTCATGAATTCACTGGTGACCACATGCTGAGTCCTGTTGTTCAGCAGAGTTATCAAATTGAAGTGGTTGTAAGGATGCCACAGTGAGTCTAATTCAGTCTTAGTTGGTCTCTGTCCTCAGACCTTTAGCTACAACCTTTTGAAACTTGTTATCTACAGGAATTTTGTAATAATTTTTTGATCAAACATACACACACATCTCACAATGTTCTAAGTAAGTTTATGATTTTTGTGTTCTGCCACCTTTAAGCTATACTTGGCCACACGTGGCCCAGATGCCACCAGCTAGACATGCCTACAGGCTTAGAGCAGATGCCAAAGTTAAGAAAAAAAAAACAATACACACAGGAAGAAGGAACAATGTAAACAATACAGGAAAGCTCTTGAAAGAAAGTAACACTTGAGTTGGGCCTTGAAGAAAGAATGACACAGACAAGTAGGAAAATAAATTACAAGTAAATCCATTTAGAGACTCAAGGATGAAATTTGAACACAGACAAAGACTGAGCATAGTGAGGAGGAGGTATACATAGTTTCAGAAGGATGGATTAGATAACTACTGAGAAAAATACTTCTGGGATTCTGATTCTCTAATTTTCAAGCACAGATGAAAAAAATCAGCTGGCTCAACTCAACTATAGCAGAAAGAAAACACACTCTAAGTCTAACAAGACTGATCAATTCAATAGCCTTCTTGAGCACTCTTTTAGAAGATGCATGATTTGCATTAACAACAGAAAATACAAGGGACTAAAAGCTCAACCATCTAAAATTAATGACCTAATTACTATAATATGCACTAAAATAAGGAATGCTGAAAAGCAAATCCTTTCAGTCACCTTTTATTGGAGAAATGCAAAGTATCTGGAAACAATAGCTCATTCCTTCTGAAACTAAAAGGTGCTATTACATAGGCCATTTTCCTTTAAAGCCATTTTCCTTTAAATCCTCTTGGGATTTCATATTATAAACCCACTTGTTGCGTTGTATTTAAAAAGACAATTGCATTTGCATCAAAAGGGCAGATTTTCACTTTTTCACATTTATTTATTTGTCGGAGAAGCATGCTGCATGCAGCAAACAGAATCTATCAGGTAACAATTTGTGAGAGTCCTTTCTCTCCTTCCATTATGTGGATCCTGGAGATTAAACTCAGGCTGTCAGGCTCGGCAATAAGTGCCTTTGCCTGCCGAGTATCTTATCAGCCCTATTTTGTGTGTGTGTGTGTGTGTGTGTGTGTTAAGATTTATTTATTTATTTTATTATGTATACAATGTTCTGCCTGCATGTACACCTGAACGCCAGAAGAGGGCACCAGCTCTCATTACAGATGGTTGTGAGCCACCCTGTAGTTGTTGGGAATTGAACTCAGGACCTCTGGAAGAGCAAGTAGTGCTCTTAACCTCTGAGCCATCTCTCCAGCCCCATGTGTTTTGTTTTATTTTATTTTTTCATTTAAACAAATGTTTATTTTTATATGTAACTCAGCTTCCAACACAGCCCTTCATTCTAGCTGTTTATTAAAGCAGGAAATCAGGATATTGGATAAGAATGGGATAAACAGTCACAGTCATACCAGGCACAAGAAGTGCTTACTTTCCCTGATTTGTTTGTTTTTTTTAACTCTTTATTGATTCTTTGAAATTGTCAGATCATGTACCCCAATCCCACTCATCTCCCCATCCCTTTATAGCCACCCTCCACCCTTGTAACCTCCCCCTCCAAAGAAAACAAAAAATAGAAACAAACAAAATCTTACTGTGGAAGCTGCGGTATGTCAAACAGCTTTACATTTTTACTTTTTTGCCTAAACAGCTTTACTTGCAAATGCTCACTGAAAAGAGTCATTGGTGAGGTTCGAGGCCTACGGCTTCTGCTACACCATCAATACTGGAACCTCACTGGGGCTCCTCTCAAATATCCTGTTGTTGCCTTGTGTCATGTAGATCCTGCAGCTTTGGACCTGCAGGACTGTCCTCTTCATGTACTACAGCAGTTCAAAGATGGGGTGGTGTTGGGGTGGGCCAACTCATAGCCCTGGATCTGGGCCTGGGTGGAAGCTGAGCTGGCCAGCTCACCAGCTCTCCTGTACCTGTACTGCCAGCCTGGCACTCCTGCTTTGCTCAGATGAGGAGTGGGGTCCATTCTCCTCTCTCACACTACTATGGAGGTCCCAGGCAACGTGAGGAGGCTGCTCTCTCCTGCCTGCAGCTGGGGAAAGGGAGGACTTCTTAACTGCATTTAGTTCTTTGTGTTTCTTCTATTCACTTTTTTTTTTTTAAAGATAAGATCTTGTTACACAGCTCTGGCTGACCTGAAACTTGCTATGTAGACCAGGATGGTCTCTAATGCATAGAGATCTACCTGCCTCTGCCTCCTAAATACTGGAGTTAGAGGTGTATGCCTCCATGCCTGGACCCTTCTACACCTCTTTCTGTGTCTGTTTGGATGCCCTATCTTTCTTGGATAGATCCTCAGTCTGTTTCTTGCCATATTTGGAGGTGGGCATGGTGCCCGCCATGCCTTGCTGGGACCCCATTCTTCAGCCTTCATAACCCCACTCTCCAGCAGGATGCTGGGAACCAACCCTACATGGTAAGCTGGTGCCTCACCACTGAACTACATCTCGGGCCTCAAATTCTTAAAAGTAAATATCCTTTCTTCCACCACCATTGGAATCACAAGTCACTTTAAAGATTTTGCATAAAGCTGAGTTGACATTTATTGCCAAGCTTAAAATATTCTTACATGAAATTTTCTAGCAATGAATCTACCTTAATTGAGTTACTGGCATGAAGTTCAGTGCTGAATTGTATCTACTAACCAAACTAGCTCTGGAGGTTAGATTAAGGAAGAGAGACCATGGCCACTATCTACTGATCGCAAACTGCACTGAACAGAAAAGCCGTGCGTGGGGGGGGGGGGGACAAGAGGGAAACTGCAACTCCTCCTCCATAACACTCCCCCTCTATGGAGGTCTAGCTCATCAGCTAGCTGCAGTTCAGAATTCCTTCAGCATTCCTTTGTCCTCTGTCTTACCATCTATAACTACATAGTTTCCCAGGCGGAGGTTAACTTGGAAAAAATTGTTATTTCCCTACTACCCATCACTACAGAGGCATTGGACGTGTGATCTTAGTATCCCTGGCACACTAATTTCAAGAAGCACTACGATTATGATAGGAGCTCAAGAGCTTTGCAAAGACACAGACTTGTATTCAAAACACACAACCGAGTGACACTGGACATGTTATTTAACCTTCCTTTATTTTGATGATCAATGATACTTATCTGGTTGTTAAAGGACTGAAACACATAAAAATATCTGGCATAGTCTTGGCACCTAGTAATATTGATCTTTAAAAAGTGACTTCTCACTTCCAATGGCCATTATATTACCCTAATCAAAAATTAGTACACGTGGTCTAATGTAGCTATAATAGTAGCTTAGTACTTATCAGTATTTGGTAGAGGTTGGACATTCATACTACCAGCTACATGGTCCTTTAAAAAGTTACTTGTATTATAAATTAAATAATATAAATAAAGCATATAAATAATATAAATAAAGCATTATAAATAGCCATAGCTTCTTCTCTGAATAGTTTTTAAAGCTTGTATTTAGTTCTAATGAAATTTTAGAAATGAAAAAAAAAAATGGCGAAAGTTTAAAACACCAGGCAAATAGGAAAGTATTGACTTGATAGTTGACAGTAGAGTTTATATGCTGTCAACTTCTATAATTTAACTAAGGAAAAGTAGAATATCTTTTCAAATAATGACTTGGACGATTTAATTTCATAATTTTAAGATAAGTCAAGGCTAATAAAAAAGAAATAAGCAACATCCACAGATAAATGTGGATATGTGATCATTTCATGATTCCACCACAACAGCAGAGAATCCTTCTCTATCCTGTTAGGTATTAAAAGACATATCATATTATTTGATATATCAATTATACCCAAGGTAATTTTCTTACAAATAAAACAAGAGATCTCTCATAGTATCATCTAAGAATTTAGTGTAAAAGCTTTCGCCTGTGACATCAATTCTATCAATTTTATTTCTCTAGAGAAGAAGAAACTATCTTGTAAAAACCACCCTTGTTTTCATCTCCTTAGTGACATGATCAGGCTAACTTAGATAGATAGGTAATGCTATACAGAAAGAAAGCAAACTGAGTAAGATCTATGTTTTCATTTGAGCTCATCAACTCTCATGACTGAAGAGATGCCTCCATGTCAGGCAATTTGAACACTCGATCCCCATTGGCAGTGCTGTTTCACACACACACACACACACACACACACACACACACACACACCCCTAAATGTGAAAGTAAATCTATAAAATTCTTGAAAGAAAAGATATCCATAAATTCTTGTGGCCTTAAATTAGTGTGTTGTACACTTGACCTCAAAACTAAAACCAACACAGGAAAAAAGAAATTGTATTTCATCAAAACAGAACATTTTTGTATTTCAAAAGACACCAGCCTTCAAGTAGCTCAGTAGTATAGCACTTCTCTAAAATGTGAAAGACCCTAGATTTGATTCTCAACATCACAAAAATAAAACACAAAACAAAGAAACTCCAAATAAAGAAAAAAAAAATCATTGAATGGCAGAAAATAGTCACAAATAAAGAATAACAAATTCATAATTCAATAATAAGATAAATAATTCAGTTTTAAAAAATAGTTACAGGGTATAAACAGAAGAGTTTATGAAAGATATTCAACATCTGGAAAAGATAAATCAAAACTGAAGTACTAAAACACACATAACTATAACAAAAATGACAAGTTTTGGTAAGAATGAGGAGAAATTAGACTTCTGGTAGGAATTTGAAATGATGCACTGTGGAAGTTTGTCAGTTCCTCAAAAAGTAAAGCACAGTGTTTGCATACAAGCCAACAATCCCATTCTTAGGTACACCAAAGAAAATTTAAAACACATGTTCACACAACTTACACACAAATGTTCGTAGTTGCCTTATTCCCAGTAGCCTAAAATCAGAAACACAAATGTTTTTCACCCTATAAACAAATAAACCACAATCAAGACATATAATGAAATGCCACTTGCAAGAGAACAAAGCATGGAGACATGCCATGAATGTTTGAACCTTGGAAAACATTATACTAAGTGAAAGAAATCAGTCATAAGGGAGCACACATTGCATAATTTTCTCCAAATGAAACATCCAGGAAGCAATCCTGAAAAGACAGAAAGCATGCCATTAGTACTTGCCTAGGGGCTACAAAGGAGGGGAGATAGCAGGTTTGAACACTGATGGCTTTGTAGTGAGGTGATAAATATTTTCTAAGCTCTATTATGGTGATGTTTTTATGAATCTCAATATACACTCTATCCTCACTGGGGTGCACACTTCAAGGAGAAAAAAACCTTAAAGAAAATTATATCGTAGTAAGAAAATTTCAACTGGAAGATCAGGAAAAAAATCATGCTGAAAAATATCGCTAGAAATACAGGGGGAAAGGGTCATCATCATAAATTTTAAAAGAGAAAACTCTAATTACTTTCAGGTAAATGAGTGGGATTTAAAAGATCATTTAAAACATGTAAAAGATCAGGTACCTTCGAGGCTACCCTGGCCTATCAAGCATATTTCTAACAACTTTCAGCACACTACCATCACCAAATGCAATCAATCCTCATATTGCATCGGTGTGCGTTCACATCTACTTTGGTGTTCTAAGCTATGAGGACCATAAGTTGAATCTATCTGGGAGACTAAGAATCTATCTGACCATGTGTGAAGAGCTAAGAGAAGAGGCAATCATTACACAAGTGTTCCCTCAGAGAAAAATATTGATTCTCTGAGCTCTAGGCTTAAGCTATGAAGATGACTGTAATTCTTGATACTTCTATTACATATCTGGAGCTCTAAGTAAAGTTTATCAGCCTCCACTTAATACACCACATAAGCCCTCAACTGTTAACTGTGGGAAGGATTGCAGTGATCACAGTCCAACATTCTCACTGTAAAGCTAAAGAATCCAAGGACCTGAGAGCACAGTGATTTTCCTAAAGTTAAATGATTAAAAATGGTTTCAAGCCATTGATGTTGTAACATGATTAAAACAAATGGCAACAAACAATTCTGTTGCTATCTAAAAGCAAACAGGGTCTGGGGATGTAGCTCAGTGGTACAGCACTTCTCTAGTATGTATGAGGCCCTGGATTCATCCCTCAGGAAGATGGATGAGGAGTGGGGATAGGTGATTCTCGGAAAGAATCAGAACTGGAACTTAGCAGCCCAAGTCCAGTGCTCTCCTATTCCTTCTACCTCACCCTCACCAACCGTAACATGCTGTACACTTGCATTCCTTCCCGATGCTATAGAGTTTTCAGTGAACATTAGGTTCATCCCTTGCAGCCTGATTAAAGTTCTTCATTCTAACTCTTTATTTGCTACAGCAAATCACTCTAATTCTTTCTCCCCCAGTAATATTTTATTTTACTTCTGCTGCTGAAACAACTACTTTCATTTTATAAAACTGAATTTTATTATTTAAGAGAGTTTTAGATTTACAGAAAAAAAATGTAAAAGTAGCACACAGCTTCCGTTATCCTCAAATTCAGCTTCTGGTTAACATCTTTAGTACATCTGTCACAAATTAATGAATTAATACAGACTCACTATGAGCTAAAGTGCATGGTTTATTCAGATTGTTTTTGCTTGTCATATTTCTACTGAGATATGATTCAAAGATCATAGAATGTGAATATAATACAGAGGTTTTTCTGTAGTCATCATAATACAATTTTAGACCATTTTTGCTGCCCCAAACAGAAACCGTGTACCCAATTTCTACCTCCAGGCATAGGCAACTACAGAGTTGCCTTTAGACATTTAATCTCATGTAAGTGAACTCATACAAGAGATAGTTTCTAGTTACTGGCTTCTTTTTTTATCGATATTGTAGCCTATATCAGCATCTCCTTCCCTTTTATTAAGGGCGGACCCTGTCATGTACAGCCACACCAAATTCATCACTAGACATTTGAATTGTATCTACTTTTTGGTGGAATGAAGAATGTTCCTTTAAACATTTATAAGTTGTATGTGAACAAGTTCTTGGGTATGCCAGGTAGTAAAATTGTCAGCTCATATAAGAATACTGCATCTAATCATCTGAGGGGCTCTCATTTCCCCACATACACTACTTTATATTCCCAACAGTAGAATAAAAGGTCTCAAGTTCACTACTCTCTGTTCCTTACTGTAGTGTCAGAGGTCCCAAGTACATTATTCTATATTTCCCACAGTAGCATAAAGGGTTCCAAATCTCCCACATGCCTTACCAGCACTTTTAATTGGCTTTTGTGTTTGCATGTGTGTGTTCACAAGGGCACATGCATGTGGAGGTGAACCTTAGCTGGCATCTTCATGGGCTCTCACTAGGACCTGGGGCTTGCTCCTTCATTAGCATTCCTGCAAGCACTGGAGATCCTCTGTCTTCACCCCCACACCCAGCACTGGGATTACAAGAGTACGCCACAGTGCTCTGGGACTTGGGGAAGGGGTGGGGTCATTTGTTTTGCTACTGTTGCTGTTGTTCTTTAACATAGTGCTCAAGTCCTTGTGCAACTGAGCCAGTTGATCACACTAGTCCTAGTGACCATCAAGTTGTATCTCACTGTGGCTTTGGTCCCTTATGACTTAATGCTGTTCAGCAATTTGTCCTGTACATGTCATGTACTACATTTGTATATGTGTTCTTGGGAGATATGGTGATTCAGTTCCTCTGCATTTTTAAAGATTGGGTTGCTGTATACTCTTGAGCTCTAGAAGTTCCTTGTATGCTACACACACTAGAAGCTTTTCAATCATACTTTTTACTTTGTTAATATTAATACTTAGAGCACAATTTTTTATTTTGATTGGGTTTCTAGTAGTAAAGTCTATGAAACTTGAGGCTCTTCTGAAGACTGCAACTCCAAGAGTTTCCCACCCTGGCCCTACACGGAGACTCCAGCTTCACAAAAACGCCCATGCAAGTGTTACTGCCAGTTTACAACTAGGGTTGTCTGCTCTGAGAAGCAGCTCTCAGCTGCTGCTTCCTAGATTTATCTCTCCACGCTTTAGAATAGCAAACTAGAATTAGTTTGTTTCTGTTGTCATGATGAACACCATAACTAAAAGCAAACTGGGAGAAAAGGGTTTGTTTCAGCTTACATGTTACAACCAATCATCAAGGGAAGCCAGGGCAAGACTCAAGGTGGGAGCCTGGAGGACGGGAGTGAAGCAGAGACCATGGAGGAATGCTGCTTACTGGCTTGCTTCCAGGCTCACATACAGCTACCTTTCTTACATGACCTGAACCCATCCACCTAGGAATGGCAGTGCCCACAGTGGGCTAGGTCCTCCTCTATTAATTAGCGATCAACTTGGTGCCCATACCTACAGGCCAATCTGATGGAGGAAATTCTTCAGCTGACATCTCTTCTGCCCAGGTTCATTGAGCAGACAACCAAGATCAACCATCACTTTGTTCCGGAATCTCAATTCTTACACGGGTCCAGGAAATAGTAATGGTTTTCATGATGTTCAGCTGTGTATGATACAAGGCCAGAAGTAACAGCTCCTCACTTCCTTGTTAGCGTTGGTAGTTGTTAACCTGCATTTTCAATAGCAGGTTTAGTAACAGTTCTCTTGAAGAATTACTTTGTGTTGCATGTAACCAAAGGTAGATTTTGGTCTATTTCAGTGGTGAGATCTAATTTGGAGCCAAATAGTAAAACTCCCTAGAGTTATTCTGAAATATGAGAAAGTAGCCAGGACTATTGTGGGCCTGGAATAAGACGGCCTCCAGGAAGTCGGGTAGGTGGTAGTAAAGATGAGTCCTTCTCTTACAGTAATGCCCAGCACTGATAATACCGCAACAGAACCTCCACATGGGTCAGGAAAAGCCATAGCAAATGGGTCTCCAGCACTCACACACCTTTCTGGGTTTTAAAATCTATCCCCTATTCCAGCGCTGACTGGACATCTCCCCTCCCTGGAGCTTTTACGTTGATTTGTTCAGTGAGGCACTGGCATGCTAAGGCTCAGTGTGATCAAAGGGGCTGAGAGCGGAGTAAGTGGAACTAAATGAGCAAATTGTCCAGCAGCACTGGAAGGAACAGTTTTCTTGAGATGGAACAATCACTGTCAGGAAAAGAAGTAAATTACTATCATCTTACACCATGGACACATGAAGGTTAATAACTGGAATAACTAACATCCATTCTGGGGAAGCTGAGTTCTGGTTCCTTTTTAAATCATCGGTCTCCTAAGTAAATAAGAAGACTCGCTCAGAATCCAGTTCCCAGCTCTAAAGCAAGCCAATGTCTAACCGTGCATGGTTGTTTACCGCTGTCTCAGTCGCTTCATATATCTAAAGGAAGTAATACAGGAGCCTTTTCAACATGTCTACTGTAGAGTATGATAAAAACCATGTATGTAAAGTTTGCTGAAAAGACAAAGGTCATCTTCAGAAGAGCATATGTTAAAGAAAAAGGAGCAGCCCGGTTGTTGGTTCCTGTGAGGAGCTGACACATAACTGCCCTTCAGAAATTAGATTTATTAGGAGAAAGCACTTCAAGACAAGGATTCAGCCTTGCAGTGGGAGAGCAGCAGAAAAGAACAGCACGCTGTATTAAAAATAGCATAAGAAGGCCTTAAAGGAAAGGAGAGGCTTCCTTTAAAGCCTGGAGAAGAGCTGTATTCAAAGAGAACGCTTAAAGAAGAAGCTGTCATGGATAAAAAATGATAATGGGAGGGGGTGGGAGGGAACTTTCAGAGAAACCCCATTGAATAAGGGGTATGTGACTTTTGTAAGTGTTTGGAGGCTTGTGGGAAATTCCACACCAAATAAGTAAGTTTGGAATAGCTTGAGTGACAAAGGAGCATGAAGGAGCCTAGTTTGTGGGAAGACCACTAGGAACTGTAAAAGTCACATCACAGCATAGCTTTTTAACCGTCTATCTCAGAGAGAGCTGCACAGTCTAGGAGTGAGGATAGGGAATTATTGACCAATTTCTTCAGGCTATAGGAATCTGGTTCTTGGAGTGACAAACATCTTAAAAGGACAGGCCTATAATCTAACAACAATAAATTCAAAGCTGCATTTGGGGGTCAACAGAAAGTAAATGCATTGGCTATGTGTTCAAATCCCCTAACCTACCACTTATTGAAAGGCTCAATTACAGGGGCAATGCTAATAATCTTGGATCTGTCACAGCTCTTTAGAAAGAAATTAATCCATTTTCCCTCTTTTCCCAAAGAAGGCATGACGTGACCTGGCTGCTACAGTTGATCTTCATTACAATACCCTTCCAACTTGTTTTCCTGCCACTACTCTGCCTCCCACAGATCAGCTTCTGGCCTACCCCATTTAACCCAACCCCACTTTGCTAGCCAAAGGACCAGGAGCTAGAGCTGGTCCAGGCTCCTCAGCCCATGTTTTACCCCTCTACAGATCTGTTAGCTTTTCTACCCCATTGCAATCTTGCTTCTTCTCGCCCTCTTACAGTTTAGCTCTTGGTCTTAGATGATCAAGAATGGAAGCTTAACAATGGCCTTAAGTTCTACCCTATCCTCCAGAACTGGGACTCCTTCAGGCAGCACATGAACTGTGGTGAGGATGAAACGTCTCTTCTAGTGCTGAGTACAGTTCTAATCGGGTGGTAAGCACTAAAAGCCATAAACAAATGGGGCACAAGGTGTTGAAGCCCTTTAAATTCCTAGTTTCTTTTCTATAAATTGTGAGTAGCAACCTGTCAGGAAAACTGAGTCCTTTATAATTACGTGTGTGTGCAAATGTGTATAAATGGGAGCTTCTAGCACAACACTTAGCATATAATCAACATTCAATAAATGTTTGCTGACTCCCCAAGCTAAACTGTGAATACCGAGCATTCCATATGACTGGTGTGAGGGAGGATTAAATAAGCATGTGTCAGCATATTAGTAACTGAAGCATTGACAGGTGCGTAATTATCATTGAAAAGTACAAAACAAAGGAACAAAATGAGGAAGAAACAAGCCGGAAGCCAGTCCTGAAAAGCTCCTTTCTTAGAGAAGCTGAGTGGATGCCTGAGGAAATCCTGCATGAGGGGGTAGCATCCTTACACCTCCAGAATATGCAAAACCTTGTGCAGATGCAAGTCCAGAATGTGCCAAAGGATGGTCTTTCTCTGTAACTGAACTACTTGAAGATTACTCCCTCTGCTCCAGAGAAGATGCTTGGTAATCTATTTCCAATGGGCTGATGCAGGAACAGCCTGAGCATTCTGTTTCAGAGAATGTGGAGCCCCTGAGTGGTAGCAGGGCAGCTCAGAGCATACAGCACAGAAAACAAAGAGAAAGTCCACAGAACCTCTCAGACCTTTGGTACTGACATTTAGGAATCTGCCTGTATTGTAAAATCAACTGGAGTAGCAGCCATTTGAAGACTAGAGTGTTACCATGCCTCTGTTCAAGGAAGTAGTTTCTGAGCACATACAAGAAATACAGAAAGTAGCAACTTGTCAATGAGCACATGGCTTCTGCTTCTGTTTCAGTATAAAGAAAATCCTCCACCAAGGGAATCTGAAGACACCATCCCCTTGCTGTAGTTTTAGAAAATTATTTTTTAAATTCCATGAGTTATCTGGGTAGTGGTGGCACACGCCTTTAATCCCAGCAGAGGCAGGTGGATTTCTGTGAGTTCAAGGCCAGCCTGGTCTATAGGATATCCAAGGCTAAATCAGAAAAACCTTGTCTTGAAAAAAAAAAAATTCCATTAGTCTAGAATACAAGCTGTGATGGAGCTCAGTGTTAGAGTGCCTACCTTGGCCCTGGGTCCAATTTCTAGTGCCATAAAAAAAAAGATTAATTATTCTTAGCATTAAAATATTATACAGAATATTTTGTTTTAGAAAACACATTATCTGAACTGCTTTATTGAGAGACAATTACAAAATAAAAAATAACTCTATTGTACAATCTTACGCTAACTGTGCATAAAGACTTGGATCTTTTTCTGACTTTTCTCATAGCTTATCATGCTCCTTTTGCCAAAGACATTTATATTTTGTTATTCTTCTTTTAGATGTCTCTATTCCCTACATATAAAATGAAGAACTCAGGCAGAGGCAGAGAGGCAGAGAGAGGCAGAGAGGCAGAGGCAGAGAGGCAGAGGCAGAGGCAGGCAGGCAGATCTCTGGGAGTTAGAGGCTATCATGGTCTATAGAGTGATTCCCAGTCGACCAGGGCTACATAGTGAGACCTTGTTTTAAAAAGAAGAATCTATTCTGATAAAATGTAGACCCCGGACACAGGGTTCACTCACTCAGCAGGAGCAGCAGCAGCACAAAGCAGGGAGCTCTCCAGGGTACTGACCCCAGCTTCAGCTGATTTCTGCTTCTGGACACAGAGACACAGACCTGTTTCCAAATGTATCGGCCATGTCGGCAAAGATGTGACACAAAGCATAATGTATCTTCCAGTGTGTATATGAAGGAACAAAAGAGAAGACTGTTACAGAAGAACACATTAAAACAAGTTCCAAATATTTTCTAGATATACTAAGTTGCAAATTCACAGGCCATGACAATCTTACCTTGCTGTGTGAATTCTCAGGGTTTAGATATGCACGTGATTTCAAAATTTCTACACAAGCATGTTTAATGGTATAGTGACCATAGAACGTGGTTCGATTCTAGTAGAGAATTAGGAAGAGGTCTGGAGTTGGGAAAACACAGGTAGGTTTGAGCCCCAGATATCATTTACTAGCTTCACAACCTGAGCGTGCTACTTACCTTCCAAAACTTCACGTTTTTAAAATGAGGGAGAATAGTATATAACTTCAAAAGACTGATAAGAGAATGTTAAAAGACACTATAATGAAGATGTCCACTAGTGAGATTCTCCTTACACTGTCTCCGGTACTACACCCCTGGCACAGTGCCAGGTACACAGTACGTTATAAAGTAAGTGTGAGCAACTGCTCCTACATCTAAAAGAAAGACTTTATACATTGCAAGTATCCTTATGAGATACTTTCAGAAAACATGTAAAAATCACAAATATCCTTAAGAAAGTAAAAGGTAGCAGACAAGATTGGCTTATTTAAAAAAGGCCTGGCTCCCTCGGTTCTTAGATTCTTGTGATTTACTGAACTACTTTAAATCTGAATGACGCAGAGCAAAAAGCACGTTAGTTGTTTCCTTCAAACTAAACAACAGTCTTACACTGTCCCCATAATACTGACAACAACCAAATGAAAAAGATATATTTTTTTTAATTTTAAAAATGAATGCAAACATCGAATAAATCTGATGTGTTTGAACATTTGATAATCACTGTCTCGGTCCCTCGCCTGTCTCTATATTCAGCTTAAAACTCCATGATCTAGGATCTCAATTATCTAAATTTCCTTTCATTTTCTTCCTTCATCTGTTGGAAACCTAAAATAAATGCTGGTCATCTCACTTTCTGCACCTCCAAGCTGCTAAAATGCCAATGAGAAAAAAAGTAGAACAACAGAGCAGACTGTCACATCACGAAGGTCCCCAACACATGACAAGTCATGTTTGTCTGGTCGAAAGAGGATCATTTCAAATATTCCCTTCCCCTCAAATAGCTCCCCTCCATCATCCTTCTCTTTCTCTGTATTGACCTACCCGCCTACCATCCAGAGAAAATAGAAGTCACCAGATGGCTGCATCCTTAACTTCCCACTATCCAATCTCCACAACTGTGTGTAGCTTTGCCCAGTTTCCCACACCACTTCTGTTAAAATAATAAATCAGGTACCCTCCTCTTACCCAACATCAAAACCACCTGTGAGCTGGGCCGCATTCATTTTCCTTTTAAAGGAAGCTCACAGCATCATAATGTTCTTTTTCCATGAAATTTACCTTTTTCTTAAGTTTATTGTGGCAAATAATTGGTGCCTCAGTATATTATATTCAATGAAAGACCACTCCATCATGAGAAAAAGAATGAATTAGTTCTTTCTGTCCTGATATGGAATACAGTATGTTCACCTGAACTTCAAACTTCTATGCCTAACTCACTCCTCACTTTCCCCCTCAAATCTGTTGTTTCAGGCTCCTCCTCTCTGTAAGGGTCACCTCTAAACACCCGGCTATGCTGTCAGAACCTCAGCTAACCTCTTTCAGTATCTTCATTCCCTTCATCTCTCATCTAATCAATCAAGCCCTGGCTATCTACTTATTAAATATTTCTTATACCATGCAACTTCATTCTAGCCCCACATGACAGCTCAGGCCCTCCTGGGCTTCTGCACTAGCTTTGTAATCACTTCCCAGCATCTAGTGTCTCTCTCTCCCTGAGTTCACTCTCCAGCAGATTAGGCCAGTGTGGTAAACTCTATCACAGCTCTTGCACAGCTTTCCATGCCACTTGGAGTTTGTAAAATCCTTAACAAAGTCACTCAGGCTGATTTAGATTCACCTATCCAACTTACCAGACTTTCATTAATTCATTCAACAAATCTTTGTTGTGCTAGGTACAGAGACTATAATTGCCAGCAGCCCAACTGTGTGTAGGGGTGTGTATGTGGACAAGTGCATTTGTGTTTTCAAACAAGGTCTCCACCGGGTTGGAGCCCAGCAAATGGCAAACTAGCTGGCCTGAAAGCTCTAGCGATGTGCCTGTCTCTGCCTCCTCGAACTAGGATTGCACACAGAGGCCACCACACACAGATTTTTAAATTTTTTTAATATAGGTTCTGGAGATCAAACTCAGGCCCATGTGCTTGGAGGACGAGCGCTTTACTGAGCCAGCTTCCAAGTTTTGAAAAAAGTATTACTTTTATTGATTATATCCCACTAAAAACAGCACAGAATAACCACTAACGAAATAATTAGTTAATTGCAGTTGTAACAATACTATAAAGTGAAGTGTAAACGGCCCTGAGAATAAGTGATTGCTTGATTAAAAAAAATAATAAAGAGGAGGGACTAATTAAAATCCACATCTCTCCAAACCCCAAGCCTTTTTCCTCACTAGAATATGGTGTAAATTGAAGCTTTTTTTTTCTTTTCTAAAAATTACTAAATTTAGCTTATTTTCTTCCTAACTTCCACTGTCCAGCCCAGTGCTTCCAGGAAGCATTATGGAGCTGTACACCTGCTAACATGGTAAAATCCAACTCCGCAGGGCCCACAAAATCAGTTTCTTTTATCTGCCACCCTCGGAGACCATAGTGAGGTAGGGATTCGACATAGCACAAACATACTTGCATAGGACTGTGTAAGCACAAGACACAGAGGTTAATTTTGTGTGGGGTATGGCGCAGTCCTAGGACTGTAGAACATGTAAAACACTAGGTGAATGTTTCTTATCACTGATGGTAATTAAGTGATGGTCTCTCTAAGCAACAGAATCTCCCAAGAACAGAAATAATCGTTCGAACTGAAGCAATCAAGTCATTTATTTAACACCTGAAGTACGTTTCGGTCCATTTGTTGCTACTGATTTTTTGTTTTAGAAACCAAGTTTCTACTTGCAGCAAAAGATCAATGAATATATGTATTTTACTTTTATCTACTCCCTTTTATTGAATAAGAAATCCATCTAAACTTCTCACTCATTACAAATTATAATCACATCTCAGTCATTAAAATAAAAACACTAAAATAAATTCAATGCAATGATCATTTTCACGATTCCACAGTTGTACCGCCCCCTGGTGGACACAGAGTGAAATGACCCTACGTTGCAAGCTGAGGCTTCAGATTCCCCGAAGGAGTGCCCAGAGAGTTCCTGAACCAACCTATAAGGACAACAAGACCACAAACACCTAGACTACCAATCTGGATTATTCTAATGAACAATCCTATTGTTTTCAACATATATTAACGGAAAGGTAAATTGACTACTTACAAGCCTATTGTTCTTATTTTAAAGATGAGAAGTGGAGGTTCTATAAAGTGTATCTAAATTGCACATGCCAGTATAAGAGAGGAAAAAATCCAATCCTCTCATACCCATGTTTGAAAAGTATAGGTTTCGAGACCAATAGCTTTCAGGAATTCAAACGACCTGGGTTCCTACCATGTTTGTTTTGGCTCCTTTTGTTGACCCCGCCTCATACTTGGCAAGATTCATGCCCAATGCAAAAAAAGGACAGATCTATGCTCTAGAAATCTGAATCAAAAGCCAGAATGACAAATTCAGTCTAAGGCTAGAAGCTCATGCCTAAACCCATCTCTGTGGTCAGGAGTACAGTGTTCTTATTAGCAAGACATAACTTACATGCTCATCCTTCGAGTCAGGGATAAAATGGGCTCTGTCCAAAGCCTGAGTATCAGGAGCTACTCACCAGAAAAACCTGGATTCCACATACTGAAAGCGGAAATGACACTCAGACACAAAAATAACAAATGTTCTCTACAGGTGTAACTTAACGAGTCAGATCTGGGGCCAGAGCTCACATTTGGACTCCCATTTCAGGGATCTTTCTATTGTCCCTCCTTCCCTTGCAGAGCATGCTATTAAAGAGGACTTCAACCCACTTCCAGTGTTAAACTGTCAAAGCTAAAAATAATTTGTCTAGGGGTGTATCTCATAGGTAGAGGGCTTACCCATAATTCACTGGGACCTGGACTTGATCCTCACCACTGAAAAGAAAACATAAAGGCTATGGGAATGCCTGCTGAGGCTAAGGCAAGAAAAATGGCAAGATCAAAACTGACTTAGCTACAGAACATACTCCAGAGCAGCCCAGACAATCTAACAAGATCCCATCTCAAAAAAAAGAAAGAAAAGAAAGAAAAACTATTGAGCACTACTAGAAAAAAAAAAAAAAAACAAATAAACTGCTAGGCATAGGATCAGAAACATAGAAACTCAAAACAACAGGTGTTATGAAAGAGGATTCCTGGTAGGTAATATGGAAATACAAAACTAAGCAGGATGAGCTCCAGCCCAAGACAACTATAGCATGCCTGTGCAAATAAGGCAGAATTCACACTATAACAGACTGCAAAAAAGTGAAGCAGATATAGACTTTCATATGAAGGAGAAATAGCACAAAAGAGAATAGGTGACAAGGGACCTAAGAAAGAGACGTCACTGTGTGGGAGGTGGAGAATAAGGTGTTAGGAGAGACAAGACTGGAACAATCTCAGGGAAAGCAAAGGGTGCATAAGACCTCTGACCCTTCTTGCTGAATCTACCTTTTACAACTTTAGCCAACCAAGCAAGCACAGAGAGACTTTCAATTCAGTAAAGTACAAAACATGTAATGCTTAAAATGTCTTCTCCTTAGTGTCTCAGACTAGAAACATGAGATAAAGGCACTGTCCAGGTACCTTGAAGGCTAAAAGAGACCAGCTGTGCCATGTTCCTTCCGGATTCTGGTGACTATCAGCAACTCTTGCTTGACCCTGGCTTGTGGTTGCCTATGTAAAGTCTTCTGAACTTTTGCAAATTTGTGTTGCTGACATGGGGACATTCATAGCAAGGACTCCCGGTGCCATAGAATCATGGGAAATTTGTCTTCTCAGAGATGGCAAAGCTTTTCCCTAGTCTGAGTGTGATTATTGACAGCTTATACTGAAAATGGCCACTGTAGCTTTCTTCACCAGCCCCAGCCCCAACCTTGTGGAGTTACAGGCCATTGTAAATCACACAATGCACATACTGGGAATAGAACTGGTCCTCTGCAAAAGCATTATACAGCCTTAAATGCTGAGCTATCTCTCCATCCATGGCAATATCTTAAGTGTCAGCAGAGGTAAGAAAAGGAATCATATTCTGTGACTTCAAAGGACTCACATTCAACACTAATACATTTAAAATATGGTACCAGTTGCCATTAAATTACTTGGAAATAACTATATATGTCTGATAAGTAGAGAAGACATTACTCTAGAATAGCTTGAAGGAAGGCAAACTTAAGCTAAATCTTACAGGGCAGACAGGATTTATCTAGAGAAGAAAGGAATGTTTTGAAAAAGAGATACAGGTAGAGATTAATACTCTGTCTTGGGGGACAGAGAAGAGATAAGCCTGCCAGGAGCAAATGACAAATGTTGGAAGGAAGATAAGAAACATGGCTAGACAGAAATTTCAGAGCTGGGCAATATGATGGGCTTGGTGCAGATCAGCAGGCACTGGGCACCTGAATAGAGTGTGCCACGATGAAAGAAGGGATTTGGTTGGGGGAGAGCTTGGCAGCATTTCCAGCCTAGATTAGCAAGGAAGAAGCTAGAGGCAGGGACACAAACTAATCCAAAGCATGCTCATCTTCACAAATTTCTAAAATCGTGACTGGCAGCAAAATCTGTATGTTCTAAAAAGCTGCTTACTTTTGGACAATAATGCTAAGCCTTCCCTAGTCCCCCACTCCATCCACAGCATGTCCTGTGCTGACTTCACTGGGCCAATCACTGGACTGCACAGAAGCTTCGACTTCCTATTTCTCATAGTTCCGGGGCAGGATAAAGGGAACATACATGCAGGCTCCAATCCCATTTAAAGTCCCCCCTAAAGCAATACAGATTGGAGGAGTCACGTTAGCTACTAAGAAATGCCCAGCTCATCAGTCATCATCGCTGAGAACCAAGGTCAAGCACATTAGCTCCTTACAGATTATTGGGGCAGCTCTTCTCTGCTACCAGAGCAGGAGGAGAAATACATGATCCTATAGCTCTTGCCAGAGATGTAAACCATCCCCAGCGGTGACTGGTTGCAGAGAGGCAAGTCTGAGTCAGTCTGTCAGGCAATGAAATCCTCACTCCATCTGCTCTGCGTAAGTTCTCTGCCAAGTTTTGATGCCTGGACACATAAGCTCCCACACCCGCACTCATCCCTTTCTCTTCTGAAACAAAGTCTGTTTCATATCTTCATCTTTCTCCTCTTCCCCATGTTCCAGTTCTAAGAAATTACCTCTCGATCGCAGGATACAGAAGAGAACATGGAAGTACATGTTACCCTAGTATCTCCAGGTGGAGAAAGGATCCTGGCTTCTTACAACTTTTTCCTTTATCTATGTTTCTTTCCCCAACCCCTTTTCTAAGTGTAATATGAAAGATTCAGAGATATATATGTGCTATGTGGTGTGTGTATTATATTTTAAAGACGAAGCTGAATTCTTAATTCACAACATAAACAAAAAAATGTAGGTATGATGACTCAAAGGCCCAAATGGAAGAGTAAAAGCTATAAAAGCATTGAAAGACAATGCAGCTGTTAAGCCTAGGAGTGCAGCCCAGAAATAACCTGCTTATTTAACTTGCACAAGATCTTGGGTTGAAGCCCTTGTGATATAAAAAAAAAAAATAACATACAGGTAATCCTTATAAACTTGTACTTGATAATAGTTCCTTTTAAAATTTTTTCATTCTTACTTTGAATTATGTGGGGGTTGGGGAGCGTGAGTGCCATATCTAAGGACAGAAGGCAAGATGGCACTAGATTTTGGAGCTGGAATCCAGGCAGTTGTGAGATGATCTGCCCTTCATCCTCTTCCAGAGCAGTATTCACTACTAACCATGGAGCCATCTCTCCAGCCCCAACAACAGTGTCTTATACATATACAAAACAAGCAACAAAATAACCATTTTTCAAAACTGATAAATTGAACTATAAGTTTAAATTTAAAACTTGTGCTTCAGGCTTATCAAAAGTGGCAGGATAGTACAAAGAATGGTAGAAAATATCAGCAAATCATGTATCTAGTAAAAAAAAAAATTGTCCTTAGAATATATAAAGAGCTCCTACAAAGCAATAAAAAAGATCCCATCCAATTAAGCCGACCTAATTATCCTGGTTAAATTACAGAGTAGGAATTGCATAGATGTTTCTCTGTGAAATGAAAATGCACAGCCAGTAAACACATCAAAAGATGTTGAACATCATGCATAGTTAAGGAAATGTGAGCCCAGACCACAGAGAGACATCAATCCGTACACATTAGGATGACTATAGCAGTATTTGTTCTAGAAAGACAATCACAGGAATCAAGGGTGAAATAAATAGATGGTGGTGGCCCATGTAAAATGCAAAGTGGTCCATGTACCACATAAAATGGTGCCACTACTGAAAAACAGTCTGACTATTCCTCAAAATATTAAACTCAGACCCAGCACTTTTACTCCTTTGCATGCATATAAGAGGTAAGAGTTCACTGAGTTCCAGAGAAGAAGGAGTAAGAAAGAAAGGAGGCAGGAGAAGGAAGGAGATAGAGCAGAAGGGAAAAAAAAAGAGAGAGAGAGAGGTAAAAATGAAAGGCAGGGAGAAAAGAGGGGAAGAAGGGAAGGAGACGTTTGCTTGTAAACAAATGCTCATAGCAGCATTATTTACAACAAATGAAATAGAAACATGGAAACAAATCAAATGTACATTAAATGATGTCTAGGTAAAGAAATGTGGTAAGTGTACAAGGGGATACTCTGTAAAAAGAAATAAAATTCCAGTCTATGCACCTAGCACTCAGGAGGCAGAGGCAGGAATAACTCTGTGAGTTCAAGGCCAGGCTGGTCTACATAGGGAGTAGCCAAAACAACATAGGGAGACACTATATCATAAAAAAATAAAATTCCACAAAATGGAACAAAATGTTGAAACACTAAAATGTGAAAGAACCTTAAAAAATGTTAGGCTAAAATGAAAGAAGCCAGACACAAAGGGCCACATAC
The DNA here is from genome assembly GCF_907164565.1 of Psammomys obesus. Lineage (NCBI taxonomy): Eukaryota > Metazoa > Chordata > Mammalia > Rodentia > Muridae > Psammomys > Psammomys obesus. The sequence continues at coordinate 462,853 of NW_026588368.1, read as the reverse complement.
TATATTATTCCATTTTTGTGAAATGTCTACAACAAGAGAATTACAGAAAGAAAAGACAAACTTAATGTTTGCCTAGGACTAGACTAAAGACTGAGGGATGACGGCCAGACGTGTGTATGTGTGTGGTTTCTTCTGAGGTGAGAAAAATGTTTTGGAATTAGATAGTGCTGACAGTTATACAGCCTTATGAATATACTGCAACCAATTAATTATCTGATAAGTAGTGAATTTTATAATATGTAAATAATGCCTCAGTTGTAAAATGCCCAAGCTTCAAATCAGTCTCCTGTCCTGATTGGGCCCACATCTGGAACTTAGCTAACTTACCAGCAGCCCTGGCAAAATGGTTCATTCCCATGGTAAGGGAAGTACTGGAACTGCTGCTAACTCTGTATACTTCACGAAGGCTGTAATTCTCAGCAAGTGCTCATTCTCAAAAACCCCTTTTCTGACACTAACATCCTCCCCCTAAACTTTCCCTACTGAGCTATGAAATTTTTGCTTAACAATACAACTATTCAGCTGTCATGGTAATGAAGCAGAGAAGCACAAGTAATGAATTCACACCTAAACTCCTTGTTCACTACTCTGCAGCTGTGCTGAGGAAGATTAATCCACTGCTCATGTGTAAAATGGAAACGGTCCCTCTGAAAACGCGAGTGTTCAGTGGGATAGTGTGTGCTGCGCCTCTTTACAACACCTCAACAAACACCGGTTCACTCCGGGTGACCAGTAAAGGAATGAAAAAGCATTTTCTCCCATCTAGCAAGATTCTGTATCCCAATCTGAAGCTCTTCCTCCCCAGGAAAGAAATATCACAGGACCCAGAGACACCTGAAAACCACAAATGATTTTTTTTAAAGGCTAATGAGTGAGAAACATCCTTCATATGTGTTTAATTAGAAATCTGATTTCCAACCTAATGTAATTCATAGGCTCATTATATCAGGCTCTGAAGATCAACAGACAGGGGACATGGGTATTTGACAGGAAAATGGAAAGGAACTGCTCCAATTACCATAAATGGAATATATTATAAATAAACATATGTCTCAGAGGACAAAAGGAAAAGGCCCTTTATGGAGTAGAGTTTGAGAGTGAGCCAGGAGGCCTACTCTAAGTTTTTACATAGGAAGCTAAATTATAATCTTCCAGCTCTAATGATGAGTTTTGAAAACCAGGGCACTGCTAATTTATCAGTGTGAGATTGGCTGCTCCTCAGTACACCCATTCCTTACCCCTCTGTTAGATACAAGTGGTATACATATATCCAACACCCTCCAGCTGAGAAGAAATTAAAATGCGGCGAAGGAAGGAAAACTGGTGGCCATCAAATAAAGAAGAAAGTATGAGAGCTGGTATTGTAGAGGCTGAGCGGGAGCTGGTAAGATACACACACTTCATAAAAGTTACTGAGCTATGTAATCATTACTTGTGTATTTTATGAATGTCGTTTTATAATACATTATCTTTTAAAGCTCACAAGGAACATCTTGGAGAAATAACAGAATGAAGATCATGAAATCCAAGAGTTCCCTTAACCCAGGACTGCATCCCGACACCATAAACCCATCCCTACTTCTCCACTGCTCAGATTCTGTTTATTTCAAGCTTCCAATACATCAGGATAGTACACAATCTTCCCCTCCACACTTTCTGTGCTTTATGAAGCACTGCACTGAGAAAGTCATCAAAAGCCATCACTACTTTGCACTAGCCACAGGATAAAGCACAAATAGTAATCCCTATCAAATCCCAATATCACTGTAGAATCAATTCATTTTGACCAGTGGCTTCAATAAAGAGAAATAAATAACTCAAACAAAATACATCCTGCACTTCTTTTCACTGACCTATATGAACAGCAATCAAGCAGCAATAGCTGTGTGCTAATGGGATACAGCTTTAACAAGGTGTAGTCTTCCCAAAGCCAACTCGTGACATTCCATCATTCCTCAAGATTTCCTGAGTGTGTGTGTTGGGGGGGGGGGGGGAATATGTGTTTACAAGCTTCAATTTCATCCTCATATGATAAAAACTAGTCACAAGCTTTTCAGCTTTTGGCTCGGAGAGACCACAGTGCAACTTTCTTTGGTCATCCTGAATCCAGGTGCATCGGACATCAGCTGCCTCAGCTGGACCCCAAAGAAATCAAAGTCATGTTCTTGAGGTACACTAGAGGTGAGGTCGGCACCATATCCTTATTGACCCCCAAGATTGGTCCTCTGGGTCCATCTTCAAAACTAGTTGGTGATGGCATTGCCAAAGCATACCAGTGACTGGAAAGGGAGGATTACATCCAGAACAGACAGGCCCAGATTGAGGTGGTGCCCTTTGCCTCTGCTCTGATCATCAAAGCCCTCAAGGAGCCACCAAGAGAGAGAAAGAAGCAGAAGAACATTAAACACAGTAGAAATATTACTTTTGATGAGATTGTCAACATTGCCAGGCAGATGTGATGCTGGTCTTTAGCCAGAGAGCTTTCTGGAACTATTAAGGAGATCCTGGGTACTGCACCATCTGTGGGCTGAAATGTGGATGTCTGCCACCCTCATGACATCATAGATGACATCAACAGTGGTACAGAGGAATGTCCAGCTAGTTAAGAAGCAACGAGAGACTATTTCAATAAAAGACCATTTGATTAAAACAATAAAAACTAGTTGCAAACCACAAAGAATAACTCAAAAAAAAAGGACAATTTTACTCTTCTATTCTTGTGTTCCCTACACTCTGGTGATAGTGACATGAATTTTTATTGAGGCGGAACTTTAGAGTATATAGAATACTTTGCTAGCCTTTATTTCAATTAAGTCTTTAAATTATCCTAGAATATGGCATGCTCATACACATTTATAAACAAAGACACTAAGATCAATAGCCAAGGGTATCTTCCAGTCTCAGATTCTTGGGGCTCTCTGCAATAAATAAAGTTTATTTATGACATGTTCTTTGTGTATGGGGTGTGAGGTGTATGTCTATCTTCATATGTGTGCATGTATGTGTGTGTGCATACAGAGGCTGAAGGTTGACATCAAATGCCTTCTATTCTCTTCACAGAAACTGAAGCTCACAGACTGGCAGGCCAGTGAGTGCTGAGAATCTTCCTCCTTTACCCTACATAGGGTTACAGATGCACACAATTCACCCAGTACTTACATAGGTTCTGGGGACCAGACATTATTCTTATGTAGCAATCACTTTGCCTACTGAGCCATCTCTCCAGCTCCAGAAAGGCTCTTACAGCTGTTATGAGCATGTTTCCCACCAATCTCCAATTCATTACTATTAGCTGTCTTTTCCACCCCTGCAGGGTGCTGTTCTCCTACTGTGATTATAATTGCCAATATGCTGCCTGAAAGTGCCATACTCCTTCTATACATACTAATTTCCAAGAGACTTCCAACCAATATCAGGAAGCCTTAAGATTCAAGGAATTAAATGATGAGATTTTGTGTAATAGAAGATGGTGTACAAGTGATATTAGAAGATAAATATTCAGTGCTCTGAGGACTTCATATTTCTTTAACAAGTTATTTGAAGTTTACTATCAACTGAGCTGCTGAATGTTAAAGAAAGAATAAAATAGCCCTTTATCTCATAGGTCTCAGTCCTACCTGAAGCACTGATTTATATCTTAAAGAATCCCTTTCTAGAGCTAGATATGGTGGTTCATGATTTTAATCCCAGCACTTGGGAGGTAGAGGCATGTGGAACTGTATGAATTTGAGGCCAGCCCAATCTGCATAGCAAGTCCAGGCCAGCTATAGGTACACAGTGATATCCTGTCTCAAAACACCTCCCACAAAATTCCTTTCTTAACTTCATAATCGTTGATTATTTTACCAAGTTAAAACAAATACCCAAAAAAGTGTAGCTATCACTATTTAATCCCCCTCATTGTCAGTGATTTAAAACTGCACAGTTCACATACTTAAGCAAGTATAAACAAATATTAGAATGTTTAAAATTTCAAGTTAAAATTAAATAACAGTCTAACTCCAAAATAAATTTATATTTGGATGAATATTGACAAAGATTATGGTAGCCACTGCTCTTTGCTCTATTGGATGCTAAAAACAGAGAATTTTTTTCTATTTAAAACTTTCTCTGAATATGTTGACACAACAAGAAAAACACTTTGTTGCATTGTCTGTTTAATAAACTTTGTGAAGAGAAGGCACTATCTCCTGTGCTCAGCCTTATACCAACGTTCCTATGGAATAGTCCATGGAAGAATGTATGAAATACATGGGAAAGCTCAAAATAAATAATCCCAAGAAGAGGAGAGGAGTTGAACCAGTTAAAACAAACAAAGGCTCTTTATGTCTGTATGTAAGGCTTAGCTAAACAAACAAACAAACAAACAAAAAACAACTAAATCAACTCATTTAAGAGTGTCTGAGGGCTTTCTTCTTTCTTAGTTCCTGAATAGCTCTTTGTTCTGAAGGTTTAAAGTAAAGCATGGTGTCTAGGAAGTATCCAGGAGATCAGAAGTCCCCAGGGTTTTCAAGGAAGACTCCTGCAGAAGCAGGAGATTAGAAATCATTCCCCTTCTTCCAAAACTTACCTTTGGCTCCCAAAACTTTCCATATAACTATAGCTGGAATTAACTGGAGAAAGGAGGCTATACCAAGAAGGACCATGTGGGGTTAAAAAAAAAAAAGCAGAGAAAATACATCAACAGAAAATAGTCTTTTTAGTGAAAACTTAAGTCTGACATCACCCTGAGCTCTAAGATATAAATTTATGATATAAGAAAAATAAAAGGTTTTAAAGAAACTGTTTTCGAGTGAAAATTCCCTTTCCTGACAACTTAAAATCAGTTTGAAATATACCAGAGGCAACAGAAGGAGTTCTAAGTTTAAAAAGTATTACAAGAATTAACAAAAACACAAGGGAAAGAGACAGTCCTTAAGTTATTTTTCAATCAACCTACGCAACACCTGTCACAACCATACAGGCTCTTTCCAGCTTAGGCAATTTTTATCTAAACTTGATGCTTCTGTGCAAGAGCATCATCAATTGACTAATGCAGAGCCCAGAATGGAGTTGAGCTGCAGAGAAGAGAGGAATTGAAGAAGAAAAGGGCACAAAGCTGGGTCTAAATTTTAGATACATCTTTACCTATTTGATTATGGCAATTTCAGGAAAATCACAAACTTCCTAAACCTTGGTTTTCTAAAAAAAAAAAAAAAAAAAAACAACAAAAAAAAACCTATAGTAATTTTTTTCAAGATCAGGTGACAAAACAATAACCAAACTCAATGTATACAGCAAATTGTAGCATTTCTCTCATGTACGTAACATATTACAGAATCACAGTGTCCTTTCAGAGTCAGCTGAGTGCATTTTTTTCAACCAAAACTGTACAGTTCATTTAGACACTGCAAGAAATTAGTCACATTTACTTTGCCAAATCAAATAGTAATTTATGCTTTCAAAAGTTAACTTCCCATTTAAGAAGGTAGCAAAGAATGAGTCATATTTCCCCATAATTTTAGTATTAAAAATCTAATTCCATTTATATAAGTTTTTTTCTGTGTTTATAGTTTTCTATGGAAATGCAAAAAATATGAAAAAGTATTTGCAATAACCATTATAACTCATAGTTGATCTCAGCTTAACTCTACCTGCTGGAAACACTGATAGGAAATAGGAATGCCAACAGCAGTTTGAACTTTTTCCCAAGAAGCTGGCAATTCCAGTTTTCAATATCATCATTTGTAATCACCAAAATCTCTCCAATTTTTAGCTCCTAAAAAAATCTTCCAGAGTTGGTTTTTGATTACTGATTCCAGTGGGAGTAAGCCTATGCCTCATGGAATAATGGAGATCTTTGCGAGTGAGCTGGAGATAACCAGGAAGTATTTGAGTGAGGGGGTGGGCGACAGTGTGCAGCCATACTGGGCTAAAGTTGGGGATCAAGCAAAAGATGAGTGAAAAGGAGCTTAATCCTGAAGTTTTGACTTCCCCTACAGGAAGTACCCTGGAAATACTGTGCAATAAGCAAAATAAATTCCTTTCTTTACATTTAAAACCTAAATCCAAACTCAAAAGTGCAATTACCCTTATAAAATTTCTTCTATAAAGAATTTTTAGACAAGAAACAGGAGAGAAGCCTACCATAGAGGGCCTCTGAAAGACTCTACCCAGCAGTGTATCAGAGCAGATGCTGAGACTCATAACCAAAACTTTGCAGGGTGCAGGGAATCCTATGAAAGGAGGGGAGTTAGTAAGACCTCGAGAGGACAGGAGCTCCACAAGGACCAAATATATCTGGGCACAGGGGTCTTTTCTGAGACTGATTCTCCAACCAAGGACCATGCATGGATATAACTTAGACCCCCTGCTCAGACGTAGCCCACGGCAGCTAAGTATCCAAGTGGGTTCCCTAGTAAGGGGAAGAGGAACTGCTCTGACATGAACTCAGTGGCTGGCTCTTTGAACTCTCCCCTCCCCCCCCCCCCCCCCCCCCAGGGAAGAACAGTCTTGCTAGGCCACAGAGGAGGACATTGCAGTCCTGATGAGACCTGATAAGCTAGGGTCAGATGGAAGGGGAGGAGGACCTCCCCTATTAGTGGATTTAGAGAGGGCAGGGAGAAGATGAGGGAGAGAGGATGGGATCGGGAGGGAATGAGGATGGCGGCTACAGATGGGATACAATAAATAAACTGTAATTAATACATAAAAAAAGAATTTTTAGTATTAGTAAGTCTAAAGATTGATTAACAGGTTAATCTATGAATTATTCTCATATAATGTATCTTAAATATCACAAGATTTGATTGTTTCTGGTAATTCTCTTATTCCTACAAAGCATCTATTTTTACTCTTTCAAGTGATAACATGAAAATAATTGACACTTATATTTTCAGTGTTATTTATAACCAGTTTTATTGTTCTAGAGATACATTGCTTTTTATTCAAATACTGCTGATGAATAAGTTAGAATGTACACATGAGTTTTACACAGATCTAAATAATGAATAAGTGTTTGGTTCATATACCTGGACCTGAGTGTGTTTTGTTTAATTTACTTTCAATGTGAAAGAAAATATTTGGGGAAGAAAAACATTCCACAAAATTTCTTGCACTGGAAAATAAGACATCATATATCAGTTTTGTTTCAGTAAATGTGTTCATCTCAGGAATAGGCTCCAGATCCTTTGACATATGTCCATGGGCAAAGAATGAGAGAGACCAGTAGGGAGGGGCCTGGGGAGATGGCTCAGTGGTTAAGAGAACTGGTTGCTCTTCCATAAGACCTTGGTTCAATTCCCAGCACCCACACTCAAAACTGCAACTCTAGTTGCAGGGGATCTGATGCCTTCATCTAGATTCTGCTAGCACTGTGTGCAAATGCTGAACACATACATGCAGGCAAAGCACATAAAAATATTCCTTTTTCCCATAGCTCTAATTAGAATTTGTAGCTCTGATATGAGAAAACTATTCCCCTGAATTCTTACTCCTTATAACTAGAAAAACTGCCTGTAATGATACTTAAGAAGATATTAAATGGAAAATTATTTTACATATCTACTCTACATTTCCCCATTTGCTACAGTCGCCATCCATATAATATGCTGAAATCTACTGTGTATACTATAGCATGCAAAGACCTCTGAGACATCATGAAGAAAGTACTTCGGGTATCATAACTGAAAGTTTAAGTTTAAGGAAATGGATGTCTAGAGGAGGGCTATCACCTTGTTATGGTCTGAATTAAACTGCTCTGAATTTTGCAATAATCACCTTCTAAAAGAAGAAAATTAAACAACTCCTTACTAGCTTTTTAATATCATAATCTAGCAATTCTATAAGAATATTCTCAGTTAACACCAAGCAATTCAACCAAATGACTTGGAAAACAAAGAAGTTCATGAAGTAATTTGAAGAGTTGAATTTTTTCCTACATAACATGTGTTTCCAACCAGAGTAGCCAATCACCTAGCTCTAAGACACCTTGGCCTTACTCAAGGAAGCCTGTAGAAATACACAGAATCAAAGTCAAAGACTAAGATTTTAGTCCTGATGCCATAACTTGCCAGCTGTGGAGCATCAGGTAATCATCTTAATCTCCTTAGAGAAAAATTAAAGGATTAAACAAATGGATGTGACACTGTTCAAATGTAAGTATAAAGATTTTAAAAAATAGCCTGTTTAAAAGCATCTTCCTAGATGGTCGATGGTGGCACACACCTTTAATCCCAGCACTAAGGAGGCAGAGGCAGGAGGATCTCTGTAAGTTTGAAATCAGCATGGTCTAAGGATCGAGTTCCAGGACAGCCAAGGCTACACAGAGAAACCCTGTCTCAAAAAACAAGCAAACAAACAAAAGCATCTTCCTTGGACACCATTTTAAAACACCAATAGTTGGTATTTTCTAAACTATATGCAACAGATTATATCAACCAAAAGGAAGTTTATTATCTGGTGAATGGTGCATGACAACTAGGAGCATGAGCACAGGGGCTAGACTCCTCGTTCTAAGCCTAAGAGCTTTAGTTTCTCCATCTTTAAAATTACGTTATTAACAGTAATCTACTTCATAACATAGTAAATGAGTTAATACTTCTGCATAAAGCAGTTTCTGCCTGACAAATTGTATATGGCTAATACATATTATTTATTCTCATGGACATCCCTCCTTCCTCTGCATAAAACCTTCATGGTAACTAGCCTAAATCTCTACATACCAGACTCATCACTATTGCTCCTCTACTCTTGCTCTTCTTTTCACTGAAATGCTTCTCTTCTCACTAATCGAAATCTCACTCGTTCTTCAGATTTCAAATCAAATCTGTCCCTTCTGTGAAACATTTTCTGTCCTCCAGTCCACAGTCATCTTCCTCCTTCTCCGAACAACTCTTTATACTGCCAAGGGATTCAAATTTTAGAAATTACTCAGTTTCTAGAAATTAATTTACAAAGGCCTTGAAAGACAGAAGAGCTCACATTTCTAAATTTTTAAATAGAAAATGAGGCCCCAAGAATTGCCTGTAGTGATGACACAAATAGTTGGCAGCAAAGAGATGTAAATATTTGAACACTGATCCCTCTGTACTAGATGAATTTTGTTTTCCTTGAGATTCCACAGAAGCTCTCAGAACCGAAAGCATGAACACACACACCCATACACACACAAGCATGCATGCACACAAGCACACACACACACACACGCACACACATAATGTGTTTACCAAGTATTTTGCTGGTTTTCTTGCTTTCCTAGCAGCTAATACATTTCTTTCACTGGAACCCTTTTTTTTTCCCCCTCTGACAGTTAAAATGACAGAGAACACAGCACTTTAGACATTTAATTCTCAACGACAGTTATTCATCAGAAGAAGACGAGGACTAGAAAGCACAGTATATTGATATGTATCCCTAGAGTCACAACACAAGATCCAAATGAGAAAGGACTCAGCCTGCATCACTGGAACCTAACAAAGTAAGTGCAAAAGAAAGTGTAAAAGTGTAAAAGAAAACCAGTCTGGGGCTACATTACCATTTTAATATTGGAGCCCTCCAAAGACTCAAGTCCATGACAGAGAAGGGGATCCTCCAAGAAAACTCAAGCCTCTTTGTAAAGGATTCAATCAAGCAGGAGTTATTGCAGAAAAATGGTTAGGCCTCTTAAAGAAGCAGACAGGAAGTTTATATCCTGGAAAGTAAAGTTGTTCCTGAAGAACTGGAATGGGAGAATGGTCCTGTACCATTTTTTTTTCTTTCAGAAGAAGGAAAGACGAGAAAGTCTATAGTGAGAAAGGATCAAGTAAACAAAGTCATCTCTGGGTCCCAGGGAAGCAGAAAGCATGAAGCCATTCTCTGGGAGATGCAAGCAAGCAAGCATGGGACTATTTCACCTCACCAGAGAGGTGACTTAGACTCAGAACAAGCTTATCAACAGACTAACTAAGGAAGGGTTTAGGGTGCAGATATCAAGTAATAACAATTAATGCTTTTATAGCACTTTACAGTTTATTAAAATGTTTATAAATATAACTTTGTCTGGTAGCACAGGCCTGTAATTGTAGATAGATGGAAAGCTGAGGCAGAACGGCAAAGTCAAGGCCTTCCTGGACTACAAATTGAGTTCAAACTCAGACTAGAGCTACTTAGAGAGACCCTATCTCAAGCTGAAAGTGAGCCAAAGATTAAAAGTCAGTGGCCAAGCACTTACACAGCATGCCTAAGGTTCTAGGTTCAATCTATACTACTGCAAAAATAATCCATCAATCATTGATCAGCCATCTTGGTTAATGTGGCTGCTCTTTGTTTTTCATATTTGTAAGAATCTAAAGAAGTAATTTTGCTCATCATTGATAACGTCGTAAGTTTTTAATCAATCAGTAATCAATTCTACAGTTAATTATTAAAATCCTTCTTTGTCCTACCTATACTTAAATAAAAGTTATAGTCATTAGATCAAGAGTAGCAGCAGATGCCCTCCAGAAAGGCTGACTGTTCTAGAGTCAATAGCAGGAACTGCACACCCTAAGCCTTCTTGACCAGTAACACTGGACTCCCCTCAAACTATGAGTGAATCAAAATACATGGTGGCTGAGTGTGGGACTCTCCTCCCCATGGCTCAACTGTTGTCAGAACCAACTTGATCAACATGGCCAAAGAGTTGACTGTCCCTGATTCTTGCAGTCTGATCCACGTTTGACACACTCTTCATGAATTCCTTCTGCCTGTTTCATTGTGTATGCCTTCTCTGTGAAGTCTACTGAAAGAAAGATAGTGAGCAATATGTTTGGGTACAGGCCTATGCCCCCACTGCAAAGTGCCTGAATGTCAGTTTGCTGATTTTTAACATCCTTGTGATTGTCATCTGAATCATTATTGTCTCCACCACCTCAGCAGCAGTCTTGGAAGGCATTTCACAAAGGATAGCACATTCTAAATTTTAGTCTTTCCATGTGCTCCACTGTTCACAGCTGCCTCTCCTCTTGGTTGAGGCCCAACCCTTTACCCCACATATGTAAATATTACTCTCACACATCTGTGTACAGTGGATTCAATGAAAAACACATGGTGACAACTGTTTTTTTTTTTGTTTTGTTTGTTTTTTATGTTACAGTCATTCTCTTCCAGGGAAACCTAGAACTGTTGAAGGTGGGGAGATGAGCAAGACAGGCAGGCATGGTATTTGACCCTTAAAAGCATATATGTAGGATAGGCAAGTCCCCTAAAATACACTATTCCAACATGAGGGCTACAGTTACTAGTACATTCTATTCAAGATTTTTGTTAGCGAGTGGATTATAATTGCTCCTGCTGTAATGGGGGAAACTGCCAACTGTGTGAAATGATGAATGCTTTAATGTGTTCTTCTAGCACAACCATTTCACTATATGGGTGTCACATAACATCAACTCTGTAACCTTGGCAAGCCTTGCACATATAATTCTCCTCCCTCAGCCTCCCACTAGCTGGGATTATAGGCCTGTACTACCAGGCCTGGCTACTTATATAAAAATCTTTGAATTGTAAAGTGCTACAAGTGTTTAAATAATGCTTTATTTAAAGCATTACAATACAGTGAGTTAACTATTGTAAGAGGTAAACAAGCATACTAATTGTTTAACAAATTGAAAAACATTTAAGAAAGAATTAGCTACAGCCCTATATCTAGAGAAAGCAATAATTGAATTTTTATTATTATATGTACTTCAAAAATGTTTTATTATGTGAATTTAAGATGTATAGTGTGTGATGTGACACCTATACGTAAAATGGTTGTGTATATATTAATAAAATTAATATATTTATATTTTTAGTTACCAAGAACAGACTTATTATATTACATTATTAATTTATCAAAACATCTTGAATAGAATACACTAGTAACCAGGCCTGCCATTGTGCTATATATTTTTTGTCCTCTTATTCTACATATTTGCTATTTTGTGTCCTTTTTCTTTTAAATGCCAAACATATATAAAGAGAATAAAACAGCCAGTAGCAGGTCAAAGAATATAAAGTAATCACTGATCGATAAATTCTAATAGGCAGAATTAACCTTACTTATTCAGAACTACCTTGGCAAAACAGCAGAGAAGAAAAGCCTTTCTAGCAGTGCAGCAGTAATATAAATAAGCATAAATGATGACATGAGTCCATGGCACATTTGGTTAACTCAAGTAGTCTAGCATGGCTACATCAAATAGGTAGGGAGTCAAAGAAAAGTAAGACCAAAGAAACAAGCAAAATCAGATCAGATCATGAAAGTTTGCTGTGTAGTTTTGTTTTTGATTATTTGTAAAAAAAAAAAAAAAAAAAAAAAAAAAAAAAAAAAAAAACAATGTTTTTTGGTTCTTCAAAATGCTGTTCTACCAGTATACAGTTAATAACTAAACTGTTTCTTTTTTAGTAAAATAAATATACTGTTGGTGGTAGTTTTTGGAGATCAGCAAATTAAATCATTCCTACACTCCCAGTACACAGGAAGCTCATAAGAGCTATTTGGAGAAGGTACACAGCCTTTGGTAAAAGCATAGGCAAAGCAATAACACAGGGGAACTACTTCTCTAGAGAAGGAAATAAGTAGCTTAGATGGCCCAAGACTGGAGTTTTACACTCAGAAAAAGGCTTTTGGATGAAGCAAGAAGGGAGGATTATCTTAAGAAAAATGGTCCCTTAAAAGCCAAGTGACATCATAGTTAGGAGGAATTTGAGCCTATATATTATTCTCTTTGCCTTCACTCACTTAGAACTGTAATGGACCAAATAATGTGTCCCACTGGCGTGGGATGCCATAGCTTTCACAGTCAGAGCTAAACCTCTAAAGATGGTTGATTTCTGGGGTTTGAAAACTAGTAATTAATTTATCTTTCATACAAGCAATCTGAAGCTTATATTTGAAGAGGAAAAATGGTTGACTTCAATATAATAACAATATAATGTGTGTGGTGGTTTGAATGAGAATGCCCCCCCCCCCTTTATAGATTTGAATACTTACTTGGTCACTAGGGAGAGGCCCTATTTCAAAGGCATAGAAGGTGATGCCTTGTTGGAGGAGCTGTGTCATTGGGGGAAGAGGTCAAGGTTTCAAAAAGAATATTCCAAGCCCAGAGTCTCTCTCTCTCTTCCTGCTGCCTGAAGATCTAGATGTAGACTCTCAGCTACTTCTCCACATCATGTCTGCTTGCACACTAATATGCTTCCCACCATGGTGATAATGAACTAAACCTCTGAAACTGTAAGCAAGCTCCAATTAAATGCTTTCCTTTATAAGAGTTGCCTTAGTCATGGTGTCACTTCACAGCAATAGAACATTGACTAACACAATGTCTAATTTTAGAATAATTCTCAGTTGACAACATTCCCTTCTATCCTCTTTTCCCAATATCCCAATCTTTTCCTGCTCAACTCAATATGGAAATGACTGATTTAATTCAAAGTATATGAAACCACGATGTTGTATGGTAAGGATATAAAAATTAAGAAGGCACTAAGCCTATGCTCAAAAGAACTCGGTCTACTGGTGGACAAACAGTTATTATGTAAAGATATTCACGAACTTGGGCTGGCTAGATGACTCAACAGATAAAAGCATTTGCCACCAATGCTGACAACCTGAATTTCATCCTTAGAACCTACATGATGGGAGGAGAGAACCAAATCTAGCAGTTATCCCCTGACCTCCCTATGTAAACTATCATATATACACATACTATGTGAAAGAGAGATGGAAATCCACAGGCTTAAAAGAGGATGTGAAGATGTCCCACACCCAACACAGTCTAGTTAGTCGGAAAGAGAGTTTAGAAAAGTAGATACCTATCTCAATCTCAAAACAGAAATGTGAATTTGGTCAAGCAAAAAAAATTAAAATAAAAGAAGAGCAAAGGCAATTACAACAGGTGTTAACAGCAAAACAAAAATAAGAAGGAATGCCATAATCTCTGTACAGATTTGCAGACATTTTAGAATTACTAGAAAATGAAGCTTGGAAATGGTTAGAAGAAGGCTGTGCAACACAGAGGTCAAGTCACAGGGGGACCATGAACTTTACCACAGGACATAAAAAGCTACTGAAAGCATTAAGCAAAGAACTAAGCAGTCAAATTTACATTAAAAAAGCTATTCAAGTTATTAAGTAGAAACCATGAGGAGACTTGCAGAGGTTCCAGGCAGAACTTTAGGAGGGTTTGAGGCAAGTAATCATTGTTAGTTTGAATGAGAATGGTTCCCATAAGCTCATGTTTTAAATGCTTGGTCCTCAGTCGGTGGAACTCTTTGGGAAGGACTGGGAGATGTGACCTTTCTGGAGGAGGTGTGTCACTGGGGGTGGGCTTTGAGGGTTCAAAAGACTTGCACCATTCCAAGTATGTCTTTCTGCCTCCTGCTTGTGGATCAAGATATGAGCGGGTGTACTGGTGCATGACTTTAATGTCAGCACTCAGGAAGCAAGAACAGAAGGATCTCAGTGAGTTCCAGGATGGTCAGGACTAAATAGGGAGACCCTGTCTCAAAACAAACGACTACAACAACAAAATGAGCTCTCGGCTGTTCCTGCCATCATGTCTTTGCTCTACCATCATAGACTCTGAAACTGAAAGACCAAGTAAACCCCTCTTTTATAAGTTGCCTTGGTTATGGTGTCTAACCACAGCAATAGAAAAGAAACTAAGACATTTTGAATCTCTAAGTGAAACAGAATATGAGAAGAACTGAGATAGAGAGAAAAGAAAAGAAAAGAAATTCAATATTGGGCCAAATGACCTTGAGCTGCCTTTAACCACCTAGATGGAAATGTCAAACAGCCCATTGAACCAATAAAGATCAGGACAAATTTCTGATTAAAGGTTAAAGGGGGGAGGGGGACTGATTACATTTAGGAAGTGACATCTTGAGAATAGATGAACCAGTGAGAAAATGTCAAATGGAAAAAGAAAGTGACCAGAAAATAGTCCCCTAAGGAACAATTGCATCTAATGAAAAAAGCAAAGACACTTCAAGAAGACAGCAAAGAATGCAGTGTCTGGAGGCTAAGGGAACTGTTGCAAAGAACATAAACACTGCCAAACATCAATGAATGACACTCTCACTAGGTATTAGCAGTTCAGTACCCGCGCAAGGACAAATTTTTGTATTTCAGAGAAACAGATACTCAAAAGATTAACTAT
Source organism: Psammomys obesus (assembly GCF_907164565.1). NCBI lineage: Eukaryota > Metazoa > Chordata > Mammalia > Rodentia > Muridae > Psammomys > Psammomys obesus. The sequence continues at coordinate 447,710 of NW_026588368.1, read as the reverse complement.
GGGATAAGGAAGTAGAAATAAGAGGCTCTCACTTCCAAAAGACTTAAGAAGTCAAACAGTATTTTGTTTGTTTTTCTTGTTTCTTTACAACCAATAGAAGAGGCTATCAGTAGAAAATGGGAGTAAATAAGAAGGAAAGAACGAATGAATGAAGGAACAAAAGAAGGAAGGAAGGAATGAAGGGAGGAACTTTCATCCTGAGAACAGAGTAAGGAAAATAAATAACAAAAAATACACAAACCAAGAGCATTTTAAGCAAAGGCAAGTAAACAATCACATCACAGGATCCTTCAAGTCCAGCACAAGCACAGGAGAAAGGCAATACAGAGAATGGTAAAAGTGACAAGAGCACCAAAAGAAGTCTGAGAAGATACCCTGCAGCTTTTACAGTGAGAGAGTAAGCATAATAAGCAGTGTGCTGGACAAGAACATTAAGCAGAAACCAAATAATAAAATCTGAGGATGCTTTTATTTGTTTTGCTCATAAATACTTAGAAATCAATACAAAAAATGGACTAGATAAGGGGAAGAATATAAGCAACATCTTTTAAATACATCTTCATACTTCTCTCTTCCTTCATTTCCCTCTTTACCCCCTGCCTTACTTGGTGACAAGTGAAATGGAAACTACTCTAGCATTAAGATAAGGATTTATGTAGTCTTGTTCCTAAATTGTTCAAGACAACCAAATCAAATAAGTAATGCCACTTTCTAAAAGAAAATAAATAAAACTTAAAAAAAAAAAATAGCTGAGCCTGGGCTGGAAATCATGAAATTTTCAGGTAAATGGTGAGATCCGGAAAAGATCATCCTGAGTGAGCTATCCCAGAAGCAGAAAGATGAACATGGTATATACTCACTCATATAGACATATAATATAGGATAAACCTACTAAAATCTGTACACCTAAAGAAACTAATCAAGAGGGAGGATTCTTGCTAAAATGCTCAATCCCTATCCAGAAAGGCAAAGAGGATGGACATCAGAAGAAAGAGAAAAGAGGGAACAAGTCAGGAGCCTGACACAGAGGACCTCTGAAAGGCTCTGCCCTGCAGACTATCAATGCAGACTTATGGGCAACCTTTGAGCAGAGTGCAGGGAATCTTATGAAAGAAGTGGGAAACAGTAAGATCTGGAGAGGACAGGAACTCCACAAGGAGAGCAACAGAACCAAAAAAATGTGAGCACAGAGGTCTTTCCTGAGACTGACTCCAACTAAAGACCATGCAATGGAGATAACCTAAGACCCCTGCACAGATGTAGCCCCTGGCAGTTCAGTATCCAAGTGGGTTCCATTGTAATAGGAACAGGGACTGTCTCTGACATGAACTGATTGGCCTGCTCTTTAAATACCTCCCCCTGAGGGGGAAGCAGCATTACCAGGCCACAGAAGAAGACAATGCAGCCACTCCTGATGAGACCTAATTGACTAGGATCAGAAGGAAAGAAAAGAAGACCTCCCCTATCAGTGGACTTGGGGAGGAGATACATGGAGGAAGGGAGGGATTGGGATGGAAGGAGGGAGGGAACCACAGGGGGGATACAAAGTGAGTAAATTGTAATTAATAAAGGATTTTTTAAAAAAAGAAAAAAATAGCTGAGCCAGTAAAATGGCTTATTGGGTAAAAAATGACACATGCTTAAAGACTTGATCTCTGCAGCAAAATCTCTAGCAACCAATAATGTACAAGGAAAACCTCTCACAATTGACCTCTAAGTTCCACAAGTACACTCTGGCATAAACATGCACGCACACACACACATACACACACACACAAAATAAACAAGATTTAAGAAGCAGCTAGTCAGGTGCAGTGGCACACACCATAATCCCAGGATGCAGACACTGAGACAGGAGGACCAGGAGTTTGAGGCCTGCCTGAACTACAACAATGAGTCAGCCTGGGCTACCCACACAAACCACTAACCAGCAGCGCTGGGAAAGAAAGACAGGTGGAAGCCTGGAGCTCCGCAGCCAGAAAGTCTTGGTGATTTCTGGGAGTTCCGGGTTCAGTGAGAGATCCTGTCTCAGAAAACAAGGTAAAGAGTCATAGTGTAAGACAGCCAACACTGGCCTCTGACCTACATACACACATACACACACAGGCACATGTATACATGTAAACATGTATATAGGCATACACTACATAAACACATGTACATATGTGAGCATGTAGCTAGGCATATACTACACACACACATAAATAGGAGGGGTGCCAAACAGGTTGGATACCTACAGCTGAAAACAGGGAGCTCTCTATCTTTCACAAAATGCTTTTTGGGAACCTTATTTACTTCTCACAAGAGCACTTGAAATATATACATTCTCACAACAGCATTTTTAATGTACATATTTTTACGTCCATCTTTCAGATAAAGGAACTAATTTTGTCTGTTATTCCAGAACGCGGAAGTGTCTGGCCTATAGTAAGTCCACACTGAAAAGCTGTCAAATAGGAGAAAGGAAAAGCTGAAGCAATTATGTAATTCTGATAGTGTTAATGGTGAAGTCAGAGCCCAATCCTAGGTCTGTTGGTCCTCAGTCCTGTGTCTTCACTGCATCAAACTGATGAAGAGGAAAAAAAAAAAAGGTAGGGAGACTGAATATAATATTAATTTACTTTATAAAATTCTATAAGATGGTTAAAATTTCTCAAATGGCTCTTGTCAAGAAATAAACACCAAAGATGGTATGGCTTCCTATTCTTTTTTTTTTTTTCCCAAGATTTTAGCTAGCTAGCTATTTTTATGTGAGTGTCCTAGCTTCAATGCACCGCATCTCAGAAGAGGGCATCAGATTCTAGTATAGATGGTTGTAAGTTACCATGTAGTTCCTAGGAATTGGACTCAAGACCTCTGGAGAGTAGAGACATCTCTCCAGGCCCTAGCCTCCTATTCTTAAACACACAAGCATGCCTAGAGTTCAGAAATCTGTGTTATGTGTTCACTTTATTCTCTCCATAGGTAACCTGCCTTGTTCTCAGCTACCTCTTCCTGCTGTCCTGAAGCAGTAACATGAAGAATAGCTCCTTGATCATCATGTCCTCTAAAGTGGTACTATTACAGCCTTTTGGTCTTTAATTACAACTATATGGGAAGAACAATGTAACCCAATGTGCATACATAGAAACATCACAATATTTACAGAGCCATGCATGGTAGGAGTGCCATGAAACAGATGGGAGATAGAGAGCCCTCCAACCTGAGTATTAAAACACAGTAGGCATGATCCCAAAGTCCTGTGCATATCACTTTTTGGTAAATACAGTAATATAAAAAACAGTGAGTCATTACTATTTAAAATGAATCATGAGGTATATTTTATTGCAAAATAAACCATTCTTATATGTGAAAAAGATTTATAGCTGGGTATGGTAGTTCTCATCTGTAATCTTAGAACTGAGGAGGCTGAGGCAGAAGGACTGCCACGAGTTCCAGGCCAGCCAAAATACAGAATGGAAGCTCTATCTCAAAACAAACGTGCTGGAAATTTTTGTAAGTTTGCATCTAATCGACTCTTCAGTATAAGCTAGCTAATCTTGGGCAACCAGCTATTTTATCTGAGTCTGTTTATCTGTTAAATGGATATTCTACCTACTATTCAGGATCATTGTGAAGATAAAATAAGAAAAGGAATATGGATATATTGAGTAAACTGTGAAGCACAGAACATGATAGAAATTAAGAAATAAATTCTGTTCAACAACAAAATGCATATAAAAAGTCTTTGGCTGACAGATGGTGGTGCACACTTTTAATCCCAGAACTTGGGAGGCAGAGGCAGGCGAATCTCTGTGAGTTCTGGTCTACAGAGCAAGTTCCAGGACAGCCAGGGCTACACAGAGGAACCCTGTCTCAAAAAGAAAAAAAGTCTTTGGTCTATCAGCAGAAGAGGGTTCGGCTAAATGTATCCTAATGAAACATACACAAACATTACAGGGTTGGCTCTTTTTCCCTCGGAAATGATGTGGTTGAGAAACTGTAAATAGGTACTCAAAAGTGTGCTTTTTCATTCAAAGAAATGTTTAACCATTTATTGACAATAATTTACAGATATTACCAATACAGAAAAAGTTAGAAAGCTAGTGATATATATAATGCAGAGATGGAAAGGATCTCACAGAATGTGTTACAATTCTCACAATTGGTAAATTTTAGAAAATCAAAGTCCAAAGATGCAAAGTGGTTTACCTAAGAATGCATGATATACATTTTATGCAACATTTCCAATCATAATATATTCATCCCAAAAACCCATCCCTGTGCTGCCATAGCACTTTATGCATACTAATTAATATAGTATACTAAAAAGCTGTATAAATGCCTGTTCTGTCCTCAGGGAGCAGGAAGATCCCAAGAGATTCATACACCCAGTTCATCCTATATTTCCAGAACTTGGTTTGCGTTAGCTGTGCAACTGCAATGAACTGTATTCCAGCTGAAACTGTTTTGTACATTTTAGAAACAAGCATACACTTCTGGAGATTTTTTTTTTCTGTTTGGTATTTTAGTAAATATTTTTAAAAGCTAATGCTGCCACAGAACTGAATTTGAGTACAGAAAGTCAGTAAGTAATCTTGGATACACAGGACAGTAAGATAGGAAAGGGCTCCTGAAGAGAAGGTCATCATTATAGCCCAGGCCCTAAGAACATTAGCAGATTTTTGGATTTTTCTGACTAGGTATTCAAGAGTTACTTTCAACAATTTTAGAATGACCTGTGCTGAAACATCAATAAGCCACTAACAGTATGATTTCTGCCCTGGCTATTATGTGATATGTTTAAGTGCTCCTAACAACTCTTCAATGACTCTTTAAAAGAAAGAAATAAAGGGGGCTAGAGAGATGACTCAGCTGTTAAGTGCACTTCCCGCTCTTGCAGAGGACCCAAGGTGGGCTCCCTGAACCCACATCAGGCAGCTAACAACAGCCTGCAACTTCAGATTCAGAGAATCTGATGCCCTCTTCTGTTCTTCTTGGGCACCTGCACGAATATGGCATATACACACATAAATAAACATAAAAAAATAAAGCTTTAAGAAAAGAATTGGAGGAGATACAAAAAGTGTATGTTTCAGGGAAGGTGAGACAGCTTAGCCAGCAGGTTAAGACACTTGCCCCAGGTCTGATAAGCCAATCCCCAGGTCCACATGGTAGGAGAACTGACTTCAGAAAGTTATCCTCTGCCCTTCTAATGTGTGCTATGGCAAGTGTACGACCTTTCTTTCCCTCTCTCCATCGCTCCCTCCGTCTCTAACATAAACAATAAATAAATGCAAAAAAAAAAAAAATAAGTATTTTTAAGGAGAAAAGAACCTAAATTGGAGAATTTCCTTAGTGACTTAAGAAAGAAAAACATTATAAAGACCCAGAAAGATGTTCTATTCCCCATTTTGTTTCTGACTTCTTTTTTAAGATTTACTCTGTGTGTGTGAGGGGGTGTGTGGTTGTGAGCTACCTAAATGGAGTACTTGGATCTGAACTCCGGTCCTCTGCAAGAGGAGCAGGTACTCTTAACTGCTGAACCATCTTTCCAGCTCTTTATCTTTTGACCTCCAACCTTCGATGGATTCTTTCGTTTCTCTAGACTAAATGATTATTTAGTTTCCTTCAAGTTTCAGTGCTGTCATTGTAAGATGAAAGGCCTCCACTAATAGCTGAAAGAACTGAGAATATAAATGAAAGGATAAAAGAAGTTAGAGGCTGAATTTACAAATTCTGGTTCTGGGTATGTCAGTTACTAGCCTAATAATCTTAAGGAAGTCACTTACCTTCTTCATACCAAAATTTTTCTGTTTGTAGATATCCCAAATAGCCATATTTAAGCTATAATATCCTAGAACTTTAAAGTATAAACTATTGTTGCTATAAACAATGAAATCCTATGAAAACTTTATGTTCCTACTAATTTGGAATAAGAGATATAATATTTGTCAAAAATAAAACATAAACTTCCTTTGAATTCCACCCCTCCTGAGTTCCAATCCAAATATTTCCCTAGAGTCACTTATTAAACTGATTCAAATGGACTCCATATCTTTTATTCCCCTAATCTTAATAAAAGGCTCAAAAGCTAGTCATTAAAAATAAAAAGTCTGAGCCTGGTGTGGTGGTGCATGCCTTTAATTCCAGCACTCAGGAAGGAGAAGTAAGTGGGTCTCTGTGAGCTCAAGGCCAGCCTGGTCTACAAAGTGAGTTCCAGGACAGCCAGGTATATACACAGAGAAACCCTGTCTCAAAAAAAAAAAAAAAAATATATGAATTTTTGTATAGCACATCAATCTCTTTGTGGCTTCTTTTTTTTTTTTTTTTTTTTTTTTGGCACTTTTTATTTTGCTATGGACTAAGCCATAAATCAAGCCTGCTTCTCTTAAGTCAAATTTCCTTGAAGCTCAGTTCAAGATCCTTTCTTCCTTTCATTTCTACTATGGTCTATGTTCATCCTTCTTTCCCTCCTTCCTTTCCTTTCTTCCTTCCTTCCTTTACACGGAGTCTCACTGGCTTGAACTCAAAACAATCATCTTGCCTCAGGCATGTATGAGCCGCAGCCCAGCTCAACCACTCATTCTTTTAAAGGACCCTGTGATCACAAGAACAAATGACACTTTTAAAACTGAGTCTAACATCTTGTGTATAGCAATTGCTTAAAAAATGATAGTAGTTGTCATGGTGCTGGACTAATAGCATTAGTCATGTATCCTTCACTTCAGTGTGTCTCTGTTTTGATTGTGACGATCTTGTTCAAATGCAAAGTACCTTTCAGTGGGTAGAAAGGAGGACCTAAGATTCTGTTATTCAAATGGCTTGTTTGATGCCAATGCTGTTGATCCAAGGGCCATATTTTGAACACAAGAAGCAGACCTTAATAGGCTTTTTAAAAAATGTATATTTTTAAAAATGTATATTTATCTTATCTGCTCAGCTGGATAGTAAGCTCTTAGAAGACAGATTTGGTTTATCATTTCCCTTAGCAAATGTACCCTATAAAGATGCTTCATAAACACCTGTTGACTTATCATATCGTGGTTTCTGGATGATCAAGAATGCCTGTGCCATACTGATTTTCAAATCAAATGCTGAAATATACCAGAAGGAAAAGCTTATTTGACCACTGAAGCCACAGCTGCTTGCTTGCATGGAGGCCTGGGAGAATCTGATACACTTAACCTCTTCACCAGTAGGAAAATACAGAAGAAGCAACAGTGTGCCGAATGGTCACCTTCTCTATGATAAAGCATGAAGATAATAAAGTACAATCTTAACTGCACTTCAAATGTAGCTATGAACCCTAAAAAAGGACATTTATTTAGGGCAATACAAAAACCAATAATGATTAAATAATGTGTATATATATATGAGCTTGATTTCATTTTTTCAGTGGCACACACATATTTTTCAATAAACTAGAGTGTGTAATTAATCTAAACCTCTCAGGCTACGTTGGAATTTCAAGGAAAAGAGAGACGCACCCTCCAATTCTCTCATGAACCAAGTCAGAAGTCAGTGCTCCAAATCACAGTACCCACAATTACACTGATAAATTCAAAGGAATCTTCTATAGATTAACAGTGACTCGAGAAGCTATTTTAAGCTTTCTTTTAAATCTGAAATTACTGAGACGCTTATTAAAAACCTTCTTTATGTTAGCATTCTATAATTCAGATGGGACCAATACTCTTAAGTTCTTCTGGGATATTACATTCTTCCTACTCAAGCACCATAAAAAAAAAATAGAATTGGGTATATATAACACCTGCTTACTCAATTCTGTCGAGGTTGCTTAAACTGTGAGACAAATTATTTAAATTAGCCTTTAAGAACAAAAGGCACCCTTGTAAATTACTGTTTGTCATAAGCAGCCACCTGCTCCTTAGTTCAGAGACCTTTCAATAAAACTATTCATTAATATTTAACTGAGGTGTTTTAAACAAATATAGGCATGTTAGAAGATGACAGAATTCTTGGAATTGCTAGTACCTACAAAAAAACCACAGAAGCACAGAACTACCGTCAAGTCCCAGACTCAAGCTTAGCTTAAGGGCTTTAATAAATCAATGTTATCACTCCGGAGAAAGTCATAAAGCAGTTGAGAGTCAGCCTACAGGAAAGTGAATCCTCCTCCTTCCATCAGAACTCTAGTCTCTGGGGCAAAGCAGCTTCTCTGGCTTATCCAGGCTCTCTTCCTAGAAAACAATCCCACCCAAGGAGAATTTCAAACCTCAGATCTCTCGTTTCTAACTAAACAGACCCGCTGTGAGCCTCATCATGCTCACATAAACACTGAGCTACCTATCTGTGGGTTTCTAACCAGCAATTAGAACCCAGCAGACAGTTCCTGCAGTGGGGTAAGAAACCAGGACAAAGCTCACAAGAATCAGATGCTTGCACAGAAAAAGGAAGCATCAATGTCAGACTCAGCCCTCCCTGTTTACTGACTTTTCTTTACGATTCATTTTTTTAAGTGTTCACCAATAACTCTGGATGTCACTAATTTCTGAAATAGTCTTAACCAATAACTCTAGATGGCTTTGTTAACTGCCCCAGGTGTCTGCTGTATCACCAAATTATTATAGGTTTCCCCAAAGGTCCCCAGCATTGTCTAACGCCTAAAAGGAAGTGTATTATTACAATTGATCACTGTAACATTCTAATAATGAGACCATATAGTAGGATGACAACAGTGGAGCCAAACAGTCCTAAAGCCAACATGTTACTGTACCTTTTGTTTGTTTGTATGTTTGTTTGTTTTTAGCTGTATGGCTGTAAACTCATCACTTACCTTTTTCTAAGCCTTAGTTTTGTGGTCAAAACCCAAAGGAACATCAGATTAGAAATCCTTGTTAGAGAACTTGACATACAATGGGTGCTTAAACAGAATTTAGTTACCTTCCCTTCCTCCTGAATAAACACTTGTTGATTTGAACTGAGAGTAATTCTTCAAGGAGACTGCCAGGGGCACTATTGTTATACCTTCCCTGTTACCCTCTTTGTGGGAAGCTTTTTTTTTTTTTCTTTTTCTTTTTTTTTTTTTTTTTTTTTTTTTTTTTTTTTTTTTTTTTTTTTTTTGTATTTTCTGATAAAGGTCCTTTCCACTCTAGCACCTTGAAGAATAAAGGCCAAGCACACACACCACCCAAAGGAAATGTTTTCATCATGGAAACAGCAGCCAGCAGGAGGACAAACATTTCCAGGTTCCCATCTCACATCCACCAGCTCATACCAGCACTCCCCCCCCCCCCCCCCCCCCCCTCCCCCCCTCCCCCCAAGCCTCTCAGTGAAGGAATGGCAGAGAAAGCAAAACAGGGAAGCAGCTACAGAGAAATAAACAGCTCTGGAGTCCCTGTTCTTTCCTCTGGAAGAACCTCAGATCCAGGCACCAATCAACCTGAAGCCCTTAGGGGGAAAAACAAACAAACAAACAAACAAACAAACAGAAACCCTTCTCCTCCAATTCCTAAAGAAAAAAACACCTTAGATTCCTGGCCTTTTCATGTCTCCAGGCCCACCAGCCAGCCCACCATCTCTAAATTCAGCTTCCTGCTGCATCAAAGGAACCACTCTCTTAATTAGTCTTCAGTGGACCTCATCCATGTGTTTCTCAATTAAACCTAACACCTTCCCCAATCTTCCCCACTCCCTGTATCTCTTTTAAAAAAAGAAAAGCATTCTTGAAGTTTCTCCTTTACTGCATTAAGTCCAATCATTTTATTTGTGCTCTTTAACAATCTGTAATATTTTACTTAGGTCTTCATCATTCAGCTGGAAAAAGCCACCATCATTTACACACACACACACACACACACACACACACACACACACACACACAAAGAGAGAAAAAAATTTTAAACATACATTCCCCTCCCTGCTGCACATATGCAGTAATCTCCTTATTTTTAAACAGATGTCAGTCACACTCTGAGTTAGCACATCTGTGATCTAACCCACCTATTGATGTCAATACAGGACACCAGATTTCAAAGGTACAGGTTTTGTTTTGTTTTGTTTTTTTAAATCGCTGTCACCTTATCCACCTTAAATACCAATAGCCATTCCCAGTTCACTCCAGGCCTTGCAGAGTACATTGTTTTTTGGTGGCCATCTGGGGCCATTTCTAACCTAGCTTGTATGTGTCTGAACTGTTAAGACTGCCCCTCCCATGAGTATTTTCTGTTTTGTTTTGTTTTTTATTAGTTCTTGAGGATGCTTTACAACCTGTTTTAATCATATTCACCCTCTCTTCGCCAACTCTTCTCAGATCCAACCCCCTCCCCTTCCCTTCCCACCCAACTTTGTGGTGTCCCCACCATCACCATCAAGGCCAATTTGTGCTGCCCAGATACTCTTGGCTGTGTGGCCTTCCTCCGGAACCTGGTAGACTTATCACTATATTTTAAGTCCCACGGGTGCTTAATGAAGTAGCTCGCTCTGCTAGCAGCCTGGAGACCACCAAGCCTCAGGACCCTGGGAGGTCGGTGCCTGCCCCGGCCCCTCCCACACACGGCCACCTCCCGGGTGACCTCGAGGGTCCATCTTCACACCCTGCCCCCGGCGGACCCCGCAGGGGCCTACCAGTCGGTGTGCGGCTCGTCGACCACCAGCAGCACCTTGGCCTTCCTGGAGACGGCCGAAGGCGCGGGCGCGTCCACCAGGCCGGCGGAGGCGGCCGTCTGCTTCACGGCTTGCGACAGCGAGCTGAAGAAGCTGCTGCCCACCGACGGCGACGGCGCGGGCTGCGGCGCGGGCTGCGGCGCGGGTGCCTGGGCGGGTGACGGCCTGCGCTCGGGGCCCGGCGAGGCAGCTGAGGTGGCCGCCGACGCCGAGGCGGCCCCGGGGCCGGGGGCGGGAGGGGGCTGCTGCGGCTCCGGGCGCTGAAGGTCAGTCATGTAGCCATTGGGCAGGTTGGCGATGAAGCTGCTGTCCGACAGCCGGCGCCTCAGGAAGTTCATCATCTGGCTTGAGGGGCTGAGGATGCTCGAGGCGGAGGGCCAGGCGGCGCCGGGAGGACGGCGCGGGGCGACCGAAGGCGATCCGCGGCTCCGGAGCCCAGCAGACAGCCGCGGCTCGGGGTCTCGGCAGCGAGCTTGCCAGCCGGAGAGCGGTGGGCGGTGCGGAGGGGCGTGGCTAGCGCTGTCTCCGCCCCTCGCCGCAGAGCCCGCTCCGCCCCCGCCTACTCCCGAGCGCCCCGCCTTCAATTGCTGGCGTAGGGAGAGGGGAGAGCCTGGCTTCCAGCCAGCGGAGCGTGACTGTGTGGGAACCAGCCGCTCACGTGGAGTGAAGGGAAGGGAAGCCGAGAGTTCCTCACCACCACCACACCACCTTCATGGTTTGGAGGGGAGAGTCACGTCCCAGTTGGAGGCGAAAATAACCATCCTCACGCCCTCTAGGTTGAAGAGAGGTGTCAGCTTCCCTACCCTGAGGTGAGAGAAAAGAGCTACCTTGCTAGGGCGCATATGCACGGGCGCACACCCTGACACATCATTCGGTGAGCAAAACGAAGCATCTCCTTTCCTGAATCAGCTCAGGAGAAAGAGGCCAATGACCCCAACCTCCAGGTGAGGAGGAACGGACTCATCCATCCATCCCTGCTAACACACACCCTATATGCTAAGACCTAAATGAAGGTATAAATAAATAAAGCTGCCCAGCCCTTCAGGCTGGGGAAAACCTTCCCCTAACCCAAGAAGAAGGAGTCCAGACCACAGTGAGGTAGAGGGCCACCTCATCTTTGAGGAGGAAGAGACCTAAGCAGATCGTCTCCACACTGCCCAGGAAGGGCATTTGGAGGCAATTTCTGTGGCCCACCTAACAGCACACAATTCACTCACCTCACTGAGCAGAGAGGGGAAGCCACAAGAAGGCTGGAAAGGTCAGGATCCCTCAGACAGATAGCCAACGCGACCCCCTCAGTTTGCTTTCCTGACATTCATTGGTATTTTCCAGTGTTGTAGGGAGACCTGGTCCTCTAAGTGAGCACCTCCATGAAGGTTTGTCTGATTGCCAACATCTGTGTGCACTCTCTAAGTTTCGTGTGCCCTTTGGACCTTTGTTTTGATCTCTCTTCAGGTACATTCTTCCCCTACATTGTATCAGGACAAAATACAGCACATGTACTTGACAGGCAGACCACCTGGAGTGGCGTATGACCTTGGACAAATTACTTCTCTGAACGTTTTTTTCTACAGCTAATAAAATGGGATAGTATCTTTCAAAGTTGTTTGAGTAAATGAGAACATGTAGGTAAAGTGTCTGGTACACAAACTTTCCAGTAGTGGTGTACCGAAATCCATATTATTATTTGAGTTGGTTCTCGGTCATATTAACTGGGCTGAACAGAATCACTGAGTGCAACACCTGCAGGAAGCTCTTGTTTTGTACATCCCAGCTGGTGCTTAGCTCTGAGCCAATGTTATCTGAGAGGTCTGCAGCCAATTGTGAAAATAAATAACCAATAAGATTAGGAAGCAACCCTTGTCTTAGGTAAACTCACAACTAAGAACTAGGAAATCAATGAGGGACTCAATATAGAGATGGGGACAATTAGTCACAATAAGATGTGAGAAATTCTGCAAGACAGCTGGTTAAGGTGGTTTAGAAACAACAAAGAGATGGGATTCGTTCACGTCTGAGGCTTAGGAAAGGCTTCCCAGAGGAAGTGATGTTTAAGATAGGTCTTGAGGCATTTAGTACAAGTGAGCAGAACTGGAGTGATGTCTCCATAGTTTGCAGCACTTGTTTGGAGCCAAGTTTATCTCCTAACAACCAGGTCGAGTGACCCATAACCACCTATAATTGCAGGTCAAGGGAATATGACACCCTCTTCTGACCTCCAAGGGTACCCACACACACATGTCATAATGATGGCACAGATATACTGCCTTATTTATTGTTCTATTGCTGTGAGGAGACACCATGACCAAGACAACTTATAGAAGACAGCATTTAATTGGAAGCTTACTTACCTTCAGAAGATGACTCCATTCTCATCATGGTGGCAGGCAGGCTAACACGAGACTAGACTGAGAGCTTACATCCTGATCTACAGGCAGGCAGAGAAATACAGACATAGAGATTGGGCCTAGCATTGGTTTTTGAAGCCTCAAAGCCTTCTAGACCTTCCCACACAGTTCTATTAACTGGGGACTAAGTATTCAAACACATGAGATCTATTCTCATTCAAACCACCACACACACACAAACACACACATATATACACTAAATATTTTTCTTGTGAACATATCCATAGAGAAGTAAAGGAATCATGCAGGCCAAGATATGGATGTCTGTAAGCTCATGGCTCCTCCAGAATGGGCTCTTTTATATACTGACTTTGTCAGATCTCCTGCAGACATTATAATAAAATAGTGTCTAGGATGTGAGCTCTTCAAGCATAGAGCTATGTCTTAGCCACCTTTGGACTCCCAATATCAAGTGTATTGCCTGTCACATAGTAAGGATTCAATCACTTTAATATTGAATTATATCTTTGCATAATTCAGTTCTTTCCTACTGAAGAACAAAACTGATGTCACTGATAATCAAATAAGCATAATTTAACATACTTTTATTCCTAAAAGTATTTTTTTTTTTAGAAAAATTAACAACAACAAAAACAAAAAACCTGTCCAAACATGTTTCTCTATAGGCAGGATTTCAGAGACTATGTATATCTTACTTATGGTTACTATTCCTGTAATGAAATGCCATAACCAAACAACTTGGGGAGAAAAGGGGTTTATTCAGCTTAGGCTTCTACATCACAGTTTACCATCAAAGGAAGTTGGGACATGAACTCAAGCAGGGCAGGAACCTGGAGGCAGCAACTGATGCAGAGGCAATGGAAGAATGTTGCTTACTGGATTGCTCCTCATGGTTTGCTCAGCCTGCTTTCTTATGGAACTTAGGACTCACCAGCCCAGGAATAGCACCATCCAAGATGGGCTGAGCCTTCCCCCATCAATCACTAATTAGTAAAATGCCTTACAGCTGGAGGCATTCTTTCAGACAACTCTAGCTTGTGTGGAGTTGACATAAAACTAGCCAGCACAATGTAACTTCTATTTTTTAGGTGATTTTGGTGTTTTTCTAACATATTTTATTAAAGAATTCCCCTTAAATATTGAGCTTGTAGTATGTGTATAATGTTTTTAAACCATCCTATTAAAAATATATTTTGAGTTTCTAAAACACATAAGGTATTGTATGCTACAGACTAGATGATAGAGGATATTCAAGTATGAATAAATCCTAAATTCATGCCTTAAGACGACAACTTATGAACATGTGAGCACATAATTAGCAGTGGCAGAACAGTCTGTGGGTAACCAGAAAGTGGAGCAGGCAGTGACTGTTACAGGAGCCAGAGGGAAAAGCATCTTCGGGATGGGAGAGTTTGTAGGCAAGGGAAGCAAATTCTCATAGACAAGAGAAAGTGGAGAAGGCATGTGAGATGGAGAAGAGAGCAAGCAATTGCTCAGGGGCTGGACTGATAAGTATAGGACTATGTAGATCTATTGTCATCTATTTTATTTTAACTGTTGGGCCTTTTTGTGATCTGGAATGTGCGCCCTATAATATTTAAGAAGGCTAAGGGAGATTGCCCCTGTGTACAGTATTCTCCTATGATCTGTAAAACTGCTTTCCACAGTTCCTTTACCTGAAAGTCAACTGTGATCCAGAAACATTAAATAGAAAATTCCAGGGAGGCTACTAAGGTGGCTCAGTGGGTAAAGGCATTTTCCACCACATCTGACAACCTAGTTCAACCCCTGGGACTTACATGGTGGAAGAGAAAACAATTCCCACAAGTTAACCTCTGACTTCCACATATACTTCATACATTAGTGTATGACACACACACATATGCACACACACACACACACTGAATAAGAAAATTCCAGGAAATAGAAAAAAACACATTTTTTTAACGTCTGAAATTGCATAGCCCTGTGATGGGACCTCTGGGATATGAGTCACTCCTTTGCCGGTGCATCAATGCTGTAGACACTCCTAACCCATTCTGTCTCTCAGTTATTGGCCCTGCTGTCGCATGCTGTGTGGTATCTCAGTGCTCGTGTTCAAATGAACCAGCTTCTACTTAATAACCTCAAAGCACTACACTAGTGATGCTGACCAAAGGGAAAATTCCAAAGACACACCAGAAGGTGCCTTTAAGAGAAAAAAGTGCTCAGTTTAATACGGAAAGGAAAAAAAAACATAAGCTTAGATTGCTAACATTTATAGTATAGTAAGGTATAGGGGAAGAGACCACATTCCCATGGTTTTGATGAAACTATATTACTGTAATTGTCCCATTTTGTTATTAGTTGTTATTCTTAATTTCTTGCTCTGTTTGCTTTATAAATTAAGCTTTGTCATCGACATGTCTGTCTAGGAGACCCCATTGTGGTGCATAGAGAGTGCTGTAACACCAGTGGTTTGGGCCATCCACTTGGAATAGTGGATAGTGGAGACTTATCTATGTGTTTATGTTATTGTATCTATCGAATTTGTCTTTTCAAATTCACCTCCAGGTTAGGTATTGTTTCTTTCAGGATGATCGACACAGGCTGGTAAAATAGCTAAGAAACATAAATGTCAGAGGCAGGAAATACACCAAACTATTCTCAGAAAACTGTTTGGCTTTTAGATTCCTGCATTAAAGCAACAGAGGTTCACAAAACCACCAACATGTTTATTAAATATTCTACTAACTCACTCATTATCTTCTGGTAGGCTTTAAGGGAGAAACAGACTGTTTTCTCATACTTGTGTGTAGGTGGCTACCAGCCAGTTGCATATGATCAGAAGTGCTTATTGGAGAGTACAACTGTGAGTCACCTGTGTTTAAGCCCTGCCCTCCATATGCCAGTGGTCCTTGCCAGGATTTGTCTTTCCATCCTGTGCATCAGTCTAAGCTTAGGTTCTATCTTTCTCTTAGCCTTACCCGTGGGTCTAGGTTCCAGAAGCAGGTAGAATGCCGCCCTATTATTCTATCTTGCTTGTTTGTTTTTCAAGATAGGGTTTCTCTGTGTAGGCTTGACTGTCCTGGACTCACTTTGTAGACCAGGCTGGTCTCGAACTCACAGAGATCTGCCTGCCTCTGCCTCCCAGAGCGCTGGGATCACAGGCGTGTGCCACCATACCTGGACTATTATTCTGTCTTACCCACTACCCTTTACTTAGAATCGAAGAGATGGCTGAGTTTAGATTTAGGAAACTACAAAATAGAAAAGCCTGGTAACATTGGGGACTTTTGTTCTTGTCTGTCTCTGGAACCAACCAGCTTTCCCCACCCCCATATTCTGTTAAAAGGTATTTCTCTCAGAGTAATCAGCAGAGGTATTCCTTTTGCCTCTCTTAATCCCTCCATGAGCAATTGAGCCCACTCCATGAGCAATTGAGCCAACTGTCAGAATCTCAGAGATGTATTCCAGTCAAAGTCCAGGATTCTTTGCATTCCTTTCATGTATAATCTCTATCTTCTCCCTGAATTGTAAGCGCAGGTAATCATTCGGCAAGTGCGGATCAAATAACCCTGCTAAAATTTAAATATATATTTACATTCTATGTCTTCTATGTATATAGGATTATCACCTCTCTGATATCTCTTCCCCTGAGAAACAGTGCAGTGGCAAAAGCTCACAGGAATGAGAGCAGGGTATGATGTGCCTGCACAGCAGTGGGAGTACCTTGGGTAGGCAGAACCCAAAAGCCTAGTTTAGGCTAGATGTGGTAGTGACTCACACCCGTGATCCCAGCACTCAGGAAGCAGAGACAGGAGAGACTGCAAGTTCGAGGTCAGCCTGGTCTCCAAAGCGAGACCTTGTTTCAAGAACGGAAAGTAAGGCTGGTGGGGAAAAGGGCTCAGCAGATAAAGGTGCAAACCTGGCAACCTGAGTTTGGTTCCCAGAACCCACATTGAAGGTGGAAGGAGAGGACCAACTCCACATGTTGTCCCTTGACCCTACCCTCCCTCTCATTTAACAAATTGTTGTTATTATTAAATTTTTTATGAAAGAGAAGGGAGGAACAGAAACCTAGCTTAAAGGAAGACCTGTCACACTAGCTACTGAGAAAAATGTTGTTGCCTGGCTTCTAAACATGGAAGTCAGCTTGAACCACTATGTTCAGCTCTTGCTCACCTTTCAGGTCCAGAAAGCCCATTCAGACTTATCTTCTCTAAAGAGAAATGGAAATGTTTGGGAGTCCAAAATTGTGTACCTTTGTCCTACTCTGTCACTAACTCATTGCCTATGCAGTCCTCCGCAGGCTGCTGAGGTCTCTCGGTCCATATGTAAAGAGGAAATGGTAGTATCTACTTGACTGGTACGCCTCATGACATGACCTAAGAGGATCTTGAAAATGGCAAAGCTCTACCAGAAGAGACATCATGGTCTCTTTCCACACTCTTGTGTGGTGTTTTGGAGCACCTCCCAAGAAGATGGGTCTTCTTGACACTACTGGTCTGGGTCCCATGATCCCTTACTTTTCTACTTTTGAATAGCCAGTATAGGACAGCTATGCCCCTAGCATCCAATCAAGGTGGCCACATCAGCTGGGCCAGTATGCCATACTTAGGAACCACAGAAACCTAAGTCCTACATCCTGTTGACTGCATATCTTTGCCCAAGTCATCTTCAGCCTCAGTTTCCTCAGCTGTGAAAGAAGTTGGCAATTGGTATATCTACTTTGAAGGACTACTGAGAAGATTAAGATTGAGTGAGTGCATTTTATAAGCTGTAAAGCACCGTGCAAATGTTACCTATTGATATTTCTGACTCTAGTGGATCACAGAGCTTGCCAGCACAAGTAAATTACAAAAAAAAAAAAAAAAAAAAAAAAAAAAAGGTAAGAAAAAATCCTTCCCACACATAATTATCCCAGCGTTAAACACTCAGGAGAACTCAGGCAGGTGTGGGGTGTAAGGTCGTCTTTCTCTCCAGTGACTTTCAGGCTTAGTCATATCTGCTAAAATAAATGCAGCAACCACTTCCACTGATGGTTTCTGCCTTTCTGGGTGACCTTGAACAAGGCACTTCTCCCTCTGTCTCTCTCTGTTTCTCTTTCTCTCATTTTCTAGTATGGAAAATATGGACGAGGGAGCTGAGCCAGGTGATCCCCAAGGTCTGATGTTGTGGGATTCTCTGGGTGGAGTCTCACAAGGTAAACAAAACTTGATGTCAGCAGGCTGATCCAGGGAACACAGGCAAGGGGTAGGGCCTGGGGAGCAAACACTGTGAACAGTGCAGGTGGTTTTAGAGAGCGAGACAAAAGCACAGGCAACATGGGTTCTGGTTCCAAGCTGACTCTGACTTCAAGGGAGTCAGGGATGGTCCCCTTGCCAAGCCTCTGTTTATTGGGGACCAAGTAATAACTATGATTAGATACTGACTTCATGCCAGAAACTGCCATGTGCTATCTCATTTCATCCCCAACAAGGGAAATGTTAAATATCCCGATTTTGCCCATACAGCAGCTGAGAATCAGAGAAGCTACACTAGCTAATGTTAGCTTTTGGAACTAAAATGAAGCAGGTCTGGCTGAATGCAAAACCCGTGAGATTCTCCATTAGGATATACTGACAGACCCCTAAGAAAGGTACCATCCATCAGCAGCTTGCCAAAGAAATGAGCTTATTGGAAATCATAGCTGAAATAACATGCCTTCCTGGAATCTTCTTGTAAGCTTCTGACACGTCTTATTACCCAGAGACTTGAAGACATATGAGGTTTTGGTGTAGCAAGGACCTGTGTAAACCCTCCTGCCATGAAACTAGCTAGATTCAAACAAAAAATCTAGACAGTGAGACACCCCTTCTCCTTCCCCAGCATACCCCACTCTTTTTTTTACCCAGCTAAGACCACAGCTCCCCAAAGAGCAGCTCTGGCCTCTTGCAGGATGCTGGTGTGTTGGCTGTTGCCATGGTGATGGAGGAGCATCTCTGTCATGCACACATGAGCAGCACAGAGTGGGTTTCCTCTGCCTGGGAAACTCGGAGGATTTATCAGCAGTTGTTTTCCAGCAGTATCTTCACACTGCTTCAAGGATGAGTGAGAGCGAGTCCCTTCTTAGCATTCGGCCACACCAGGAGCAAGACTAGGCTTTCCTCCAGTCTGCGTCCAAGGCAGCCCCCTCCTGCTCCTGCTGAGACAGTTTCTGTTTAATGGAGGTACCTTCCAGGTGGTAGGAAAAGGAGTGAGTGAGCTGTTGTGTTTACAGGGTCAACAGGCAGTCTTTCTTGGCTAATACCAGTCGTGTGCTAATTAGAGTCAGACCCATGTGGGTTTATCACCTGCCTCAGACACTTATTAGCAAGTAATATAATACCATTTCTTTAATAAAAATCTTTAATTATCTACAGAGTTAATTATTATTTGCAAAGCTGTTAAAAAATTAAATGAGATTTCACATAAATAGTATCCAGTATCAAGTCTGGCATATGGCAGGAACATATTCATGATAGAAATTATTTTAAAGAGAGTCTACGGGTGTGGCTCACGCAGTAGAGCGCTTGCCTCACAGGTGTGGAGCCATGGGTTAAATGCTCCTTCAACATAAACCAGGTTACCTGGTTTATGTTGATAATGTCTATAATTATAGACATTATAGCAAATGTCTATAATCCCAGCACTCAGAAGATAAAGCAGGAACATCAAAATTCAAGGTTATCCTCCATGATGTAGTGAATTTGAAAACTGTCTGGAATGCATAAGCCCCTGTTTAAAAAAAAAAATCTTAGAAATTATTTTAAAGAAAATAACTTAATAAAACATATGTTTTAACGTTTGAGACAGTCAATTTTTGAAGCCTTGTGGGCTGATAGCTACGTAGTATTTTCTTTTGAATAAAGAAAAAATGAAGAGATTGGAGAAACATGAGAGTCTATGAAGATTTTAGTTGGAAAGCCTGGCTACAATATCTCTGATGGAAATCTAAGGGTTTGAACGAAAAGGAAAAGAAAAAGGGACCCTTCTCCTGCAATTGGTAAAATGGCATGTCATGCTAATTCCACCTTTATTGAGCACCATCTACACAAAGCATTGTGACAGTGCTGTGGTTTTTGCCATCTCGTTTAATCTAGGCAAGAACAGTTTTGAAGTAGGCACCATTTTGGCAAGTGAGCAGTATAAAAATATGGGTAACCTACTAGTAAGGTGCAAAATAAAAATGAATGACTTCTAATTTTGTCCTTACTGTATCTATACACTGAAAAGAAATTTCCCTCCATGGTCAAGCCATGGCACCACATTATATGAGCACCTACGTGGCTGTCCCCCAAGAAAGGCTCCTTGGTGCCAGGGCCAGCTTGGAGCAGATGGCCCCATTTCTTTTACTGAAAAACATCCAGCTTCAGGGATCTGAGACATCAGTCGTATTCTGAGGTCTCACACTTGACTGCTGTCTTTGTGAGTAGGATTTTGCCCAACAAGCCTGCCTGCACTTCCTCTTCCATCCCTTCTGCTTTACCCTGCCAGGTTATCTACCAGCAAGTATGACATAACAGAGGGTTCAAGACATCTGAATGGCTTACCTGCCCCCCATTTCTGATCAGGAATACGTGGATATTCCTATTTACTGGTTTTTTGCTTCTCCCTGCACTGCTGGTGTCAAAAGAATGTCTTTTCTCATCTCCAAAATAGCATCTGGTCCATTTGAAGCAGGCTAGCAATAGGCTGTCTGCCAGCACCCTCATTTCTTGGCGGATAGAAGGCATTCCCCATCCAATTATCTAAAAGTCTCCTCGTCTGATGATTCAGCCAACCTCTCTATCATGAGCCAGACCTGGGTAGCCTAAAGTCACCTTGAACAGATCAATAGTGATGAGAGCTTTGTATCTTAACTTAAATTCTTATGTCAATTTTACTAGGGAGGAGTCTCATTCTCATTTAAACAAATGAAGAAATGGAAGGTCAGAGGAAGAGTTTTCCCCAAGGTCACACTGCCTATCACAAAAAAAACCGAGATTCAAACTTAAATTTCAAATTTACAAACTTTAAAGAAATTATTTATTATTCAGCATATATGACATAGAGGATAGCATGAGTCATGTTCCTTCTCTCCTTCTCTCTCCTTTACTTGGGTTTTGGGGATCAAATTCAGTTCATCAAGTGCTTGTGGGCAAACACTTTACTCTCTAAGTCATCTCACTGGCCCCAAATCCCCAACAATAGAAGGAAGAGTGGAACATTCACTGACCCCTTGTGTTTCCTTTAGGCTGTAACGAATGCTTGGAAAGTTCTACGGATCGCAGAATATGACTGTCCAGGCCATCTACATCCATGTAATCTGTAGCGTGTCTCTAAGTCTTTATCTTTGCTTGCTTGGGACATCCTCCCCCATGCTTTGAAGCATGGTGCAGTTGGACAGCCACAGCCACGGGTTTTGGGGTAAATGCAGATGTTTTGGAGTCTTGGCTGTGTCGCTTGCATGTTTCTGATCTCAGGCAATTTATCCAGCCCCACTGAGCTTTGTCTCTCTGTATAATAGGGATACCTACTTCACAGTGCTGTCCCGATGAATCAAGCTCAAAGTCCTTCTATGGGCCCCTAGCAGGCAGGAGGCATTCACTAGTATGACCAGCCCTAATAACTGCTGTTCACCCATCATCCCTTCTGGGAAGCTCTCTAACTATGCTTCCCTCCCCTTGCCCTGACATTTTTTTTTAATGTCTTCAGTTGAACTCCTCACACAACACTGTTTTAAATGGGTCATGTTCTCTCCATTCTCCCACCTTCCTTAGTCTATAATTTCTCCAAGGGCAAAAATCTTTTTATCGCTAAATCTTGAATGCCTAGCCCTTCCTCAGCCAGGTAGGAGGAAGAAATGGAGGTAAAGAGGGGAAGAAAAAGAAAAGGCACAAGAAAATGAAAACAAGATATGAAATACTGCAGCAAAAACACACCCTGTCTCTGTATCCAGGCAAACAGGAGAAGTACCTGGTCTTCTCCCAGCCTCCTTTGCAAATGCTTCCAAATTCCCCCATTGACAAGAGCCCACAAGACAGGAATACCAATGACTGCCTGAATAGGAAGTCTCAGAGGAGTCCCGCACCCAGGGTGCAGACAGGCAAGTGATGAGTGGCAAGGCACAGCTGCAGAAAGGAAAATTCCGTCTGTTAGCCAATAGGGACAGACTGCAGCCCCAAGCCTGGTAACAGTGTGTATGGTGTGACTGTGCCTGAGCTCCTCCCACCTCTAGCAACTGTGGCTGCTGCCCCAGCAACAGCTCAGCCAGGTAGGTGATGAAGGCAGCAACAGACTCTGAAGGAAGGCAGATGGTTGGCTGAGGCAGTACAGAGCTGGTGCTTGGAGCCCTGAGCCTTAGGCAGAAGTGCCAGGGATGAGGAAGGAGCCCCTGGCTCCCCAGACAGTAAACATGCCCTGGTTTGGTTTGGTTGTGTTTTTTGTTTGTTTGCTTTTTGAGACAAGGTTTCTCTATTTAGTCCTGGCTGTGCTGGAACTCATTCTGTGGACCAGGCTGGCCTCAAACTCGAGATTCTCCTGCCTCTGTCTCCCAAGTGCTGGGATTAAAGGTGTGTGCCAACACCTTCCAGCTCACTTAAGGGTTTTTTTTTTAATTCCATTTTAATCCCACCATCAATCCTCCATAGAAGATAAAATTACTTCTTAGCAATGTACCTTGCAATGATTTTCCCTTCTGCCTTTCTAGCTCACTCTCTGGCCTCCCTGTCTGTCACACCCTTTTGTTGATGTCATTTCTCTGTGCTTGAGATGCTCTCTAAGCACTGAGACTGGGATTTGAGTGCTGATAACTTCTTCAATATGCCATCCAAAGAAGCCCAGGTTGAGGGCCTCGGTAAACGGTATATGGAAGGGAACAGAATAGGTGTAATCATGAGCACCTTTGGGCAAATGGAAGCCAATTCCACTCAGGGACCCTGGTAGATATGGTAGGATATATCTGTGGGATAGCCCACTAAAGAGATTAAAAATTATCAGTCATATATTCACCAAACTCCATTCAAGATGGTTAAGTGCTGCTCTTGGCGGCACTAATTCCACCCTGAACAACAGCCAGGCACATCCTTGCACGAGAGCTAGGCAATTAGAGAGTGCTGGTACCATCTGCTGTCCTAGTCAGTCTAGCTAACAACTCCACACTGTTCACAGTCCAGCTCAATCTTAGATCTCATGGCTCCCTTCTCTGCATTGCCAGAGCAAACTGAACACATTTCATTTTTCCTAACATGTTGGAATGACTTTCTGCATATCTCCTCTCTGGACCATGGGTTCCTCTAGAGCAGGAAGTATGACTTAATTCACTTTATGTCTGGGTTTAACCTCCCAGCACTGAGCAAGTAGGTGATCAATAAATACCAGTATTGCTGGGCACTAAGATTCAGAGGCTTATGAAGTCGTCTTACCTGTTATGGAGTAGAGCATTGTAGACAAAGATTCTTTTTTTTCTTATTATTTATTATTATTAGTTACATTTTATTAACTGTATCCCAGCTGTATCCTGCTCCCTTATTCCCTCCCAACCCCACCCTCCCTCTCTCAGCTTCTCCCTGCCCCTTTCCAAGTCCACGGATTGGGGAGGACCTCCTCCCCTTTCGTAGACAAAGATTCTGAATATTCTCAGTGCCATCGAAGAGAAGACCCAGACCTCTATAGACTCAGACTTTCTCTGGGCACCTGGGGAAGTCCACAGCCTTAGCTATGCTGGCCTAGTTTTGCATGGCTGTGTGACTGTCCCTCTGATCACCTCGGGGTAACTAGGGGTGGTATCCTAAAGCCCTCTACCTAAAGTCAGAGTGGGAATTATAATTAAAGAGGATAGAGCTGGAGAGATGGCTCAGCCGGTTGGAACACTGGGCACTCTTCTTAAAGAGCAGGCTTTGGTTCTCAGCTCTAACATGGCAGCTCATAATGCTCTTTAACTCCAGTTTCAGGGGATCTGGTGCCCTCTTCTGGCATCCACAGGCATTGCATCTATATGGTACACACATACCTGCAGGCAAAATACTCATATGCATAAGATAGATAGATAGAGAGATAGAGATAGAGATAGAGATAATTTTAATGGCAAGGGACACGCAAGTGACTCAGTCACTGACTCCAGGATACTGAAGTATGGGTGATAGAATTTTCTTTAACTCCCAGCTAAGAATTAGGTCTTTGTTTTTATATATAAAACAGTTACTTAGGTACACTGAGCCAGGTTCTGATTTCTATATTTTGCCTCAGTGTGCTCAAACATGACTGTATAGATAGGGCAATTTGAGCAGATCATTGTTGGGATACAAGACAGGAGGTTTGGTTGATGACACTTAACTTGTCAGGGAGTAGATGTGGAAAGAAACTGAATGGACAGTGGTGGCCGAAACACGCCCTTGTAGAAGTCACAAAATCTAGCAGAGGAATGATTTTAGAAATGGCTTCTGTTGGGCTGCAGCGATGGCTCAGTGGTTAAGAGCACTTTCTGCTCTTGCAGAGGGCCTGGGTTCTGAACCCAGCACCCATATCAAGAGGCTTAGAGCTACCTATAACTTCAGCTCCAAGGGACTTGACAACCTGTTCTGGACAATGTGGACAGCTGCATCACGTTCACATACCGCACACAGACACACATACATCTATACACATAACTAAAATATAAAAAGAAAATTTTAAAGAAAAGAAAGGAAATGGCTAGTGTTAGCCCAGAATGCTAGCACATGCCTGTAATCCCCACACTCAGGAGGCAGAAGCAAAAATATTGTGACTTTGAAAACAAATAGCTGTTTTGGCACAAGTGACAAAAGGCTGGCTAAACTTCATTAATTTTCTATTTGTTGTGATGTACATAAACAAGTTAGAATATAATATTTAGCTGCATTCTAGATCACTTAAGAACTTGCTAATATATTTGAAGCACTTTCTTCTGTCCTCTCCAGAGGTAACTACTCTCCAGAATCCTTAACCAATAGAGTGATTGACTTGTATGGTCTTACTATGTTTGTTCTAGTTGACGTTTACTGAACTCTTGACTATGAAGAAAATTTCTCATCTTAATAAAATTTAGAAAATCATTTATCAATAATGTTTTCAAATGCTGACATTTATTAATACTAATACTGGCTACAAAACGGTTAGAGGGATTTTTATAAGAGCTCAGATTCAACTTGAAGAAGGACAGTGGGCATCTTTTTGGTTCTCATGATTTGAGAAAAAAAAATAGTGCTGTGTGTTTATGTACAATGTTGAATGCTACCTCAGTTTTCTCAAGGTGACTAATTGTCTGGACACCAAAGATAAGTCTGTCCACAGAGTCTCAGACTGAAGCAACAAGTTGTACTTTCTCATTTTTCTGCCATGTTGTGATTACCTTGTGGTGGATTAAAAGGCCTGAGATTCAACACTGTTTTTAGTGCACAGGTGTATTGATGTATGGTCACTTCTATAACCAGCATCCTCGGAGGATCTCTGTCTCCAGGGACCTGGACTTTGCCAACATGCTAGGGACAGAAACTAGAACCTAAGTCAAATTAGATGTGATGTCTCCCAAGAGAGCCTGAGACAACACAGCCAGAATGAGGATTTTAAAATGTTTAAAAAACAAAAGGCATTCAGGAAATAATAAGTTATTTATAATAGCAGTTAAAAAGATAGGTTATCCACCAGTAAAGTTAACAAGTTGTGTACTAATCTAATACATTTTGGGAGAAAATAACATGACTATGGGACAGCAAAGTGCCCTTGAACAACAGCAAAAATGTATAAGATGGTCTTAGGAAGACACAGCATCATAAAGATGCCATTCCTGCATAAATCAATCAGTCAAACATAAAATAAGCCAACAGACTTTTAAGTGGGGGGGTAAACTTGGCAAGTGGCTCTAAAATCCATATAAAAAAGAAATAAGACAAAATAGTAATATTTCTGCAAATAAGCAGTTGAAAGAAAGGCGGTCTCTACCCAGCAGTAGGAAATTAAACTGTAACAATATAAACTGTGGTGCTTACATATCAAGAGACAGAACAATAAATAGGAAACTCAGAGACAAGCCCAAGTGTATCCAGAAATCTAGTATAGAATAAACATGGCATTTCAAATCAACAAGCCCAAAGTGATTTTAAAAAAAAACTGGAATAAATGGATAGTTATCTCAGAAGCCAGTCTCCTTGGGAAAAAAACTTCAGTTTCATTTCTCACATATTATGCCAGAAATTTTCCAGATGGATTAAAGCCAAAATAGTAGGAGAAGAAAATAAGAAAATTTATTTTATAACCTTGGAATAAGAAATAGCTGTCTAAGAGTGATAGATTGCAAAAGTCATAAATCCAAAATTTGATAAATCTGACTGGTTGTATTTCTCCATGGAAACAAAAAACTTGTAAATTCAAAAGGCAGCAAGGCATGGTGGCTCACGCTTGTAATCAAGAACTCAGGAGGCTAAAGTGAGAGGGTTGCCACAAGTTCAAAGACAGCTTAGACTCTGTAGTAAGTTCTAGGCCAGCCTGGGCTATAGGGTAAAGCTCTGCCTCACAATACAAAAAAATCAAAAAGCTCAAAACAAATTTGGAAAAATACTTCCAATCTGTACCACAGGCACAGGACAAATTTCCTTAATGTACTAAAAGTTTCTATACTCAATAAAAAGAAAAACCAGTGATCTGTGAAATGGCTCAGAAGGTAAACACATCTCCTTTTAACAATTTCAAGTCATACACTATCGCTGACAGAAGTAAGGGTAGGAACTCAAGGAAGGAACCTAGAGGCAGGAACTGAAGCACTATGGCACATATCTGTAAGCCAGAGCTCACTGGCTTTGGTTGTTTGAATAAAAATGGCTTCCATAGGTTCATATCTTTGAATGTCAATCATCAGGTAGTGGCACTATTTGAGAAGGGTTAGAAGGTATGGCCTTGCTGGAGTAGGTGTGGCCCTGTTGGAGGAAGTTTGTCATTCAAGGTAGACTTGGAGGTTTCAAAAGTCCATATTCTGACCAGTCTCAGTTTCTCAGTTTCCCTATCACTCTCTCTCTCTATTTCTCTCTCTCTGCCTGTGGATCAGGATGTGAAAGTTTCTGATACTGCCTCAATGCCTGTCTGTCTACCACTATGCTCCCCTGCCATGATGCTAAAGGAGTAAACACTGAAACTATAAGCAAGCTCCCAATTAAATGCTGCCTTTTATAAGAGTTACCTTGGTCATGGAGCACAATCAAGGAAGAGGCCAATGTTGACCAGTGGCCTTCACAAGCATGTATGCATGTGCTTGCATGTACTCACACACACAAAAGAGATGATGCAGAAAAAGGTAATGTCTGGCATAAGCAAAAATGTGTCTTTTGCATTGCTCAAAAGAAACATGTGACATCTTAGTGGCTATCAACCATAGGCAAGCACTCCATCACTGAGCAGTAGCCCCAGCAGGCAGAGAACTAGACCTCTGAGTTTCCCAACTTGATCGTAAGGTTTCCTCTGCACCTCCTTGCAGTCACAAAGCTACTCTTTTTTTTTTTTTTTTTTTAAATCTCAGGAGGCATGTAAGAAAGAAAAACCTCAGGTCCCCTTTTGCTATGATTTGCTTTATTTCTCTCAAAGCCTCTGATACTCAAGAAATAACAGATTCTTGTTGATTTAAACAGAGCTCCCTGGCCCTGACTGCTCCTGGAAAATTCCGTTACAGTTCTAAATATACTAATCTATAATTGTGGCTCAATTTGGTTTACATTTAGAAAGCTCAGAATATATACTTTGCACCCTGCCTTGACTGATTCGCCCTTAGACCTGTCTACAAAGCCATCCCACCCACTCATCACATTCCTGCCAGACCTTAAAGCAAGTGATAAATGGTAGCTGATACCCTGGGCAATCCTCAAGGCTAGTGGCTTCCTATTACTACTGACTCTGCTCTGTCCCATTGATGAAGGCTCTCTGTCCTTTGATTGCTACCTTTGTCCCCCTTTGGGTAATGATGATGGTAATAATGATCATTGTTGCTGTTGTTTTTAATAGATAGTCTTTGGGATGGGGAGGTGTCTTAGTAGGTAAAGCGCTTGCCAAACTAGCCTGATGGCCTTTGTTCAGATCATCAGAAACTGTAAAAGCCAAATGCAGTAGAACAAGCATGCATCTGCAATGTGTCCCACACCTACAGCGAGGAGATGGTAAGTGGAAACAGAAAGGTCACTAGACGCTCACAAGCCATCTAGCCTAGCAGAGGCGGCAGTGAACAGGGAGACCCTGTCTCAAGTGGAAAGGAAATATCGACACTGTCCTTTGACATCCATGCTCACACTATGAGGTTGTATGTGTACATCACACACCCTGTAAAATGTTTGCATTCTATTACCTACCTCACATTTTCTTTTCTAACCTTTTTCTTGGGTAGTTTCTCTAATAATGTCTCTACGCAGCTTCCATGTTTTCTTGTTTAAGATTTAAATTACAGCTGGCAGAGGTGGCACACTTCTTTGATCTCAGCACTCTGGGACGCAGAGGCAGGCAGATGTCTGTGGGATCAAGGCCAGCCTGGTCTACAAAGTGAGACCAGGACAGCCAAGGCTACTCAGAGAAACCCTGTCTCAGAAAAAACAAACAAAGGATTAGATCACAAGCATTTATTTTCTCCCAGCCCTGGAGGTCAGAAGTCTGGGATTAAAGTATCAGTGGAATTGGTTTCTTCCACTGCTCATCTCAGCTTATAAATGTCCATCTTCCCATGGTCACCTTGATATATGTGCATAAACTTTGTTTCTTTGTGATGAGAACACTCATAAATTCCCCTCGGGACTGCTTGTGGCTCAGTGGTACATGTTTAGCATGCAGGATACCCTGCAGCCAATTCCCGGGACCAAGACAAATGACAAAATAGCTAGACAAACAAAAACTTCTCTGCTAGCTATTTGAAAACACTTAATACCTTTTCTCAACAGCAGGCTGCCATGTTGAGACTCTCTCTCTCTCTCTCTCTCTCAATTCTTTGTGAATTTTGTACAGTGTGTTTGCTAATATTGATCCTCCTCCCCAAACTCTTCCCAGATTCACGCCTCCATCCGCCCAACTTTGTCTCCTTCCCCCCCCCCATCAAGAGCAATTTATGCTGCCCAAATATTCTTAGATGTGTGCCCTTCCTCAGAGGCTAACAAATACACTCCAGTGCCAAGAACTGGTTCCTTCTTTAGAGTTGTTGGTCAGTGAGGTTCCAAAGACCCCCAAACAGTACAGGCTATTGCCAAAGCTCTTGGTTACTTCCCAGAACTTGATGGCTAAGACCCTATTGCTGAAGACACTACATATACTCAAGTGCCAGAACATGAAGAAATCTAGCTGGCACCGACATGGAGCCTCTATTTCCACTGGCTAGCTTTCATGGTGCTTAAAGGTGCTACACATGCTTCGAGAGGAGAAAAATAATTATTGGTCTTAACCAGCTGTGAACCCTGAGAACTATAATAACACCTGGCCTGGAAAGATATGGTTACCAATACAATAGTGCTACACATGTCATGGGAATGACTCTCTCTCTCTCTCTCTCTCTCTCTCTCTCTGTGATGGTTAAGTAGTGCACTTGCCCTTGACTAAGGAAGGCTTTCCCTGAGAGGTTTCTTCATACCCAGGTAGAATAAAGTATTGGTTTATGGTAGAAGAATCTATAAGGCAAGAAAGTGTTCAAGACTTACTCACAACCCTTTTGATCACCTTTGTTAGTTTAGGTCTTTTGATGTGTGGGTGTCAAAGTCATTTTCTAAGGAAAACACCCTGGGAGGTTGAAGAGGTGTTGGGGCGGAATAGAGAGAAGAGACTTATGCCAAGGTGTAGGCAGCACTGGTACCTCTAAGAGAGAGGTGCAAAGAAAAGATGGTTGACTAGAAGGAGTCTCAGCTTGAAGCACAGTTCAAAGAAAGTGTTGGCCATGTCTACAGGGAGTTGCCAAACAAACATTGCCTATTAACAGACTGAGCCACCAACAGGCCCCCTTCATATTCACATATTGATACTCATTTTTTGGATAGAGGCAGTAGGAGGTCGCTTTGACTTCAGCAAAACATTACTGTGGATTCAGAAGAGGTGGAGGCTTTTCAGTCTACTCCCTCCAACAAGTTCTCTTGAAGTTATCTAGCATTCCAGTCCTCCAAGAAGTAGACACTAAGGACTAGATATGCAAAGTTTTATTATGTGAATCACCTGTGCAAAAAAATAGGGAAGGGAATCAGAGAAAGAAGGGAGTTCCATTAGATTACAAGCATTTTCTGATTGTAAAATGTGATTACTGGTGAAAAGCAGCAGGTAGTATCATCCTTGACTACCCTATGACCCAAATGTAATTGAAGTTTTGGGTTCTTTGTAAATTCAGTTATGTTATATAAATACGTTTTTGTTATAATCCCAAATGCGGGATTTTAGTTGGGCTGTAGTTTGTCCACACCTGTTAATTGTCTCCTGTGAAGCATGGCTTTTACCAGCTGGCAATAGCCTTCTAAGGAAAGGGGCGTGGTCTAGGACTCTGAGAGTATAAAATATGAGAGCCGGGAAAGAGAAGGTGTGGCATTCGGGGTTGGCATGTAGTGTGTAGCAGTTTGGAGAACAGAGAATGTGTGGTTTGGAGCAGGCAGATAGAGAAATGCTTCAGGGCGCAGGGGCATGGAGGAGACTGCTAGCTGCATCTTCGATGGATGGAGATCAGTATACAGCCCTTAAAGGACCCCTTGACCTAAACAGCTGGGAGAAGGAAGGGGGTCTGGGCCCTCTCTCCCCACTAACCTTTTCTTTCCCACTTAAGGGTTGGGAAGTTGGAAGGGAGGTCGGGGCCGAAACACCCCAAATAAAGTAGAGTTTTAAAAAAAAAAGCACTACACCTAAGGAAGAGTTGGGGAGTCTCAAGCCAATGTTAGTCCTGGAGTGTTCCTGCCTTAGTACCCCTGACCTCATTGGTTACTGGCTTGCAGAGCATGTAGGAGACAGTCTAAGGACAAACAGGTGATGAACCTCAGCAATCTAGTCAGTGAATCACTCTGTAGCTGCAGTTCCTGGTCACATTCTCACAGGCATCCTAAGGAAGCTGAGTGTTCACACAGCTTCCAGAACATGTGTACAAAGAAAGTGAGCTTGCTATAATCGTGACCTCTATACTGGGAAGAATCCTGCATAAGCTCCTGGTGCCATTTCTTCCTGAAATCCAGCTTTCTCTGCCTTCAAATAATGTCACTGTTCAAAATTGCCTTGCTGAGCTGATAAATTTCTCTTTTTGCTGATGCTGAGTTGAATTGCAACCAAAGGAATCTTGATTAGTACAGACTGAAAGAAAACTAACTTGAATGGTAAAATCTGGGCATTTGTGGTCAGCTGTTGTGGAAGCTATTTTTGGTTAGAGCATTAAAATCAAGTCAAGTAACAAGGCCTTAGAAAGTAGGAATACATAGACAAGGGAGAAATGATGTGGCTATTTGCCGCAACAACGATGTTTTGCATGGAATTTATATATAACTATGCATTCCTTGAATCAGCACCATGCACTGCAGCTTTTATAGCTTCCGCGTGCATTGGAGTTCCCAGAACACAAAGCTCAACAAGTAGAGTAAATGAAATGGACTCTCTCCCCATTCCCCAACCATGAACTCGCAATCTGGAGGCAAACAGGCACAGACACGCCAACACAGTAAGAGCCACAGTGGGATAATACACAAAGCACTATAAAATCAAAGAGGAGGAACATTGAACCATGCCTGAAGAGACAAAGGAATATTATACCTGGGCAGAAGAGACAGTTCTGGAGAGGAGTAATTCTTGTGCAAGAATGAGGACCTAAGTTCAAGTCCAAGCTCCTACATAAAAAGCCATGCATGGCTGAACCCAGCATTGGTAGGTGGAGACTGATAGATTCTAGGAGCTTACCGGCCAGCGAGCCTAGCTGAAAAGGTGAACTTCCGCTTCACTGAGAAGCCCGATCTCAAAAGCAATAAGGTGGGGAACAATAGAGGGACATACCTGACACCCTCTGCTGGCTCCTACATACGGGCATGCATTGCACACGTACACACAAAAAAAAAAAGACACAATCTACAGCTGAGCTGGACTGTAAGAGACGAACAAGATTGTGCTGATAAGAGAAGCGTTAGGCAATGGGAAGCATCAGCAAAGCCATGATGGCATAAACGTATGAGGATTTTGGAATAAGCAAATAGAAGTTGGCCAAGCCATAAGCTTCGTGTCTTTTAATCGGAGTCTTGCTCTTTAGTGGTTATCTAATGTTTAGTAAAGGCTTAGAACCCAGTAAGTGCTTCGTACCCTTTTGGAAATAGTATATCAAAGCAGCCAAAGTACGATGGTGTTTGAGGAGGTCAGGGATAGAGATAGGTAAGACAAAACAAGTTAGAACCAGCTAATGATAGTTAGTTTAAAATAATAAAGTAAGTGGTAATGGGCTGGAGGTGGAGCTCAGTCAGCAGAGTGCTTCTGTCCTCGGCAGAACATAAAATTGGTAGCATATAAAACATGGTAGCATTCCTCTATAATCTCAGCACTCAGGAGGCAGAGGCAGAAGGAACAAAGCCAGCCTTGGCTAGAGAGCTAGTTTAGAGCCAGCCTGGGCCTGATGAGACACTGTCTCAGAAAATATATAAAGGACATGAACTGAAAAATGATTACAGTGACATAGTAACATTGCATGGGGATGCCAGCCCATCAAAAACTAGAAGGGAAGGGAGAAGATGCAAGAAAATGACCTACTTTTTAAAGACCCTATGTAGCCCTGGGTGGCCTAGAATTCACAGACACCTTTCTGCTGATGCCTCTTGAATGCTGGGATTAAAGACGTACACCACCATGCCCGGTCAGAAATTCATCTTAAAACCCTCAAGTATTGATATATATTTCTATGCCAGACCTGCTTCAGCCCTTCCATTGCATCTTGTCCAGTCGCCAGCTACACAGTGATTCTGGAGTGCAGAGAAGCCTAAGACTGTGCTCAAGTTCATTTAGTCAGTGGCTAGCAAGGCAAAGAGTCTATCACCCATGCATTTCTAACCCTTGGACTATGTTCTGTTCCCAATAAAAGAGTGCTTTTCCCTGGCTCTGAGCCACTTTGCTTTCCTTTGCATGACGGCCAGCGGTCTCCAGGGTCTGAGGGGTTGTGTTGAGCCCTTAAATCTCACCAACCACACAATGCCATCATGTGGTTAAGTGTTTCTCTATGGTCAGCTGTGCAGACCTGCCCTATTTCTCCAAGCTGAGCCACAGTCTGAATCAGCTGCCGCAAGGAGGGCTTCACCCCTCCATTTTGGGGAGCTTCCCAAACACGAGTATCTTCGATTAACTCACAGAGAAGGCATCTGTCTTTCAAGTCTGTGTTTTCGGTGAAAACTCACCCGTTTAGCCCTGTTTTGTAACGAGAAGCCCTGCTTAAATGTGCTCTGTAAAGCAATGGTCTGATGAACTCGGATCTATAACTGAAAGCTTTCAAGCGGTTTGGGGGGGGCTAGGGAGGGGGGTGAACTGTAACAACTTCTAAACTAGCTGTCAAGAAATGTGGTAATTGGAGAAAAAATAAGCTTGAGGCATCAGTGTGATCACACCATTATGTAAACTGTTTCCTTCTCCTTCTGCTTCACCCAGCCGTGAGAAGGAGCCAGGTAGGAGAAGAAGCCATCTGCATGCATGCCATCACCCTGTAATGAGTAGAAGGCCAGTGAGAAGGAACAGAGACACTGGTGGAGGTTCAAGACACTGGAAGGATGTTTCATGTCACCCTTGTTTGAGGCGTGTCCAGTATGGATAAGCTCTAGGAAGACATCGTCTAAGGATAGTCAGAACATTTCAACAATATCATCTGCCCAGCAGCCAGGCTAACTTTCAGCTCTGATCTTTCCTGTTGTATCTAACCTGACATTAAAAGCAAAATAATGTGCATGGGACCTTGGTGAAGATCTTGGGATAAGGAAGTGGCAGAATTGGGGCTTATTCTTCAAGCTTTTGTGGCTTGTATTTGCAGATGATTTTAACATTTTTTTTTACTTTATTTTATTTTATGCAAATGTGTGTTTCGCCTGCGTGTATGTCTGTGCACCACTTGCATTCCTGGCATCTGTAGAGGCCAGACGAAGGCATTGGATCTCCTAGAACTGGAATTACAGTTGTTTTTCAGTTGCCATGTGGGAGCTAAGCACTGAACCTGGCTCCTCTGGAAAAGAAACCAGTGCTCTTAACTACTGAGCCATCTCTCCAGCACCTTGTAGGTTATCTTAAGGTGAAAAGTTGGTCTTTTAATGCTGTTTTTTCTATATTAAATTCAAATTTTTCACTAGCCTTGTAAGGGTGCCTGACTTTAGTCTCCATCAGTCTTTCAACAAAGTAGGTAAGAGGTAATTTGTCGACCAGGGAATCAGATTCCCCCATTTTACATCTCTTGCTTTTCCCCTCTTTCCCCTTCACTGAGACTCACATCACCTCTGAACCGCAAGCTACTCTTTTCTCCTTGTTAAAACCCAAGAGATCAATAGGTGTATGCTGACATGTATGCCTTTCCTGAGAGCAGGCTTTCACAGGCAGGAAACAAGCTGAGGAGGCGGGTCAGGGTGAATATTTAATGGTAGAACTTCAGCAATCATGTCATAGAGGGAAAGTGTGTCTGAGAAAGCCACATCTTCTTAACAGTCACCTCAATAAGGAGCCACCTCGGTGCATGAGATTACTGTGCAATAATCATCTGCTCATCATTTGCTCATGTGCACACATTGGATGTTGTGTCTCATAATCTCCTGCTTAACATTGTAGTGTCCAGTGGTGCCTCCTTCATGGTAGCAGAGCAGGAATCAGAAGCATACAGAATTAGGGGTAGATATAGCCTTTAAAGGTCCATTTGCCCAAGCATGGCCCTGCCCCCCTAATGGTTCCATGATCCTCAAAGTTGTTACTGCAAGCTAGGGACCAGACCCTAAAAATGTGAGCCTTTTGTGGTCCTTTTCAGATTTAAGACTTAACAGTAACCCACTAAATCTCATATTTTCCATCTGTAATCATGAGAAATAAAAATATCTACCTCACAGCACTGAAGAAACTCACAAGACACCAGTACATGGGAAAGTTTAGTCAGTACTGCCTATAACCACTGCCTCCTGCTGTGGGGTAGCCTGCTGTTTGCCAGGAAGCAGCTTGTCACCTATTGGGTGAACACTCTTACAGTGAAGTTTGGAGATGAAGCTTTCATTAGTTTTAGTAGATTACCTAACTGACTCAGAGAGACGTTTATGTTCAAAAACAATTGGAATTCTGATAAGAAGGAAAAAAAAAAACACAATTTCTTTCTTAAACAAATGGAGCTTTAATATTCTAACTTTTCACCCCAGCATGTTTGAGTCACTGAAATTAATTGAGTTTGAATATTGAAAGAAGCAAATTATCCTCTTCATGTTTTCATAATCAGCTCCCCTGAAAGTATTTTAAAAAAGAAATCAGCATGTCACACCTGGTCAGCATTATAACACAATTAGTTCTTAAATTAACAAGAAGAAAAAGTATCACGTTTTATTAAGTCATCTTAGAAGAAAAATGTATTCTGGCAGCTTAATTGTTTGTGACAATTTCAGTTCTCACTATTCAATACAGACCGCATCCAAAAAAAGCCTCTGTAGAATTGCATGCTTTATACCACAGAGATGTTTGCGCATCTGTGTTTATTGCTGCAGTGTTCGCAATAGCTCAGAGCAGGGTCAGTCTCGATGCCCATCAAGAGATAAATTGATAAAGACAACGTGGTGCAGAGTAAAAGTTTTCCAGCTGTAAATAAAAATACAGAAGCATTGCAGAAAGTGGAGAGAACTGGAAATCATTGTGTTAGTCTGTTCCTTGACCACCTGTCTCTCCTTCCCAAGTGCTGGGATAAAAGCCATGAGGTGGTGAGCTTTAATTGTCAGCTTGACACAATCCAGAGTCACCTGAGAAGGGAGCCTTGATGAAACATTGTTTAGCTTAGGTTGACCTGTCAGGTCTCTGGAGAATTGTCTCCATTATGTTAACTGAGGCGGAAAGGGCTCCCCACTGTGGGTGGTACCATTTCCTAGGCAAGAGACATTGAGTTGTGAAAGAGTGGAGAAAGCAAGCTGAGCAGGCAGACATTCATTGTTCTCTGCTTTTGACTGGGTGTTCTTGCTGCTGTGATTCCTCCACAATGACAGACTCTAACCTGATATTTTGAGCCAAATAAACCCTTTCTCCTTTAAATTGCTTTTATGGGGAGGATAGTTTATCACATCAACAGAAAAAAAATGAAGATAAACTCCCAAAGACCCAGGGCCCAATCAGTATGATCCACAAGTGGGCTTTGAATGGCTCTGCCTTGTATCCTACATGACCTTTTCCCAATCCAACCTGTATGTTAAAAATGAAAGAGTCTAACATATATTTTACATTCCTTCTTTCCTTTAAACCATGTAACAGTACCTGGAATGGACATATTTTCCTACTCATATTACTAATAGTAATTATTATTATTGAAGCTGATTTGGGTTTTCTGTGTTTGGGAGGTGTGGTTTGGTTGACCTCCTTTTTAGTGTGGCAACATCCACTCAGTCTCCATCTCTTGATGGAAGGTGAAGATGGTCTCCCAAGGTAGACGCTAAATGGTCCAGTACACTCTATCTCAGCTTTTCTGGCAACCAGAGCATGAACACATAACTTGTAATTGGCCAGGCTGATTTTTTGGGGGACTTTGAACCTGGAGTTAGTGATGAAAAGTAGGAAACACATTCAAACAATCTCAACTCCAACTTCTAGGAGTGAAAATACAGAGGTGACTAGGGCTGAGGGTATAGGCTATTTGAACCAGAGCATCTGATGTTCAGCAGTGACAGCAGTGGTTTTACCAATAGGGTGGTCCCAGGCTAACTTTTACATGTGTTCTGGCTGTGTATTTCCTCATGTTCCTTCCCATCTTCTAACCCTTGATCTTTAATCCTTCTGGCAGTTCAATGGTTCCCAGTGTCCTTCGCTTAATTCACATCTTGCTAATATCATCAGCCCTCCATACATATGGGTTCCATACATATTGGGATTCACCTACCTACAGACTAAAAATATTAAAAAGGTAATATCAAAAAGTAATAGTTACTTTTCTACTGTTATCATTACAGATAAAATATACCATAACTCTACTAAATATCAATAGTCTTGTGTTTGTTATTATAGACACCCTAGAGATGATGTAAAGTATACAGAGAGGTGTGTGAAGGTTCTATGAAAATACCATTTTACATAAGGGACTTGAATCTACAGATTTTAGCATTGCCCTGGTTTGGTTACCTTTGCTGTGATAAAACATCATGACCAAAAGCAACTTAAGGAGGAAGGGGTTCATTTGGCTCACAAGTTAAAGTCCATCATCAAGAGAAGCCAGAGGAGCTCAAGGCAGGGACTGAAGAAACGATTGTGGAAGCATGCTGTTTACTGGCTTGTTTCCTTGGTTTGCGCAGCTACCTCTCTTTATATACCAGGTCTACCTTCTTGGGATCACCTACAAAGGCCAATCTGATAGTCAATTTTTCAATAGAAATTCCCCTTCCTAGATATGTCTAGGTTCCTGTTAAGTTGCAAAAACAATCAGCCAAACAAACAGAACAAGTGTCCACAGTGATCCTGGAACCAATCCCCAATGGACATCCAGGATGGTTTCTGTTGCTTCTTGAGTTACCTAATGTAAGACTTGTCTACCTGTCCATAAAAAATCTACTCGAGGGAGGGGACTACAGTCAGGATACAAAGTGAATAAACTGTAATTTGTAAAAGAAAGAAAGGAAGGAAGGAAGGAAGGAAGGAAGGAAGGAAGGAAGGAAAGAAAAGAAAAAAAAAGAAAAGAAAAGAAAAGAAAGATGATTTTAAAAATCTAGTCTATATACACCTAAGGAAGCTGATCAAGAAGGAGGACTCTGGCTAAGATGCTCAGTGCTCAGTCACCATTCAGAAAGGCAAAGTGGATGGACATCAAAGGAGGGAGAAAACAGGGAACAGGACAGGAGCCTATCACAGAGGGCTCAGGTCCCTTGTAAGAGCAGCAAGTACCATCTCTCCAGCCCAAATCTAAACTTCTTAACCTGACTACAAAGCCCTTTATTTTTGTGTGAGTTGATTTTTGTGTTAGTGTTGTGATTGTATTGTGTTAGTGTGCCCCTAATTTCAGAAGTACAACACAACAGGTTTTATGTACATTGGTCTAGAATGTGTACTTGTGCGTATAGACATGTGTGTGTGTGTGTGAAAGCCAAGGGTGTCATTCCTCAGACACTGTCTATCTTTTTAAAGATTTATTTTCTTAGTATGTGCATGAATGTTGTGCCTGTATTTATATGCGTGCATCACATGCACGGAGTTTCTATAGAGGCCAGAAGGCGGCATGAGATCCCCTAGAACTTGAGTTACAGATGTTTGTAAGCTGCAGTTACAGGATACCAAGACCTGAACGTGGGTCCTCTGCAAGAGCAACAAATGTTCAGAACTGCTAAACCATCTCTTTAGCTCTATGACTACCTTTCTGTTGGTGTTGTTGCTGCTGCTGTTGTTGTTTAAGACAGTCTCTCACTGGCCTAGGACTTACCTAGGTAGATGGCCAGTGAGCCCAATGGACTCACCTGCCTCTGCCTCCCCAGCATCAAGATTACACATGTGTGCCACCATATACAGATTTTTACATGGGTTCTACAAGCCCTTATGCTTTCAGGGTAGAGACTTTACCAACTGAATTATCTCCCAAGTTCCCAACAAGTGTTTGACAATTATGTCAAACACTTGGATTTCAGCTTCCTTCTTCATAGTTAAGGATAATGTTATCTTATACGCCGTCTTATGAGTTTGTTTGGAGGACCCAGTAAGAAGTGTAGTGTTGCGTGTGTAGAAAATACACATCAGATATGAGCTGTAGAGCACAGTACTGGTAGGGTTGTGCTTCTTGGACTGTGGCCTCCTTGGATTCTAAGGAGGTTGAGAATGTGGGGGTTGGCGATGGGACTATGAAAAGGACTAGAGCCAGGGAGCCAAACAATTGGTTAGAGTGATTCTGCACTCCATCAGGAGGCAGCTTCTGTGTAAGCTGGAAGCAGGAGAGAAAATATTTGATACTCAGCCCAAACACCCCTCCAGTGATGGGAGGGTTATAGACATCAGCTTTTCTCCCCCAAATGCATGGTGCTGCCTTCAGAGAATATCTCATTTTATCTTGTTTTCCTCTTGGGTTTGTCTTCCCTGGCAGGCAAGTGAATTAAGAAGGCGCAGGGAGGCTTGGAAGCACTAAGTTATGGAATCCCCAAAGCACCCCTGCACTATGTCTCATAATTTTTTTTTACAGATGACAACACAGGATCTCAGTGGGTTAATGACATGGCCAAAGTGCCAGAACTAGTAAATGACAGAGCCACGATGTGATCCCGCACCGGTCTTCTTTCTCTGGGGACATAGCTGCTTCTACAGCCTCAAATTTGCTTCTTAGTCACAGGGTTTATACAAAATCCATGACTTTTTATGAGTGTAACCATTGGT
This sequence comes from Psammomys obesus, assembly GCF_907164565.1. Taxonomy (NCBI): domain Eukaryota; kingdom Metazoa; phylum Chordata; class Mammalia; order Rodentia; family Muridae; genus Psammomys; species Psammomys obesus. Next base: position 408,243 of record NW_026588368.1, on the reverse strand, counting down.
TGCGTCTCTCATAGAACTAGGCCACAGGTCATCTGACAGCAGGGTGCAGTTGTGGGGTTCTTTAACACAGGGCATACGTTAAAAAAAAAGAAAAGCAGGGTCTAGATTTTAGGAGTTGGCCTTTGAGCTGCGGTCCCAGCTGCCAGACCCTTCAGTGCATAGAGGATAAAAGATAGTTTTTCCAACATACATACTATGTAAGAAGAGGGCGGGAGAGGGCTGAGAATCTGGCTCAGCAGTAGAGTGTTTGCCTGAATAAGTAAGGCCCTAGAGTCAGTCCCCAGTACGTCAAAGTGCTTTCTCTGCCTATCAGGGAGACAGAGTGAGAAGGTAGCCATCTGTGACCCAGAATAGAGCCTTGGCCAGAACCCAACTATAGCAACTGCCTGATAGCAGATTTCCAGATTCCAGAGCTATGAGAAAATGAATTTCCATTCTTTAAATCAGACAGTCCAAGGTGTTTTGCTAGGATATCTAAAATCAACAAAAATGCATTCTAACAGTTAATTTTGTACATCAACAAACCTGAGCCATAGGGTGCCCAGATTGGTTGAGTACTATTTCTCCTGAGGAGTCTATGAAGCTATCTCTGTGTATGAATAGTATTTGAATATGCAGATTAAGTAAGACAAAATGCCTTTCCAGTATGGTTTGACTCATCCAATCTATTGAAGGTAAAAGAATAAAAAGGACAAGTAAGAAGGAACTCTTTCTTAGTCTCCTGCTTTTGAACTCAGATTGAACTAGATCCTACATCAATGATTGTCCTGATTTCAGCCCTCATAACTGTCAGAAATAAATCCTTGTTGTTTTAATTCATTCTGTTGTGAGATTTTGTTATAGCATCCATCCACAGCTAAGACACATACTGAAAACCAGATCATGGCTAGAGGTTTGGGTTTTGACAGTTTATCTTAAATGTATGTACAGGGAGAAAATAGGGAATAAGAAGTTTTCAAGCTGCACCTCTAGTGACATATCTCATACCCATCATGGTGGGATGAACAGGCATGATCAAGCCCCCAAGTGTTTAAGTTTTGTCAACTAAAGCCTGAAAGAACCATCTGGCCAACCCAACAGAAGACTGGGTAAGAATAAATGGCTGAAGTGGGATGCAAGATTTGTCATCCGTTTGTCATAGTTAGGGTTTCTATTGCTGTGATGAAACACCATAACCAAAAAGCAAGATGGGGAGGAAAGGTTTATTTGGCTTATACTTCCATAGTGCTGCTCATTACTGAAGGAAGTCAGGACAGGAACTCAAACAAGGCAGGATCCTGGAGGTAGGAGCTTATGCAGAAGCCATGTAGGGGTGCTACTTACTGGCTTGCTCAGCCTACTTTTTTCTAGAACCCAGGACCACCAGCCCAGGGATAGCACAACCCATAATAAGCTGAGCCCTTCCCCACTTAATTAGTGATCACTAATTAAGAAAATGCCTTACAGCTGGATATCATCAAAGCCTTTCCTCAACTGAGGCTCCTTCCTCTGATGACTTATTGTCATCAGCTTATGTCAAGTTGACATAAAGCCAGCCAGTACACTGTTTCTCCACTAATTCTGTCACTGTGTAGTTCAGACCTTCCTGGACTAACAGTTCCTCAATGTCTTTCCAAGAACTTCTTAGAGACTTCTGGATTGTCTGTGTGCCACTGACCTCTTTATTCCTGTGCATCCCTCACTATGCAACTGGAAAGATCTTATCTGGACTTATCCCTTCATTTCTTGGCGGTTAAGAACAGGGCTGTGGAGACATACTTCCTTGATTCATACCTCTGTTCTCTTATTACTTTCTCTATTGCTTCAGCAAGTGACTTACTTTCCTCATCTATAAAATGACAGGTATAATGGATTGATTGATGGCCTCCCAAAAAATATGTGTCCTAATTCTTAGAAACCACTATGAATGAAACAGTGTTTTAACAGAGGTCTTTACAGATGTAATTGGGCTAATGGTCTGAGGATGAGATCATCCTAGATTATCAGTTGGGCCCTAAATTCAATATGTGTCAAAAATCAGTTGATCATAAAGATATGACTTCATTTCTGAATTCCCAGTTCTGTTTCATTGATCTATTATATCTGTCTTTAGGAGTCATTTTTAATGGGACATGATTTACACACCATAAAATTCATCCCTCTATGGGGTCACATTCAATGGCTCTTAACTATATTCACAAAATTGTACCATGTGCAATTGTCACTGCTATGTCTAGAACACGTTTATCATTAAGGAATCCTTTTATGATCCTTTCTTTCCAGAAAGTAGATTTTTTTGTTGTTTTGGGGGCGTATTTGTATGTATATCTATTGATGGTGGAGGTGGTGTTCTGCGATCAAACCCAAGTCCCCAAACATGCTAAGCGTATACTCTTATTTCTGGGCTTTGAGTGTCTGTTGCTTGGCTTTCTAATCTAAGGTGACTGTCTCATTCTGGTTTCCTGAGGAGGGCCTTCTTAGTTCTGGGCCCACCAAGACAGTCACTTCCTGTCCTGGTTACATTCTGTCACTGTGACACAAGACCAAGGACAATTTAGAGTAGAGTGGTTTGACTGAGATGACCTTAAATCCCAGGTATTTGAATACATGGTCCTGTTTGGGGAGGATTAGGAGGCGGGGCCTTGTTGAAGGAGTTGTGTCACTAAGGACAGGCTTAAGTTTTCAAAAGCCTCCCACCACCTAGTGTGTTTTTTACTCCCTATCTGTGGTTCAGGATGTGGGCACTTCTTGCCTGCTGGATGGATTCCTATCCTTCTGGAACTGTAAGCCCCAATTATACCCTTCTGTCCGTAAGTTGCCTTGGTCATGGTATTTTATCACAGCAATAGAAAAGTAAGTGAGGCAAGGAAGAAAGAGTTTGTTTGGCTTACACTTCCAGGTCACAGTCCATCACTGAGGGAAGTCAGAGCAGGAACTCAAGGCAGGAATCAAAGAATAATGCTTGCAAACTCAATCTCCGGGAAGTTAGAGCAGGAACTCAAGGCAGGAATCAAAGAATAATGCTTGCAAATCTCAATCTCAGACTCAATCTCAATTCTTCAGGCTTATGTGTAGTGAGGATTTTGGTTGCCAGTTTCTGAAGTTACTTGTCCTTGCTGTTGCTGATTACTGCTACTATGTTTTCTAGATAATTGGTTTGCTAGTTTGCTGGATTGTTGAATATTCTAAGATTGGACTTGCCCCTTAGGAACCCAATTCCCCGATCAACAGAAAGTAATCCAAAGAGGTCTACCTTTGGATTACTTTCCCCTCTAACCTTCTTTCTTGCCTGCCTAGTATTGGGGGATTGGAAAAGATTGGGGTGGAGAAGGGTGATAGATATAAGAATCCAATAAAATAGCTAAAAAAGTACACCTACACACATGCTTAGCTAGCTTTTTGACACATCCCAGGATTGTCTGTCCAGGGAATGGTACCTCCCATAGTGGGCTAGACCCTCCTACATCAACTAGCAATTAAGACAATCTCTCATAGACATGCTCATAAACCAACCTGACAATTACTCAGTTGAGCCCCTTAATTTTAGGTGATTCTAGGCTGTGTCATAGTTGAGCGTTAAGTCTAATTCTGGGGACTCTGGAAAGAGCATGACAAGTTATGTAGCATGTATTGTCAATGCCCTACCCAGGGGCATCACCAGTCAGATCTGAACCAACTGCCTTTCTAGTACCCATATCTCTCTTTGTGTCTCTCTAAAGGATTTTTCCTAAGCATGGAAGTCTCTACTGCTCAAAATAGCAGGCTGTAACTAACCCTGCTTTCCAGGAGCAGCCATCATGGCAGCTAGAGTGCACATACCCAGCTGCCCCACTTTGTGGGGGTGACTCTGAAGCAAGAGCTTGATACTAGCTTCCCAGAGTTTCCAGAAGGGATGAGCTCACGAGTGGGAGCCGGATTTGTCGGTGCCCTTTCTCGACTATTCAGATCACTTCTCTGTGCTTTGATACTTACTTCAGGGTTTTCTTTCATGACAGCCTCCACTTCCTTTTTTTGAAGTAGGCAGCCAGTGTTTTCTGAAACCTGCACAACGTCACACAAAAGGAGCTTCCATCACTTCCTCTAGTCAAATTGTTTATAAAGCCACATATACAAATTCTAGAACCGCTGGGAAGTGATGACACATGCCTTTAATCCCAGAACTTGGAAAGTAGAGGTGGCTCTCTGTGAGTTCAAGGCCAGTCTGATCTACAGAGTGAGCTCCAGGAGAGCCAAGGCTATACAGAGACACCCTGTCTTGTCTAGAATGGAGACTGCACTGCCAGATTGATCTTCAAATCCCCCCAGTCTCAACACACACAGTCCCTTACCTATCCCTAACCCACTCTCCATCTCTAAGTTTCCTGTGGGCCTGGGAAAGACCTCCTTCAGAGCAGAAAACTATCCAGTTGTGGCTGGTTGTGCTTTGTTGGATGGCATAGAAGTGGGTCAGCATTTCTTATTTCTATTTATTGTCAACTCCAGGTCCTCTTGGCAGGTAGAATCATTGACCTGCCTGTCAGTGTCAAGGGCTGTCTGAGCCCTCTGAGGAAAATAGATCACAAATGAAGCTGCTACATAAATGCAGTGAACAGCCAAATAACAAATTCAGGCAGTTATGGCAAAGTGACCCCGAGAGCAATAGGATGTGATATAAACCACAGCAAGGAGGCCCCGCCCCCAACTACCCAAATCCTAACACTAGACATTGGGTGTCTTCAAAGCCTCAAAGTTGCCAGTCAATGTGACAAGGTAAAGTCAAGGTCAAAGTAGGATCAAATTGGCAAGCTGAGAAGCCTACTGCCAGGCGGGTATCAGGGAGGCCATGGTGAAGCCAGCAATTGAGCTGTACTTCACAGCTATGAGCATGGGGAACTAGAAGTGCAGCCGGTAACTAGTACACACAGAGACAGTACCAACTGGAACCAGCTTGTGCTTGGAGCTGGAGCACCTGGCCTACCAATTCCAGCTCTGCAGCTTCTAGGTGGTACCTACCTTGTGCCTCAGTCTGCCTGCTCCCAGCATCTGCATCTGCTCTGTGGAGGTGAGCATCATAAGAGCCTCTCAATAAAGTGTTTTCCACCATAGTATTGGGGATTGCACTCTGGGCCTTAGCCATGTTTGGTTAGCATCCTACCACTGTATTGTATCCCTAGCCCTCTTTTTATTGCATTTATTTATTTTTTGAGATAAGGTCTCTCTTAGTTACCGAGACTGCCTTTGAACTTAGTGTGTAGCCCAGTGTCGGACTTTTGTGACAAGACACCATGACCAAGGCAACTTAACCATTCAGTTAGAGGCTTGCTTACAGTTTCAGAGGGTGAGTCTATGGCCATCATTGCAGGGAGCCTGGCAGCGGTCAGGCAGTAGCTGAGAGCTTACATATAATCTGCAAATTGGAGGCAGAAAGAGAGTGAGACTGGGCTTGGTGTGGGCTCCCAAAACCTCAAAGTCCACCTCCAGTGACACACCTCCTCCAAAAAGAACAATCCTTCTAATCCTTCCCAAAACAGTTTCACCAATTAGAGACCAAACATTCAAATATATGAGCCTATGGGGGCCATTTTTATTCAAACCACCACACCCAAGCAAGCCTATGACACTGTTACTGTGAAGGTCTCCTAATGGCAGTAAGAGTTTCTTTCATTACTAGCTAGGAGATTCTAGTTAATGTTCCTCAAACTCGGGAAAACTTTAGGAGGCAAATTTACAGATTCTCTTTGTGTGTGTTTGTTTGTGTGTGTGTGTGTGTGTGTGTGTGTTGCTAAAATTCCTTCCACAGGGAAACATAAGCAACATTCACTCCTTCTCCTAACGTTCCAACAACAAACCAAGGTATGATTCCACCAAAGTTCAGTCTGGGGAACCAATGAATTTGTTCATTGGGCTTCCTTACAGAGCATAGGTGAGGACTTACCTACAGGAATGTGGGCGCCATTTCCCACAACAGACCATACCTGAAAAATAGCAGCATAGATGAACCCCCATTCCCTAATCTTCTCTAGCCCATGTAATCTATCCCTTCCCTGAGGCCATGTGCAATTAAGGCAGAACAGTATAAAACAGGTGGTAGCAAGTGGCTGGAGACTCAGGTAAGGGTTCTGTGTGTGACCCTCCCCAGCTCTCTATGTGAGGTGTAAATCATCAACAAGTCCAGATGCGATAATCCTTTTGCAGCACAGTTAAACTTCCTAAGATGACAGTTATGTGGCTCAGGACAGTCACTCACAGTAAGTGTGTGGGCACACCTATGATGTGGCACATATTCAGAGGTCAGAGGACAGCTGGCAGCAGTCATTTCTCTACCTCTACCATGTGGGATCTGGGATGGAATTCAGACCATCAGTCCTGGCAGCAAGCACCTTCATGCACTGAGCTATCTCACCAGCCTCAGTTCACAGGTTGTTTTTTTTTAATGTTTTAGTTTATGTGTATAGGTGTTTCACATGTATGTGTATCCATATACCACATGTGTGCAGTACACTTGCAGGTCAGAAAAGGGCACTGGATCCCTTGGAACTAGAGTTGTAGTTGTTTGTGAGCCACTGTGTGGGAACTGGGAATCAAACCTGAGTCTTCTAGACAAGTAGCAAATGGTCCTGGTCCTGGGGATGAGCTATATCCCCAGCCCCCACATTCTTCACATGAAGTCACATGCTTCATCCACATCCTTCCCACTTTGCATCCTTCCCATCTTGGGAAGTTCAACTGTGTCCCATTGCAGAAGGATTGTTCCATCTGGACTTGTTGACTATTTACACACCTCATGGGGGGGATCACAGGACCCTTACCTGAGTATCTAGCCACTTATTTTCACCTATTTTATGCAACTCTGCCTTAATTGCACATGGCCCCGGGGAGTAGCTAGATTACACGGGCTAGAGAAGTCTAGGGAATGGGGGTTCATCTATGCAGCTATTTTTCAGGTGTGGCTTTAAATATTTCCATTCTCTCTTTTGACCCTTCTCATTGTTCCAAGGAAGCATCAGCCTGGTCCCACAAGCCTTTAATAACTCTAGCGATCTCAGATTTGCAAATCCACGTCTCCAACAGAAAATGCAGGACAGAGAGATTAGGACCTTCTCTGATAGTCCTTACTCCAATGTAGTAACATTCTGCTCTTGTACTTATTTCCATGGTTACCTTCATTTTGTGGAGGGGTTCCTGGGTTTCCTTTTATTTTAGACATCGAACCATTCTTTTGAAACCTCAAATGTGCTTCTTAATAAAAAAAAAATTTCGCAATATTAAATATATTGTGTGAGTTCCAAAATGGGCCCCTAAAATGGCAGTGGCACTGACAATGTCCTACGTGACAGTCTGAGCTCAGCTCAGGTAGACCACTGACCAGGTAAACGGAAGGATTTTATTAACCCAAATAAGCCTTCAACAGATCAAAGTCCCCTTGCTTGCCCCCAGGCTGTTCTGGCCTGCATCCCGCTGCTCTTAACATCCAGGCTGTTCTGGCTTGTAAGCCTTCTACCTGCTGCTCCCTTCCCCCATAAAACTGGCAGGGCTTTTCCACCACTAGCTGTTCTTGGTCTCCAAGAAACAGTCTGGCAGTTTGTTCTGCCAATAAACCTTTCTTTTATCCATGGATTGGTCTAGTTTGGCGTTTCACTGCACTCTTGCTTACAGTGTGAGAACTTCTTGGACATGAAACAAAAGCATCAACAAGGCACTAACATGAGTGAACACTGAAAACCATGCTGTTAGGCTAAAGAAGACTGAGATCTGCTCCAGGTGTCTTAGTTAGGGGTTCTGTTGCTGCAACGAAACCAAAAAGCAACTTGGGGAGGAGAGGGTTTATTTGGCTTACACATCCACTTCACATTACATCACTGAAGGTAATCAGGATAGGAACTCAACCAGGTCAGGAACCCGAAGGCAGGAGCTGATGCAGAGACCACGGAGAGGTGCTGTTTACTGGCTTCCTTCCCCTGGCTTGCTTTCTTATAGAACCCAGGACCACCAGCCCAGGGTTGGCGCCACCTACACCGATCGCTAATTGAGAAAATGCCTTCCAGCTGGATCTCTTGTAGGCCTTTCCTCAACTGAGGCTCCTTACTCTCTGATGACTCTAGCTTGTGTCGAGTTGACACACAGCCAGCAGTACACCAAGGATGTGCACAGATTAGCCCCCAAATAAACACATTCCCAAGTCTCAAAATGTGCCCTCTTGCCCCCTGTTCTCATTCAGGGTTCCCAGAGATTTTTGCACTCGCCTTCATTTCTCTTTTCATTTTTTTTTTCCTCAAGCCAAAGTCTTGCCATACCCTGCCTTTGAACTCGGTCCTCCTGAATCAGCTTCCCAAGTGTTAGGATTACAGGTTGAGTCCACCAAGCTCAGCAAGAATTTGGCACATACCTCACTTATAAAAGCCAGCAATTTAATTTCTAGGGGTGTATCATAAACGCAGAGAAGGTTCAAAGATGTGGGACTGAGAGGAGTTAGGGGTTACATTATTTAGGACAGAGGAAAACCTGTGTACCACCTACAAGAATAACAAGGGACAAGCATAGCCAGTGATAGCACTGCATGGGCCCCACAGAGATGATTCTAGGAACTTCATATGTCACTGCACTTGATCCTCACAACACTTGCACAAGGAATTGCTCTTGGCTGCAAAAGGCAGAGACTTGGACAACAGGTGGCAAATCAAGCACAGAAAGGTTAACTGGGGTGCCCCAGGCCACACAGCTGGCAAATGATACTGGAAACAAGGCTATCTCAACACAGAGCTCATGTTGTTAATTACCCTGCCACACGCTCTGCTAATGCTGTAGGTAAAAATGACTAACATGGGAAAGCGAAGAACCAAAGCAGAAAAAAAAAAAAAGGTCTGTAAAGCATACACCATATGTCAAAGAGGGTATTTCTGGTTGGCATAGATGTTATTTCTGTTATTTGCTTGTTCTTCCATGTTTTCCAGGTTTTCTGTATTGAGTGTTTGTTACACTTAATTATAGAATGAAATTTAGGCAGTGACAACTTGAATCTTTGCTGCTTCTAACAGTTGCTTCTTAGTAATAATAAAAATCATCATAATAGCTTGTACGTGGATAAATTGAGAGAGTGCCTAGAATGAACAGATCCATGAGTTTGATCCTCAGCACCTCATAAAACTGGTTGTGGTGGTGCATACCTGTGATCCCAGCATTTGGGAGGTAGAGGCAGGAGAATCAGAAGCTCAAGGTCATTTCCAGCCACATAGAGAGTTTGAGGCCAGCCTGGGCTACATATGACCGTCTCAAAATAAACAAAAAAATGAATAGAATAAATAAGGCCCCCCAAAAATCTCAATAATAGCCAACAGTTAGTGAGCTTTTTGTGTGCTAATGGAGTGACCTGTGTGAGCTCATTTGACCCTTCAAAAGCAGACGCACAGTGAATACTGGTTCACCTTGTCTGCGTTCTTACTGCAGAAGGGAGATACATGAGTCAAAGAAAGGTAGAGACACCTGAGCACAGGGTTCCAAGCCAAGGCATTGTAACACCCACAAGAGAGCGCTGACCAAGACACCCAGGTTTTCCTCAGCTTCTGTCCCCCTTGAAATTCATGACCTTAGGAAAAGTCCCCCTTTTCCCCCCTCTGGGCTCAGCTTTGCCATCTGCAAAACAAGGGAATTAGACAAGATGATCTTTAAGATCTTGCAGCTTGCGGAGTCTGCAATTACAGATGGCATCTCAATGTGCGCCCAGAGTCGTGCCCTCCCACGCAGCGCAGCCCATCTCCCTCCTGCTCGCTGGAGGCAGCTTCGCTAGAGCTGACCTACTTTGTAAGGCCAGGAGAGAGAGAAGGACGGAGAGCGGCGCACCCTCGCCTCCCCAGACCCCTCTTCCCTCCTTTGGGTCCTGTCCCCATTGATCCTCTGAATCCAGGAGACTTAAAACATTACCAGGTGGCAGGGTGACTCCCGCACATGGCTTGTGTTGTTCAGTGGCTGTGATTCACCTAGGGAAACTGACTTTTTTTTTGCCCAGCTCTTTCACACGAAGCCAGGCTTCATGATCCGCAGGGTGTTTAAGCACAATGCAAAGGAAAGGGGCAGGAAAGCCTGGGAAGGTGAGCAAACAGAAAACTGAAGCCCTCTGGGTTCCTGCCAGCAGAAAGAATAAGAGTTCCTGGCAAGCCTCCCGAGCCTGTGTCTGTGAGAGGGAAGCTGTGGAGGCCAGCAGAGCAGGACAGGAGCCTTGCCAGGTCTCTGTATGTGTGTCCTCAGGTTTTAAAACAGCAGGAAGCAGACAGTCGCTCCCCAGTGCTTCCTGACTGCATACAACAGCCATGAAAACATACCACAGACAACTGGGTGAATAAGAAAAATTTATTTTTACCCATTCCAGAGGCTAGAAGCCCGAGACCGAAGTGTTGGCAGTTGGTTCTCACTGAGTCAGCCTCTTGCCGGGCCTTTTCAATCAGCTTCTCCATATGGGCATGCTCATGAGTTGTCTCAAGCCTCTCCTTACCAGGACCCTGATGACATCCAATCAGGGGCCACCTTAACGATCCGCTTATCTACTTATTTCTTTGTTCATCTATTTGTTTGTTTTCTTTAGGTTTTTCGAGACAGGGTTTCTGTGTAGCTTTGGACTCGATTTGTAGAATCAGCCTGGCCTCGACCGCCTGCCTCTGCCTCCCTGAGTGCTGGGATTACAGGCATGTGCCACTATGCCCAGCTTATTTATTTATTTGTTTGTTTGTTTGTTTGTTTGTTTGTTTTTACTCAGGGTCTCACATATCTCCGTCTAGCTTACAACTCTCTATAACCAAAAACATGCTTGAATGTCTCATACACACACACACACACACACACACTGAGTACTGGGATTTCAAGTATGGATCACATAAGCTGGAACCTTATTTTAGTCGACTAAAACAGCAGCAGAAACAACGACAATAATAATAAAAAGCACACACACACATGCATGCACACCCATCTCCAAATTCACTTATATTCTGCAATACCAGAGTGTTTAGGACTCCTGTGTATGAACTCGGGCCCTGGCCCTGGCCTGTGCTGCTAAGCTCAGCCCTCTAGGACCAGGGGGCTCCAAGGGACAGGAACAGGTTTTCATATTCACTCAATCCTCTCTGAGCATCTTTCACGAGTAAAGGTATGCTTTAGGGTGGAGGCTAATGCCAAACTGAGTTGGATTTCACTCTGGCCAGGAAGGCAACAGGTAAATGAAAAAGAACGTTCAGCTGGAAGCTTTGGGCTGGGGATGTGCATCACTCAGTGGCAGAGCTCTGGGCTCCATTCCCAGTACCAAAAAGCAGAAAAAAAAAATAAATTTAAAAATTACAAATCCAGACTCTGTCGTTTACCCACTGAGTTAGTACAAAGAACCTCTGGGCCTCTGTGCTGTTTGTAAAGTGTAGATCATAATACACGCCTCCAAGGGCTGTCAAAGGATTAAAGGAGAACAGGTCTGTGAAAGCCTGGAGTGTAGTTGGTGTTCAGTATTTCACTTCATCTCTTTTATTGTCACCTTTTCTTTGAAAAAATTATTTTATGTGCATAGGTGTTTTGCCTGCATGCATGCCCGGTGCCAGTAAAGGCCAAAAGACAGCATCAGATCTCCTGGAGCTAGAGTTACAGGTAATTGTGAGCCACCTGCAAAGGTGCCGGGGCCCAAACTCCAGTGTCGTCCAGAGCAGCAACTGATACATAAAGACCTGAAAATGGTCCATAGTTATAGGGCGTTGTGTGATGTTTTCATACATGTATGCATTGCATAATGTCTGCGCTGGGGTGAACTTATTTCCTCATACATTTTTACTATTTCCTTTGTGTGTGTTTGTGTGCATATTTGTGTATGCTGGTGTGTGTGTGCATATAGGTAAAGGGGACCTGACGTCATTTCTCGGGTACCTTCCATCTTTTGGGTTAAGAAAGGGTTTCTTCTCAGCCTGGAATTTCCCCAAGTAGGCTGAAATGGTCAGTGAGCTCCAGGGATCCTCCTGTCTCTGCCTTCTGAGCGATAGAGTTATAGACCATGTGCCACCGACCCAGATTTTCTTAATTTATTAATTAATTTATTTTTATTAATTGCAGTTTATTCACTTTGTATCCCCCCCTGTAGCTCCCTCCTACCTCCCCTCCCAGTTCTACCCTCCCTCCCCCTTCTCCACACATGCCCTTCCCCCAGTCCACTGATAGGGGAGGTCTTCCTCCTCTTCTGATCCTAGTCTATCAGGTCTCAGGGCTCCAGGTATTGAATACAGGTGCTCCCACCTGCAATGCAAGCACTTTACTGAGCCATCTCCCCAGGCCTGCTCATTATTTCTTTATACTGAAAATATTCAAAATCCTTCCTCCTAGCTGGATTTCATGGTGTGTACCTTTAACCCAGGCTACCCTGGAGCCTGAGGCTGCACAGATCAGGCAAGTACAGGAATCCAAGACCAGCCCAGAAATGCAGCAAGAACTTGTCTGTTAAGGCAAAATCAAGCCAAACCTGTCTTGGTTTGTTTGTTTATTTTTTTTGGTTTTTAAAAATACATACTACTTTTTTATCATCTAAAGTCACAGCCTAATGTCATCTTGTGTCACCTGCACTGTGGGTTCTCCGGAGCACAGTGGGTGACGTGGCCATTTTCATGACTCCCTAGTGTGGCTGTGAGCAAGGTACTGACCACTCCATTTTCCGGAAGCAGCCCACCAGACTGATTTGAGAGGCCATGCAGATAGTCCCCAGAGGGGCTTTCAGAAATACCATATAGGCTGCATCTAAAAGCAGGTTTCCTGAATAAATAAAATATGAGTCTTAATGAACCATGATGCTCTAGGGACCCAGGAGCTGAGGGTCTGAAGGTTGTCTGAGCTATATGTGAAGCTGCTTTCCACCCCACACAGAACTCGCCAGCATCGAGGGCAACACATCACCCATATATGTATGGGTGGAAGAAGAGGCATGCTACAGCAATTGGCTTGTGTGCCTTTGGAGGCTGAGCCTCACCACAAGCGTCTTTCAACAAGCCAAGGAGCCACAAAGCCGTTGTTCTTCAGTTTAAGCCTGAAGGCTAAAAAACAGGACCTAGAAGAGTGATCCCATTCTGAGAATCAGGAGACTGATGACTGAGCAGAGAAGACAGGTGTAGTGGTTTGAGATGTCCCCCGCCCCCTCACAGTCTTGGGGATTGGAACACTTGGTCTCCAATTTGGGAGGTTTGGGGGGTATGGCCCTATTGGGGGAAGTATGCCACTTATGATGTGAGCTCTCAGCTCCTGCTGCAGCTTGCCACACCTGACACTTTTTGCCTCTCTTCTACCCTCTAGAACTGTAAGCCCAAGTAAGCTCGTCCTGTAACTTTCCTTAGGTGTGCTTTCATCACAGCCATAGGAAAGTAACATGACCACGACAGTCTTGGCTCTGGTGGGAAAGGATCACAGTCCTCCTTCCTCTGCCTTCCTGCTCCATCCGGGCAATAGTGACTAGGTGATGGCTGCTCATGCCGTGGAGCTCTTTCCTCAGCCTACAGGCTGCACAATTTAGGCTTTGAATGTCTCCCCAACGCCCTATATTGAAGCCTTGGAACCTTTAGAAGATTGGCCCCACCCCCAGGAAGTCAGGTCACTGGCGGGTGTGTCCTTAAAAGATAATGAGTCTCTGCCTCCTCCTTTGTTTTCAGCTGTTATGGAATGAACAGGCCTGTTCCCACCACGGTGTGCTCTGCCACCCCAAGTCTAAAGCAATAGGGCCAACCAACCATGAACAAACATCAAACTATACCTTTCCTTCCTTACAACATAACTATTGAGTGTGGCGGGCATATCTGTAATCCTAGCACTTAGAAGGCCTAGGCAAGCTGATCATGAGTTCAAGGCCAGCTTGGGCTACATAAAGGGATCCCATTGACAGAAAGAAGGAGAATGGGTGGGGGCTGATGCAAACACTGATTGCTGTCATTTATACCCTCAGGATCACACCTTTTTAGACATCCTTTAGCTAGCTAGTCAAGCTGACTCAGAAAATTAACCATCACTGTCCCCTCTCTTCTGTTAGCCAAATTATACTTTTCCTTAGGGACCCACCATCATGCATTCTCCAGCCTTGTGTTTAGATGACAAACAGACATCTCCACCTCTGGGAATCCACACATGGCTCAAACCTGGCCTTAGGGAGTACTCTAGTTCCTGGTTTTCCTACTTCACCATACTTGACTCAGATTAGCACATGATCCCAAGTGGACCAATCAGAGTAGTTTCTTCAAGTTTCATGGGGATTGTCAGAAGATGTAAAAAGCACTCTTGTTTTCAGTCAAGGTTAATGAACTATGACTTCGGACGGCCATTTGCCACCATGAAGAGAAAGCATGCCTGAGTTTCTACATACCTGTTTGAGCACCGGCATATATCCTTTTCTGAAGCCAGCAAGACTAAACCACCTGGTTACTCTAGTCTGAAACTGGCAAGACTAAAACAACCTGGTTATGATATAAGGAAATGAGACAAGTAGCATGAAAAGGATTACTTGTCCATGGCTTCTCTCTGCCTTAAGTCCTTTCTGAGTGACCTAGAACCATTTCCTGCTAAGCATTAGTTTACTCAGTAAACAGCTTATAAGAGTATATACCTTTTGAGTTTATAAAATGCTGTCACATATTGAGGGGAGGCAAGCATATAAATGCAAGGGTGTAATTTGTTCCCTGAAGCCAGGGAACAAAATGCCAGGTATTCCCAGATGCTGGTGGTGACCCAGCTAGGACACCTCACTATCTTGTGATAGCCTTTGTATTCTGAGCCGGTGTTGGGAAATGGGTTTGCTCTTGTTAAATGGTTAGGGAACTGGCTCGTTTTTGATCACTTACACAGCCATGATTTGTTCACACTATAAACATCACTCAATTTACACATCAAACCACTGCTTCTTCTTGCAAAATCAGCTAATGAGTGAGCAACAGGCCCCAACCTTGATTCCTCAGGACCCCAAGTAAATGGCAAGAAGAGATGATGACCAACAATGACAATCGCCCCTAACATCCATGTCCCACCTTATGCGTGTCTTACATTCGGGTATGAACACGTGTGTGCAGGTACACCTGCCCGTGTGGGCCCCTGCGGAGGCCAGAGGTTGACATTCTTCAGATTCCTCTATCTCTCCATTGTATTTATTAAGACAGGCTCTCTCACTGAAGCCAGACCTCACCAATTCAGCTGGACTTCTGGCCAGGAAACTCCTGGGGTCCTCCTGTCTCCTCCTGCATTCCCTGCCAGTGCTGAGGTCATGCATGTGGGCTGCCACACCCAGGGTTTTGTGTAGATTCTGGACATCTGAACTCAAGTCCTTCTCTTTACTGACTGAACTCTCTCCCCAGCTCTCTTCCCTCACAATGTCATCATATTGTGGAGGAATGTCATCACATTGCTGGAGCCACGGATTGCTATAGAACTTATCACTCTCCTCTTAATCAGAGTATCGGTGTCTAGGAGGTGCTGACCTGGGGTCCAGCAGCAGAGCTAAGGATAAACACGGGGATTTGGACCCCTTATCTACTGCTGTTTCCCAATGCCTGTGGGAGATGACAGGGACATCAAAATAGGATCTAAACAAGCAATTTGGTTCTGGGTCTAAAAAAAGCTGTTTCTGTACAAACAATATTTTAACAATGTCTTTCTGAACAGAGGTGGCCAATTAGCCAAGCTGTTGCTTAAGGATTAGCAGCAACATGACATATTTAATCTGCTGGGAAAACAGCACTACCTCTAATAAATTATATACCTCACACTTGCACGCAAGGCTTTGGGGAAAAGCCTTCCAAGTCTGTCACTGCTGTAAACCAATTCCCTTTAAATAATTTAAATACTTGGGCCCCACATGGCAGTTTGGTTAACCTAAAACCCACAACCCACACTCCTCTCTCCTGATTGTATCTATTAAAACAGCTCAAAAAAATAAATATTTTTACATCCCTCAGACTCATACAGACATGTGATCTGGCTTCTTCCTTTGGTTATTTCTCAATTTAATCAAGCTGACAGCCAAGACTAACCATCACAGATGTGATGCCTGGGACCATAGCTGGCCCTTTGTAACCATGAGCTGACAAGACAAAAAGCTAAGAACAGTAAAGCAGATAGACAACGAGAGGTCATAGTCTAATAGACAATGAGGGGGCATAGACTAAATGACAATAGGAAGTTTCTGAAATAAATTATATGGCAGGTACATATTGTACACTATTCAGTTGTTGAAAAATTAACATTTATTTTTATGTGTGTGTATCCATCTGTGTGAGTTTATGTGCATTGTATGTAGAAGTCTGAGGAGGCCAGAAGAGGGCAGCAGATTCCCTGAAACTGGAGTCATAAACAGTTGTGGCCCGCCCTGTGGGAACTAAACCCAGGTCCTCTGCAAGAGTAGTCAGAGCTCTTAACTGCTGAGCTATCTCTTTGGTCTCAAATGATTGCAAATTGATTCAAGATTCTTAAATCTGTATTCTTGAACATTGCCCTTAGATTACACATAGGTATTTCTCCTGTGTGAACATACATACAGTTGTCCCTCGGCATGTTGCTCATCTCAGACTTGTAAGGGTTTCAACAAAGAAGAATGTTTATAATGAATCAGGATTTGTTGCAGTTGTGAAAAGGAGCTCACAGTATCTGGGGGAGGGAAGTTACAAAACTGTATTCTTCCTTGTTAGAACAGTCGCATATGTTATAAATGAAGGCATATGAGCCTTAGTCCAAAAGTGGTGGGGTTTGCTTTTAAATTATTTTATTTTGTTTTATTTTATTCCTGAGGCAGGTTCTCACTATGTTAGTCCTGGCTGACTTGGAATTCACTCTGTACACCAGGCTTGCCTCTGCCTCCTAAGTGCTGAGATTAAAGTCATGCGCCACCATACACAGCTTAATAATTTTAATGCTTTAAAGATTTATTTCTTATTTGATATGTGTGCCTGTGTGAATGTAAGCCATACATGTATGGGTGTCCGCAGAGACCAGATCTAACAGAGGATGATTGGTCCCTGGGAGCTGGCGTTACAGGAAGTTGTGAGCCACCAACATGGGTGCTGGGAACAGAACCTGTATCCTTTAGAGGAGTATCAAGCTTTCTTAACCACGGAGCAATATCTTAAGATTAAAAAAAAAAAAAGTGTGTGTATGTGGGTGGGGGAGTAGTTCAGTGGCCAAGCATGTGGGAGGCCCTGGGTTAAATTACCAGGGCTTAAAAATAAAATATTAGGCCTTCCTTAGCTTCTTTAAAGTAAACATATCTTCAGGACTGGCTAGTTCATCAGGTATTGCTCCCCTGTCCCCTCTACCCTCTGACCCTGCCCCCTCTGCCCTCAAACCCCACGTTATCTGCCCAGCATTTCCCTCCCACCAGCTCCAACAGTGGAATTGGGTCCAATTTTTCTTCTTTCTCTCCAGAGTTTGGTTCCGGCTCCTTCCACCCCCCCCCCCCCCACACACACACCCAGGATACCATCAGGGAGGGGCTCTCTTCCTCAGGCCTCAGTCCTTTATCTGTTACATGACAAAGTCCTTACTTATCTGGTAGGACTGACTTGGTGATTTACAAAACAGCTGCCTGAAGCTTCCCTTGTGGAATATAGCGGTTGGGATGAGTGGAGTTCATCACACTGATAACCCAGTAGCTTTGCAGCTTCTGAAATCTCAGCCTGTATCCTTGAACGATGAACCCTCTGAGGAAGATGCCAGAACAATAGTTCACAACTACACCACAACTGTCCACAGAGACATCACTGTGGACCCAGGGAAGGCTGGTTTCTGAACAAACCTTAAGAACCTATCAGTTGGTCAAGTGTGAGTCAGCTTTCTGTAACTGTAATAACCAACATTTTCTTTTAAAAAGGAAAGGTTTGTTTTGGCTCCCAGGCCCATAGCTTATTGGCCCTACTGTTTTCACTCTGTGGCAAGACACCACATTGTGGTGCAAACACTTGAAGGAAGGATCCAGAAAGTGAAAGGAAGATAGGAAGAAAGAGCCAGGTCCTCCAATCCCCTTCTAGAGCACACTCCTGATGCCCTCACTTCCTCTCACTTCGCTCCACCTGCTGAAGGTTCTGCCGCCTCCCAGTTGCACCATGGGCTGGGGGCCTTGGTCTGTGCCCTCAACACATATCCAATACCAACAGGTGCTTTGAACTACAGATGGTTGAAGTCGTGTTTCTGATGCTCATTAGCTATGGCATTGGCCAGATTACCTGAAGTCTGTGGATCACCACTGATTTATTTAAAGAATGAGGGTGACAAGAGTGAGTACTTTTATTCCTACAATGAGTCCAGGACTACAGTGCAATGGCTCAATGAATGCGCGCGCGCGCACACACACACACACACACACACACACACACACGTACAGTGCCTGATATATTGGTGTGTCTCACAACTCTTGGCTGTTGGTATAATTACGTAGAAATCTTTCTCTGCGCCAAGGCCATGAGAGCGTGAGTCTGTCTTCAGTGCCAGGCTTGTGGTACAGAATTTGGACATGGCCCGTCTGGTGCTGTCGGAGCTCCCAACTTGTGTCAACCGCTCTCTCTAAGTACCTCCCCAGATCCTTCAATTCCCCACGACCTCGTCTCTCCTTTATTCCGGGCACATGGGCCTTTGGGCCTGTCCTTATCCACTCCTATAGTCATCTTTCTGTAAGTGCCCCGTGTGTCTTTCCCTCTGCCACAAGCACAGTGCCGAGGAGTGACTGTACCGCCAATCGTCTCAGAGCTCCGACTCCAGTGGCTCAAACACGTTTGTACTTTATTTCCCCCTTCTCCTGCATCAAAGAAAAGCGCACTACAGAGCAGGCACAGTAGCTGCATCATCAAACAGACCTTCTTATCTCACGGCTTCCATCTTCAAAGTCACGGTGACAAGGTCAGCGCTTCACTTCCAACCATCAAATGCTCATTCCAAACAGCAGGAAAGGCCAAGATGGCAAAAGGTGACTGCACCGCCGATGCCCTCTAGTGAACGTTCGTGAGAGCCTCAGTGGGGTTCTGTCTTTTGACCACTCTTATCTTCAGCAGAGGGCTGTGGTCTTTCATGTGGGCACACTGTTGATTCCAACTGAAGTCAGCATCTTCCTAAGGAAAAATGAGGAAGCAGCCAGTTTATGTGGCCACAGGCACATAAACTGTGCTGCAGGCAGTGGGGAAGAAGATTGAGGACTTAATTCAATCGGTACAGTACTCACCTAACAGCAGGAAGGCCTGGGTTCTGAGTCCAGCACCACAGGAAAGGGGTGTGGTGGTGTGTGCCTATAATCCCATCCCTTGGAAAGAGGAAGGAGGCAGATCAAAAGTTCAAAGGCATCTTCAGTTATGTAGCCAGTTGGAAGCCAGTTTGGACTACTGGAGACTGATAAAGAGGGAAAGAAAGAAAGAAAGAGGGAAGAAGGGAAGAAGACAGGCTGACCCAGCTGTCTCTATAACACTGTCCTGAAAATTCCTTCTAAGGAGAAGACTGTACCGAGTGGGGAAGAATTCTTTTAGGGACTTTCTAGGTGGGATGCCAAGACTCTAGAAAGTGTGACCCAGGATGTATGGATCCTTAACTCACCTTTTAAAGGAAAAAGCTGAGGTTGGTTGAGGGCTTTTTTTTTTTTTTTTTCTAAATGGAGATGTAGTTTGATGCCCAGGCTGTTGGACAACAGAGAGAGTAAGTACTGCCAAGAGGCCTATTTGTTTGCATTCTCAACACCCAACAGCATCCAACCCCAGCTCCAAACACTCCCTAAGACATTCGAAGAATGAGTGCTCAAAGAGGCGCCTGATTGATTACAAGCCTGCCTGGAAGAATGACTTGTTCTCACCAACGTCTGGCTCCTTTTCTCCTTCTGAGTACATAGAAGGAGGCTCGTTTCCATTCCTCTGCAGTGACACAGGGCTTGGTGGCTAGTGCTGCCTGGCAGGCTGCTGGCAGGTCCAGATGTCAGAAGCTTCCTGGAGCTGCTAGGTGTACCTGGCTTTTCTCTTCCACAGCAGGGGGTCTTTGCTCAGGGGGTGGAGTCACAGACAGAAAAGGCCTCTAGTCTCTGAGTCTTAGCACATGGGGCACAGATCCTTGTTCTATCAGGTCAGGCTCCCTGGGGACTTCCAGCACTCAAGAAATAAACATTTCATAATGGCATAGAACCTGATAAACAGGTTAGTAGATTGTGGTGTGTCCACACAATGGAATATTATTCAGCAATAAAAATATTCAGAGTAAAAGTATCCATGCCACAAGGATAAATTTTGAAAATACTCTTCTTGCTTCGTGTATTAAAACATACCTTTAATCCCAGCACGTGGGAGGCTGAGGCAGGCAAATCTCTGTGAGTGCCAGGACAGTCCAGTCTACATAGTAAACAACAACAAATTATGCTAAGTGAAAAAGTGACAGACACAAAAGGCCACAAGTTACCTGATTCTATTTATATGAAATTACCAGAAGAGGCAGAGACAGGAAATAGGTTGAAGGCTGCCAGGAGCTAGGCTCAGAGGAGTCATAGGGAGAGATCATTCATTTGTGTGTTCCTGGATATATGGTTTCTTCATGGAACAGGGAAAATCGCTAGCATTAGGTATGGTGATAGTTGCATAACTCTTTGAACATATCAAAAATCATTTAATTGAATCATTTAAATAGGTGACTTCTATGTCATATGAATTTTATCTAACATAGTCATCACAGGAACAAAACTTTGTTGTGCTTAAATACTGAGACTGCAGGGCTAATTTGCTAGCACTGCAGCATAATCTTGTCTGGCCTAGATAAAATACTGCCTGAGGTGCCGTTATGTCTCCAGGCAGCCTCTCCTCCTTCCTTTAACGGAGTCTAAAGAGGTCATACGGGAACATAGATGAGGAGTTAGCCAATTCTGGCCGGTGAGTGGTGGGAAAAGTAGCATCTGGGTTCTGTAATGAATAATGAGTAGACAAGCTCCTCTTCCCCAGAAATGGATGGACAAGTGGATTAATGGTGGATGGGTGATGGGTGGGTAAATAAGATGGATAGATGGATGATGTATATATGTATGTATGTATGTATGTATGTATGTATGTATTTGTGTGTGTGTATGTATGGATTAGTAGATAGATGGATGGGGGGG